>NC_091284.1:400242306-400582234 GCF_032444005.1 Ranitomeya imitator
TATTATGCATTTTTTGTGTTTATAGATATTTAATCTGACTTTGCATGTCCTTACTCAGCGAGATCACATAACTGTTTCAAAGTGGTCTATGATCCATGTAGACCTGGACATTTGTTTATCTGATCACTACATTTATTGTGTCCTGTTGTCTCAACTGAGTTAGATTGATTGCTAACGAGCTTTAACACAAAAAAAAAAAAAAAATAGGAAGATCTAAGGGCTAGCCTTCTATAAATGTAGACTTAGCTTGGGGAAGCATTCATGCAGGGGTGCATTCGTGCACTGTTATTCGTGTATTTTTTATTCAAAGTACTTTTTTTTCTAAGTACTCGGCAGTTATAACATGGCAGAATATAATCAAGCATCTCTTCTCTCTTCATACAGGTAAACAGATCATTCATTCTCTGAGCTGAAATATCCTGCATGTCTATTGCTCCAGTCCCTGACAGCAAGCAGCTTGAATGGTAAACAGATCATTCATTCTCTGAGCTGAAATATCCTGCATGTCTATTGCTCCAGTCCCTGACAGCAAGCAGCTTGAATGGTAAACAGATCATTCATTCTCTGAGCTGAAATATCCTGCATGTCTATTGCTCCAGTCCCTGACAGCAAGCAGCTTGAATGGTATCTGAGTCATTCCATCTTCGGCATTGAATCCTGCATATATCTATATATATTAGTCATCCTATTATGCATTTTTTGTGTTTATAGATATTTAATCTGACTTTGCATGCCCTTACTCAGCGAGATCACATAACTGTTTCAAAGTGGTCTATGATCCATGTAGACCTGGACATTTGTTTATCTGATCACTACATTTATTGTGTCCTGTTGTCTCAACTGAGTTAGATTGATTGCTAACGAGCTTTAACACAAAAAAAAAAAAAAAAATAGGAAGATCTAAGGGCTAGCCTTCTATAAATGTAGACTTAGCTTGGGGAAGCATTCATGCAGGGGTGCATTCGTGCACTGTTATTCGTGTATTTTTTATTCAAAGTACTTTTTTTTCTAAGTACTCGGCAGTTATAACATGGCAGAATATAATCAAGCATCTCTTCTCTCTTCATACAGGTAAACAGATCATTCATTCTCTGAGCTGAAATATCCTGCATGTCTATTGCTCCAGTCCCTGACAGCAAGCAGCTTGAATGGTAAACAGATCATTCATTCTCTGAGCTGAAATATCCTGCATGTCTATTGCTCCAGTCCCTGACAGCAAGCAGCTTGAATGGTATCTGAGTCATTCCATCTTCGGCATTGAATCCTGCATATATCTATATATATTAGTCATCCTATTATGCATTTTTTGTGTTTATAGATATTTAATCTGACTTTGCATGTCCTTACTCAGCGAGATCACATAACTGTTTCAAAGTGGTCTATGATCCATGTAGACCTGGACATTTGTTTATCTGATCACTACATTTATTGTGTCCTGTTGTCTCAACTGAGTTAGATTGATTGCTAACGAGCTTTAACACAAAAAAAAAAAAAAAATAGGAAGATCTAAGGGCTAGCCTTCTATAAATGTAGACTTAGCTTGGGGAAGCATTCATGCAGGGGTGCATTCGTGCACTGTTATTCGTGTATTTTTTATTCAAAGTACTTTTTTTTCTAAGTACTCGGCAGTTATAACATGGCAGAATATAATCAAGCATCTCTTCTCTCTTCATACAGGTAAACAGATCATTCATTCTCTGAGCTGAAATATCCTGCATGTCTATTGCTCCAGTCCCTGACAGCAAGCAGCTTGAATGGTAAACAGATCATTCATTCTCTGAGCTGAAATATCCTGCATGTCTATTGCTCCAGTCCCTGACAGCAAGCAGCTTGAATGGTAAACAGATCATTCATTCTCTGAGCTGAAATATCCTGCATGTCTATTGCTCCAGTCCCTGACAGCAAGCAGCTTGAATGGTAAACAGATCATTCATTCTCTGAGCTGAAATATCCTGCATGTCTATTGCTCCAGTCCCTGACAGCAAGCAGCTTGAATGGTAAACAGATCATTCATTCTCTGAGCTGAAATATCCTGCATGTCTATTGCTCCAGTCCCTGACAGCAAGCAGCTTGAATGGTATCTGAGTCATTCCATCTTCGGCATTGAATCCTGCATATATCTATATATATTAGTCATCCTATTATGCATTTTTTGTGTTTATAGATATTTAATCTGACTTTGCATGTCCTTACTCAGCGAGATCACATAACTGTTTCAAAGTGGTCTATGATCCATGTAGACCTGGACATTTGTTTATCTGATCACTACATTTATTGTGTCCTGTTGTCTCAACTGAGTTAGATTGATTGCTAACGAGCTTTAACACAAAAAAAAAAAAAAAATAGGAAGATCTAAGGGCTAGCCTTCTATAAATGTAGACTTAGCTTGGGGAAGCATTCATGCAGGGGTGCATTCGTGCACTGTTATTCGTGTATTTTTTATTCAAAGTACTTTTTTTTCTAAGTACTCGGCAGTTATAACATGGCAGAATATAATCAAGCATCTCTTCTCTCTTCATACAGGTAAACAGATCATTCATTCTCTGAGCTGAAATATCCTGCATGTCTATTGCTCCAGTCCCTGACAGCAAGCAGCTTGAATGGTAAACAGATCATTCATTCTCTGAGCTGAAATATCCTGCATGTCTATTGCTCCAGTCCCTGACAGCAAGCAGCTTGAATGGTAAACAGATCATTCATTCTCTGAGCTGAAATATCCTGCATGTCTATTGCTCCAGTCCCTGACAGCAAGCAGCTTGAATGGTATCTGAGTCATTCCATCTTCGGCATTGAATCCTGCATATATCTATATATATTAGTCATCCTATTATGCATTTTTTGTGTTTATAGATATTTAATCTGACTTTGCATGTCCTTACTCACCGAGATCACATAACTGTTTCAAAGTGGTCTATGATCCATGTAGACCTGGACATTTGTTTATCTGATCACTACATTTATTGTGTCCTGTTGTCTCAACTGAGTTAGATTGATTGCTAACGAGCTTTAACACAAAAAAAAAAAAAAAATAGGAAGATCTAAGGGCTAGCCTTCTATAAATGTAGACTTAGCTTGGGGAAGCATTCATGCAGGGGTGCATTCGTGCACTGTTATTCGTGTATTTTTTATTCAAAGTACTTTTTTTTCTAAGTACTCGGCAGTTATAACATGGCAGAATATAATCAAGCATCTCTTCTCTCTTCATACAGGTAAACAGATCATTCATTCTCTGAGCTGAAATATCCTGCATGTCTATTGCTCCAGTCCCTGACAGCAAGCAGCTTGAATGGTAAACAGATCATTCATTCTCTGAGCTGAAATATCCTGCATGTCTATTGCTCCAGTCCCTGACAGCAAGCAGCTTGAATGGTAAACAGATCATTCATTCTCTGAGCTGAAATATCCTGCATGTCTATTGCTCCAGTCCCTGACAGCAAGCAGCTTGAATGGTATCTGAGTCATTCCATCTTCGGCATTGAATCCTGCATATATCTATATATATTAGTCATCCTATTATGCATTTTTTGTGTTTATAGATATTTAATCTGACTTTGCATGTCCTTACTCAGCGAGATCACATAACTGTTTCAAAGTGGTCTATGATCCATGTAGACCTGGACATTTGTTTATCTGATCACTACATTTATTGTGTCCTGTTGTCTCAACTGAGTTAGATTGATTGCTAACGAGCTTTAACACAAAAAAAAAAAAAAATAGGAAGATCTAAGGGCTAGCCTTCTATAAATGTAGACTTAGCTTGGGGAAGCATTCATGCAGGGGTGCATTCGTGCACTGTTATTCGTGTATTTTTTATTCAAAGTACTTTTTTTTCTAAGTACTCGGCAGTTATAACATGGCAGAATATAATCAAGCATCTCTTCTCTCTTCATACAGGTAAACAGATCATTCATTCTCTGAGCTGAAATATCCTGCATGTCTATTGCTCCAGTCCCTGACAGCAAGCAGCTTGAATGGTAAACAGATCATTCATTCTCTGAGCTGAAATATCCTGCATGTCTATTGCTCCAGTCCCTGACAGCAAGCAGCTTGAATGGTAAACAGATCATTCATTCTCTGAGCTGAAATATCCTGCATGTCTATTGCTCCAGTCCCTGACAGCAAGCAGCTTGAATGGTAAACAGATCATTCATTCTCTGAGCTGAAATATCCTGCATGTCTATTGCTCCAGTCCCTGACAGCAAGCAGCTTGAATGGTATCTGAGTCATTCCATCTTCGGCATTGAATCCTGCATATATCTATATATATTAGTCATCCTATTATGCATTTTTTGTGTTTATAGATATTTAATCTGACTTTGCATGTCCTTACTCAGCGAGATCACATAACTGTTTCAAAGTGGTCTATGATCCATGTAGACCTGGACATTTGTTTATCTGATCACTACATTTATTGTGTCCTGTTGTCTCAACTGAGTTAGATTGATTGCTAACGAGCTTTAACACAAAAAAAAAAAAAAAATAGGAAGATCTAAGGGCTAGCCTTCTATAAATGTAGACTTAGCTTGGGGAAGCATTCATGCAGGGGTGCATTCGTGCACTGTTATTCGTGTATTTTTTATTCAAAGTACTTTTTTTTCTAAGTACTCGGCAGTTATAACATGGCAGAATATAATCAAGCATCTCTTCTCTCTTCATACAGGTAAACAGATCATTCATTCTCTGAGCTGAAATATCCTGCATGTCTATTGCTCCAGTCCCTGACAGCAAGCAGCTTGAATGGTAAACAGATCATTCATTCTCTGAGCTGAAATATCCTGCATGTCTATTGCTCCAGTCCCTGACAGCAAGCAGCTTGAATGGTAAACAGATCATTCATTCTCTGAGCTGAAATATCCTGCATGTCTATTGCTCCAGTCCCTGACAGCAAGCAGCTTGAATGGTATCTGAGTCATTCCATCTTCGGCATTGAATCCTGCATATATCTATATATATTAGTCATCCTATTATGCATTTTTTGTGTTTATAGATATTTAATCTGACTTTGCATGTCCTTACTCAGCGAGATCACATAACTGTTTCAAAGTGGTCTATGATCCATGTAGACCTGGACATTTGTTTATCTGATCACTACATTTATTGTGTCCTGTTGTCTCAACTGAGTTAGATTGATTGCTAACGAGCTTTAACACAAAAAAAAAAAAAAATAGGAAGATCTAAGGGCTAGCCTTCTATAAATGTAGACTTAGCTTGGGGAAGCATTCATGCAGGGGTGCATTCGTGCACTGTTATTCGTGTATTTTTTATTCAAAGTACTTTTTTTTCTAAGTACTCGGCAGTTATAACATGGCAGAATATAATCAAGCATCTCTTCTCTCTTCATACAGGTAAACAGATCATTCATTCTCTGAGCTGAAATATCCTGCATGTCTATTGCTCCAGTCCCTGACAGCAAGCAGCTTGAATGGTAAACAGATCATTCATTCTCTGAGCTGAAATATCCTGCATGTCTATTGCTCCAGTCCCTGACAGCAAGCAGCTTGAATGGTAAACAGATCATTCATTCTCTGAGCTGAAATATCCTGCATGTCTATTGCTCCAGTCCCTGACAGCAAGCAGCTTGAATGGTATCTGAGTCATTCCATCTTCGGCATTGAATCCTGCATATATCTATATATATTAGTCATCCTATTATGCATTTTTTGTGTTTATAGATATTTAATCTGACTTTGCATGTCCTTACTCAGCGAGATCACATAACTGTTTCAAAGTGGTCTATGATCCATGTAGACCTGGACATTTGTTTATCTGATCACTACATTTATTGTGTCCTGTTGTCTCAACTGAGTTAGATTGATTGCTAACGAGCTTTAACACAAAAAAAAAAAAAAATAGGAAGATCTAAGGGCTAGCCTTCTATAAATGTAGACTTAGCTTGGGGAAGCATTCATGCAGGGGTGCATTCGTGCACTGTTATTCGTGTATTTTTTATTCAAAGTACTTTTTTTTCTAAGTACTCGGCAGTTATAACATGGCAGAATATAATCAAGCATCTCTTCTCTCTTCATACAGGTAAACAGATCATTCATTCTCTGAGCTGAAATATCCTGCATGTCTATTGCTCCAGTCCCTGACAGCAAGCAGCTTGAATGGTAAACAGATCATTCATTCTCTGAGCTGAAATATCCTGCATGTCTATTGCTCCAGTCCCTGACAGCAAGCAGCTTGAATGGTAAACAGATCATTCATTCTCTGAGCTGAAATATCCTGCATGTCTATTGCTCCAGTCCCTGACAGCAAGCAGCTTGAATGGTATCTGAGTCATTCCATCTTCGGCATTGAATCCTGCATATATCTATATATATTAGTCATCCTATTATGCATTTTTTGTGTTTATAGATATTTAATCTGACTTTGCATGTCCTTACTCAGCGAGATAACATAACTGTTTCAAAGTGGTCTATGATCCATGTAGACCTGGACATTTGTTTATCTGATCACTACATTTATTGTGTCCTGTTGTCTCAACTGAGTTAGATTGATTGCTAACGAGCTTTAACACAAAAAAAAAAAAAAAAAAGGAAGATCTAAGGGCTAGCCTTCTATAAATGTAGACTTAGCTTGGGGAAGCATTCATGCAGGGGTGCATTCGTGCACTGTTATTCGTGTATTTTTTATTCAAAGTACTTTTTTTTCTAAGTACTCGGCAGTTATAACATGGCAGAATATAATCAAGCATCTCTTCTCTCTTCATACAGGTAAACAGATCATTCATTCTCTGAGCTGAAATATCCTGCATGTCTATTGCTCCAGTCCCTGACAGCAAGCAGCTTGAATGGTAAACAGATCATTCATTCTCTGAGCTGAAATATCCTGCATGTCTATTGCTCCAGTCCCTGACAGCAAGCAGCTTGAATGGTAAACAGATCATTCATTCTCTGAGCTGAAATATCCTGCATGTCTATTGCTCCAGTCCCTGACAGCAAGCAGCTTGAATGGTATCTGAGTCATTCCATCTTCGGCATTGAATCCTGCATATATCTATATATATTAGTCATCCTATTATGCATTTTTTGTGTTTATAGATATTTAATCTGACTTTGCATGTCCTTACTCAGCGAGATCACATAACTGTTTCAAAGTGGTCTATGATCCATGTAGACCTGGACATTTGTTTATCTGATCACTACATTTATTGTGTCCTGTTGTCTCAACTGAGTTAGATTGATTGCTAACGAGCTTTAACACAAAAAAAAAAAAAAATAGGAAGATCTAAGGGCTAGCCTTCTATAAATGTAGACTTAGCTTGGGGAAGCATTCATGCAGGGGTGCATTCGTGCACTGTTATTCGTGTATTTTTTATTCAAAGTACTTTTTTTTCTAAGTACTCGGCAGTTATAACATGGCAGAATATAATCAAGCATCTCTTCTCTCTTCATACAGGTAAACAGATCATTCATTCTCTGAGCTGAAATATCCTGCATGTCTATTGCTCCAGTCCCTGACAGCAAGCAGCTTGAATGGTATCTGAGTCATTCCATCTTCGGCATTGAATCCTGCATATATCTATATATATTAGTCATCCTATTATGCATTTTTTGTGTTTATAGATATTTAATCTGACTTTGCATGTCCTTACTCAGCGAGATCACATAACTGTTTCAAAGTGGTCTATGATCCATGTAGACCTGGACATTTGTTTATCTGATCACTACATTTATTGTGTCCTGTTGTCTCAACTGAGTTAGATTGATTGCTAACGAGCTTTAACACAAAAAAAAAAAAAAAATAGGAAGATCTAAGGGCTAGCCTTCTATAAATGTAGACTTAGCTTGGGGAAGCATTCATGCAGGGGTGCATTCGTGCACTGTTATTCGTGTATTTTTTATTCAAAGTACTTTTTTTTCTAAGTACTCGGCAGTTATAACATGGCAGAATATAATCAAGCATCTCTTCTCTCTTCATACAGGTAAACAGATCATTCATTCTCTGAGCTGAAATATCCTGCATGTCTATTGCTCCAGTCCCTGACAGCAAGCAGCTTGAATGGTAAACAGATCATTCATTCTCTGAGCTGAAATATCCTGCATGTCTATTGCTCCAGTCCCTGACAGCAAGCAGCTTGAATGGTAAACAGATCATTCATTCTCTGAGCTGAAATATCCTGCATGTCTATTGCTCCAGTCCCTGACAGCAAGCAGCTTGAATGGTATCTGAGTCATTCCATCTTCGGCATTGAATCCTGCATATATCTATATATATTAGTCATCCTATTATGCATTTTTTGTGTTTATAGATATTTAATCTGACTTTGCATGTCCTTACTCAGCGAGATCACATAACTGTTTCAAAGTGGTCTATGATCCATGTAGACCTGGACATTTGTTTATCTGATCACTACATTTATTGTGTCCTGTTGTCTCAACTGAGTTAGATTGATTGCTAACGAGCTTTAACACAAAAAAAAAAAAAAAATAGGAAGATCTAAGGGCTAGCCTTCTATAAATGTAGACTTAGCTTGGGGAAGTTTTCATGCAGGGGTGCATTCGTGCACTGTTATTCGTGTATTTTTTATTCAAAGTACTTTTTTTTCTAAGTACTCGGCAGTTATAACATGGCAGAATATAATCAAGCATCTCTTCTCTCTTCATACAGGTAAACAGATCATTCATTCTCTGAGCTGAAATATCCTGCATGTCTATTGCTCCAGTCCCTGACAGCAAGCAGCTTGAATGGTAAACAGATCATTCATTCTCTGAGCTGAAATATCCTGCATGTCTATTGCTCCAGTCCCTGACAGCAAGCAGCTTGAATGGTATCTGAGTCATTCCATCTTCGGCATTGAATCCTGCATATATCTATATATATTAGTCATCCTATTATGCATTTTTTGTGTTTATAGATATTTAATCTGACTTTGCATGTCCTTACTCAGCGAGATCACATAACTGTTTCAAAGTGGTCTATGATCCATGTAGACCTGGACATTTGTTTATCTGATCACTACATTTATTGTGTCCTGTTGTCTCAACTGAGTTAGATTGATTGCTAACGAGCTTTAACACAAAAAAAAAAAAAAAATAGGAAGATCTAAGGGCTAGCCTTCTATAAATGTAGACTTAGCTTGGGGAAGCATTCATGCAGGGGTGCATTCGTGCACTGTTATTCGTGTATTTTTTATTCAAAGTACTTTTTTTTCTAAGTACTCGGCAGTTATAACATGGCAGAATATAATCAAGCATCTCTTCTCTCTTCATACAGGTAAACAGATCATTCATTCTCTGAGCTGAAATATCCTGCATGTCTATTGCTCCAGTCCCTGACAGCAAGCAGCTTGAATGGTAAACAGATCATTCATTCTCTGAGCTGAAATATCCTGCATGTCTATTGCTCCAGTCCCTGACAGCAAGCAGCTTGAATGGTAAACAGATCATTCATTCTCTGAGCTGAAATATCCTGCATGTCTATTGCTCCAGTCCCTGACAGCAAGCAGCTTGAATGGTATCTGAGTCATTCCATCTTCGGCATTGAATCCTGCATATATCTATATATATTAGTCATCCTATTATGCATTTTTTGTGTTTATAGATATTTAATCTGACTTTGCATGTCCTTACTCAGCGAGATCACATAACTGTTTCAAAGTGGTCTATGATCCATGTAGACCTGGACATTTGTTTATCTGATCACTACATTTATTGTGTCCTGTTGTCTCAACTGAGTTAGATTGATTGCTAACGAGCTTTAACACAAAAAAAAAAAAAAAATAGGAAGATCTAAGGGCTAGCCTTCTATAAATGTAGACTTAGCTTGGGGAAGCATTCATGCAGGGGTGCATTCGTGCACTGTTATTCGTGTATTTTTTATTCAAAGTACTTTTTTTTCTAAGTACTCGGCAGTTATAACATTGCAGAATATAATCAAGCATCTCTTCTCTCTTCATACAGGTAAACAGATCATTCATTCTCTGAGCTGAAATATCCTGCATGTCTATTGCTCCAGTCCCTGACAGCAAGCAGCTTGAATGGTAAACAGATCATTCATTCTCTGAGCTGAAATATCCTGCATGTCTATTGCTCCAGTCCCTGACAGCAAGCAGCTTGAATGGTATCTGAGTCATTCCATCTTCGGCATTGAATCCTGCATATATCTATATATATTAGTCATCCTATTATGCATTTTTTGTGTTTATAGATATTTAATCTGACTTTGCATGTCCTTACTCAGCGAGATCACATAACTGTTTCAAAGTGGTCTATGATCCATGTAGACCTGGACATTTGTTTATCTGATCACTACATTTATTGTGTCCTGTTGTCTCAACTGAGTTAGATTGATTGCTAACGAGCTTTAACACAAAAAAAAAAAAAAAATAGGAAGATCTAAGGGCTAGCCTTCTATAAATGTAGACTTAGCTTGGGGAAGCATTCATGCAGGGGTGCATTCGTGCACTGTTATTCGTGTATTTTTTATTCAAAGTACTTTTTTTTCTAAGTACTCGGCAGTTATAACATGGCAGAATATAATCAAGCATCTCTTCTCTCTTCATACAGGTAAACAGATCATTCATTCTCTGAGCTGAAATATCCTGCATGTCTATTGCTCCAGTCCCTGACAGCAAGCAGCTTGAATGGTAAACAGATCATTCATTCTCTGAGCTGAAATATCCTGCATGTCTATTGCTCCAGTCCCTGACAGCAAGCAGCTTGAATGGTAAACAGATCATTCATTCTCTGAGCTGAAATATCCTGCATGTCTATTGCTCCAGTCCCTGACAGCAAGCAGCTTGAATGGTAAACAGATCATTCATTCTCTGAGCTGAAATATCCTGCATGTCTATTGCTCCAGTCCCTGACAGCAAGCAGCTTGAATGGTAAACAGATCATTCATTCTCTGAGCTGAAATATCCTGCATGTCTATTGCTCCAGTCCCTGACAGCAAGCAGCTTGAATGGTAAACAGATCATTCATTCTCTGAGCTGAAATATCCTGCATGTCTATTGCTCCAGTCCCTGACAGCAAGCAGCTTGAATGGTAAACAGATCATTCATTCTCTGAGCTGAAATATCCTGCATGTCTATTGCTCCAGTCCCTGACAGCAAGCAGCTTGAATGGTATCTGAGTCATTCCATCTTCGGCATTGAATCCTGCATATATCTATATATATTAGTCATCCTATTATGCATTTTTTGTGTTTATAGATATTTAATCTGACTTTGCATGTCCTTACTCAGCGAGATCACATAACTGTTTCAAAGTGGTCTATGATCCATGTAGACCTGGACATTTGTTTATCTGATCACTACATTTATTGTGTCCTGTTGTCTCAACTGAGTTAGATTGATTGCTAACGAGCTTTAACACAAAAAAAAAAAAAAAATAGGAAGATCTAAGGGCTAGCCTTCTATAAATGTAGACTTAGCTTGGGGAAGCATTCATGCAGGGGTGCATTCGTGCACTGTTATTCGTGTATTTTTTATTCAAAGTACTTTTTTTTCTAAGTACTCGGCAGTTATAACATGGCAGAATATAATCAAGCATCTCTTCTCTCTTCATACAGGTAAACAGATCATTCATTCTCTGAGCTGAAATATCCTGCATGTCTATTGCTCCAGTCCCTGACAGCAAGCAGCTTGAATGGTATCTGAGTCATTCCATCTTCGGCATTGAATCCTGCATATATCTATATATATTAGTCATCCTATTATGCATTTTTTGTGTTTATAGATATTTAATCTGACTTTGCATGTCCTTACTCAGCGAGATCACATAACTGTTTCAAAGTGGTCTATGATCCATGTAGACCTGGACATTTGTTTATCTGATCACTACATTTATTGTGTCCTGTTGTCTCAACTGAGTTAGATTGATTGCTAACGAGCTTTAACACAAAAAAAAAAAAAAAATAGGAAGATCTAAGGGCTAGCCTTCTATAAATGTAGACTTAGCTTGGGGAAGCATTCATGCAGGGGTGCATTCGTGCACTGTTATTCGTGTATTTTTTATTCAAAGTACTTTTTTTTCTAAGTACTCGGCAGTTATAACATGGCAGAATATAATCAAGCATCTCTTCTCTCTTCATACAGGTAAACAGATCATTCATTCTCTGAGCTGAAATATCCTGCATGTCTATTGCTCCAGTCCCTGACAGCAAGCAGCTTGAATGGTAAACAGATCATTCATTCTCTGAGCTGAAATATCCTGCATGTCTATTGCTCCAGTCCCTGACAGCAAGCAGCTTGAATGGTATCTGAGTCATTCCATCTTCGGCATTGAATCCTGCATATATCTATATATATTAGTCATCCTATTATGCATTTTTTGTGTTTATAGATATTTAATCTGACTTTGCATGTCCTTACTCAGCGAGATCACATAACTGTTTCAAAGTGGTCTATGATCCATGTAGACCTGGACATTTGTTTATCTGATCACTACATTTATTGTGTCCTGTTGTCTCAACTGAGTTAGATTGATTGCTAACGAGCTTTAACACAAAAAAAAAAAAAAATAGGAAGATCTAAGGGCTAGCCTTCTATAAATGTAGACTTAGCTTGGGGAAGCATTCATGCAGGGGTGCATTCGTGCACTGTTATTCGTGTATTTTTTATTCAAAGTACTTTTTTTTCTAAGTACTCGGCAGTTATAACATGGCAGAATATAATCAAGCATCTCTTCTCTCTTCATACAGGTAAACAGATCATTCATTCTCTGAGCTGAAATATCCTGCATGTCTATTGCTCCAGTCCCTGACAGCAAGCAGCTTGAATGGTAAACAGATCATTCATTCTCTGAGCTGAAATATCCTGCATGTCTATTGCTCCAGTCCCTGACAGCAAGCAGCTTGAATGGTAAACAGATCATTCATTCTCTGAGCTGAAATATCCTGCATGTCTATTGCTCCAGTCCCTGACAGCAAGCAGCTTGAATGGTATCTGAGTCATTCCATCTTCGGCATTGAATCCTGCATATATCTATATATATTAGTCATCCTATTATGCATTTTTTGTGTTTATAGATATTTAATCTGACTTTGCATGTCCTTACTCAGCGAGATCACATAACTGTTTCAAAGTGGTCTATGATCCATGTAGACCTGGACATTTGTTTATCTGATCACTACATTTATTGTGTCCTGTTGTCTCAACTGAGTTAGATTGATTGCTAACGAGCTTTAACACAAAAAAAAAAAAAAAATAGGAAGATCTAAGGGCTAGCCTTCTATAAATGTAGACTTAGCTTGGGGAAGCATTCATGCAGGGGTGCATTCGTGCACTGTTATTCGTGTATTTTTTATTCAAAGTACTTTTTTTTCTAAGTACTCGGCAGTTATAACATGGCAGAATATAATCAAGCATCTCTTCTCTCTTCATACAGGTAAACAGATCATTCATTCTCTGAGCTGAAATATCCTGCATGTCTATTGCTCCAGTCCCTGACAGCAAGCAGCTTGAATGGTAAACAGATCATTCATTCTCTGAGCTGAAATATCCTGCATGTCTATTGCTCCAGTCCCTGACAGCAAGCAGCTTGAATGGTATCTGAGTCATTCCATCTTCGGCATTGAATCCTGCATATATCTATATATATTAGTCATCCTATTATGCATTTTTTGTGTTTATAGATATTTAATCTGACTTTGCATGTCCTTACTCAGCGAGATCACATAACTGTTTCAAAGTGGTCTATGATCCATGTAGACCTGGACATTTGTTTATCTGATCACTACATTTATTGTGTCCTGTTGTCTCAACTGAGTTAGATTGATTGCTAACGAGCTTTAACACAAAAAAAAAAAAAAAATAGGAAGATCTAAGGGCTAGCCTTCTATAAATGTAGACTTAGCTTGGGGAAGCATTCATGCAGGGGTGCATTCGTGCACTGTTATTCGTGTATTTTTTATTCAAAGTACTTTTTTTTCTAAGTACTCGGCAGTTATAACATGGCAGAATATAATCAAGCATCTCTTCTCTCTTCATACAGGTAAACAGATCATTCATTCTCTGAGCTGAAATATCCTGCATGTCTATTGCTCCAGTCCCTGACAGCAAGCAGCTTGAATGGTAAACAGATCATTCATTCTCTGAGCTGAAATATCCTGCATGTCTATTGCTCCAGTCCCTGACAGCAAGCAGCTTGAATGGTATCTGAGTCATTCCATCTTCGGCATTGAATCCTGCATATATCTATATATATTAGTCATCCTATTATGCATTTTTTGTGTTTATAGATATTTAATCTGACTTTGCATGTCCTTACTCAGCGAGATCACATAACTGTTTCAAAGTGGTCTATGATCCATGTAGACCTGGACATTTGTTTATCTGATCACTACATTTATTGTGTCCTGTTGTCTCAACTGAGTTAGATTGATTGCTAACGAGCTTTAACACAAAAAAAAAAAAAAAATAGGAAGATCTAAGGGCTAGCCTTCTATAAATGTAGACTTAGCTTGGGGAAGCATTCATGCAGGGGTGCATTCGTGCACTGTTATTCGTGTATTTTTTATTCAAAGTACTTTTTTTTCTAAGTACTCGGCAGTTATAACATGGCAGTTAGACAGGGCAGGAGACAGGTAAGACAATCTAAATCTATTCCCTATTCACTTGAAACAACACAAATACTCACCATATTTATTTGCATATTCTATATCCTGGCTGCTGCATTCACTCACATTCACCGCCCTTGCATTAACTCTCTACACTCCATCCATATCGGCCCCTCTGTCCTTGCCTCTCCTATGTATAGCACTCATGCTCTGTTCACATTGCTTAGCAGCGCAGATCCATTCAGTCCCACCATCCAACACAAGAGACGCTCTCACAAATCACTTAACCATCTGCTCACTCTTTCGATCCTCCTCCTCCTAGTTGCTGGAGACATCTCTCCAAACCCCGGCCCCCCATGTTATAGCCAGTCAAACCTCCCAATTGCTACACCCAGAAACCCCTCTAACCTTATTAATATTCCCTGCATGCCTTCTGTCTCTTTGAATTGTGCCCTTTGGAATTCTCGCTCTGTGTGTAATAAACTCTCCTTCATCCATGACTTCTTCCTTTCTAATTCTCTTAATCTCCTGGCTCTTACTGAAACCTGGATCCAGCAGTCAGACACCACCGCTGCTGCTGCTCTTTCATATGGTGCACTACACTTTTCTCATACCCCAAGATCGGACAACAGAGCAGGTGGAGGCGTTGGTCTGCTCCTTTCACCAAAATGTACTTTCCAAGTTATCCCCCAAGTACCCTCACTTGTCTTCCCTTCCTTTGAGGTCTATGTGGTCAGACTCTACGTCCCCTTCTCCATGCGAGTGGTGGTGGTGTATCGTCCTCCCGGCCCCTCTCATCAGTTCCTGGATCACTTTGCCACCTGGCTTCCACACTTTCTTTCCTGTGACACCCCCACCCTTATCATGGGTGATTTCAACATCCCTATTGCCTCTCCCCTCTCCCCATCTGCTTCTCACCTTTTGGCTCTAACCTCCTCTTTCGGCCTCTCGCAGCATACTAACTCGCCAACACATGAAGATGGAAACTCCCTTGACTTGGTCTTCTCCCGGCTTTGCTCAGTGGATGATTTCACAAACTCCCCTCTCCCACTCTCTGACCACCACCTTCTTTCATTCTCTATCAAGAACTGCCATCCCGCTCAGGTCACCCCCACTTTCCACACTTATAGAAACATACAGGCCATTAACACCCAGGAACTTATGAAGAACTTGCAGTCCTCATTGGCCCCAATCTCCTCCATCTCATGTCCTGATTCTGCTCTGAAGCATTACAATGAAACCCTGCAAAGTGCCCTGGATGAAGCTGCTCCTCCTATACATAAAACAACTCGGCACAGACGGCAACAACCGTGGCACACGCTGCAAACACGTTTCCTGCAGCGGTGCTCCAGGTGCGCAGAACGTCTGTGGAGAAAATCTAATCTACCCAAAGATTTCATCCATTATAAGTTCATGCTAAAGACATACAATTCTGCCCTTCACCTCTCCAAACAAACCTACTTCAACACCCTCATCACCTCCCTGTCCAATAACCCTAAACGTCTCTTTGACACGTTCCAGTCCCTACTCAACCCAAGAGCGCAGGCCCCAACCACGGATCTCCGTGCTGACGATCTGGCCAATTACTTCAAAGAAAAAATTGACCATATTCGACAGGAAATCATCTCCCAATCTCTTCATACCATGCACTGTCCTCCCTCCCCCACTGCATCTAGTTCACTCTCTGACTTTGAACCAGTTACAGAAGAAGAAGTAAGCAGGCTCCTTGCATCTTCTCGCCCGACCACTTGCACCAGTGACCCCATTCCGTCACATTTCCTCCAGTCCCTTTCCCCGGCTGTCACCTCTCACCTAACAAAAATATTCAACCTTTCCCTCACTTCCGGTATTTTTCCCTCCTCATTTAAGCATGCCATCATACATCCATTACTTAAAAAACCATCCCTCGACCAAAACTGTGCCGCTAATTATAGACCTGTCTCTAATCTTCCCTTCATCTCTAAACTCCTCGAACGCCTGGTCCACTCCCGTCTTACCCGCTATCTCTCAGATAACTCTCTTCTCGACCCTCTTCAATCTGGTTTCCGCTCTTTACACTCTACTGAAACTGCCCTCACTAAAGTCTCTAATGACCTACTAACAGCTAAATCTAATGGTCACTACTCCATGCTAATTCTCTTGGATCTCTCTGCAGCATTTGATACTGTGGATCATCAGCTCCTCCTCACTATGCTCCGCTCCATCGGCCTCAAGGACACCGTTCTCTCCTGGTTCTCCTCCTATCTCTCTGACCGATCCTTCACTGTATGTTTCGCTGGTTCCTCCTCACCTCACCTTCCCCTTACTGTTGGGGTTCCTCAAGGATCAGTCCTAGGCCCCCTCCTCTTCTCTTTGTATACTGCCCCTATTGGACAAACAATCAGTAGATTTGGCTTCCAGTACCATCTCTATGCTGACGACACCCAACTATACACTTCTTCTCCTGATCTCACGCCTGCCTTATTAGAAAACACCAGTGATTGTCTTACCGCTGTCTCTAGCATCATGTCCTCCCTCTATCTGAAACTAAACCTGTCAAAAACTGAACTCCTCGTGTTTTCTCCCTCTACTAACCTACCTTTGCCTGACATTGCCATCTCCGTTTGCGGTTCCACCATTACTCCAAAGCAACATGCCCGCTGCCTTGGGGTCATCCTTGATTCTGACCTTTCATTCACCCCCTACATCCGATCACTGGCTCGCTCTTCTTACCTGCATCTCAAAAACATTTCTAGAATTCGCCCTTTTCTTACTTTCGACTCTGCAAAAACTCTTACTGTTTCACTTATTCATTCTCGTCTGGACTATTGTAACTCTCTACTAATCGGCCTCCCTCTTACCAAACTCTCCCCGCTCCAATCTGTCCTGAATGCTGCTGCCAGGATCATATTCCTCACCAACCGTTACACCGATGCCTCTACCTTGTGCCAGTCATTACACTGGTTACCCATCCACTCAAGAATCCAGTACAAAACTACTACCCTCATCCACAAAGCACTCCATGGCTCAGCACCACCCTACATCTCCTCTCTGGTCTCAGTCTACCACCCTACCCGTGCCCTCCGCTCCGCTGATGACCTCAGGTTAGCATCCTCAATAATCAGAACCTCCCACTCCCGTCTCCAAGACTTTACACGTGCTGCGCCGATTCTTTGGAATGCACTACCTAGGATAATACGATTAATCCCCAATCCCCACAGTTTTAAGCGTGCCCTAAAAACTCATTTGTTCAGACTGGCCTACCGCCTCAATGCATTAACCTAACGATCCCTGTGTGGCCTATATTAAAAAAAAAAAAAAATTAATTAACTGGTTCATGCAGCTTTACATGAACACCCAAGCCTTACACTATGGCTGGTCCGAATAACTATAGCAATTGTTACCATCCACCTCTCGTGTCTCCCCTTTTCCTCATAGTTTGTAAGCTTACGAGCAGGGCCCTCACTCCTCTTGGTATCTGTTTTGAACTGTATTTCTGTTATGCTGTAATGTCTATTGTATGTACAAGTCCCCTCTATAATTTGTAAAGCGCTGCGGAATATGTTGGCGCTATATAAATAAAAATTATTATTATTATATTATTATTATATTTAATGAGAAATGTTACATGTTTCCGACTTTTAGATGCAGTTTTAGAAACCAAAACCAGGAATGGATTCTAAACTTATATGTAGTAGTATCTGCCATTTAGGGCTGAGCCATACTGCTGTATAACTCATGCTATGATCGCATCACACTGCACGCACTGGCCTGGCACCTCTCCTGGCCTGAGCAAGACAGTATGATGTATTTATATGCAGCTGTCAAGCTCAGGTCAGGAGAGCCGACAGCCAGTACAAGGTTTACAATACGATTCTCGCACGAGAAATACGGCAGTGTGTCTCTGCTCTTAGGGCTCATTCCCACTCGCAATGAAATCGGACGAATGCAATCCGATCAAAAATCGGATTGAATTCGGACCTATGTCATTCTATGATTGTGTGTTCATCTTTATTTTTTATAGCTCGGATCGGATCACGATCGGACTGGAAAAAAGTCGCAGCAGGCTGCAATTGTAATCAGAAATCGGATCTCATCCCGCAATAGAAGTCAATGGGTGCGAGAAAAAAATCACACAGCACTCGGACCATGTGAGTGCTGTCCGAATTTTACACACCGATCATATATGAAAAGCCAGCAATTCATGTGCCGCGTAGTAAAATCACACTGACAGGTTAGAATAGAATAGATATATACAGATAGAATAGATATATAGATGTCAGTGACACACATATATACAGTACAGACCAAAAGTTTGGACACACCTTCTCATTTAAAGATTTTTCTGTATTTTCATGACTATGAAAATTGTACATTCACACTGAAGGCATCAAAACTATGAATTAACACATGTGGAATTATATACAGCTATATGAAAAAGTTTGGGCACCCCAATTAATCTTAAGCTTAATGTTTTATAAAAATTGTTTTTTTTTGCAATAGCTATTTCAGTTTCATATATCTAATAACTGTTGGACACAGTAATGTTTCTGCCTTGAAATGAGGTTTATTGTACTAACAGAAAATGTGCAATCTGCATTCAAACAAAATTTGACAGGTGCATAAGTATGGGCACCCCACCAGAAAAGTGACATTAATATTTAGTAGATCCTCCTTTTGCAAAAATAACAGCCTCTAGTCGCTTCCTGTAGCTTTTAAAGGGAACCTGTCACCCCGTTTTTTGAGATTGAGCTATAAATACTGTTAAATAGGGCCTGCGCTGTGCGTTACTATAGTGTATGTAGTGTACCCTGATTCCCCATGTATGCTGAGAAATACATTACCAAAGTCGCCGTTTTCGCCTGTCAATCAGGCTGGTCTGGTCAGGTGGGCGTGTTCACAGCGCTCTTTTCTTCCCCAGCTTTCCGTTGGTGGCGTAGTGGTGTGCGCATGTCCAGAGTTCCGACTTCCCTGCGCCCACGTGAAGACACAGCGCGCGATCTGCGCTGTAATCCCTTGCATCGGTGGGGGCGGCCATCTTCCTGGGGCCGCGCGTGCGCAGATGGAGTGCTCTGCTGCACGGGGCTTCAGGAAAATGGCCGCGGGATGCAGCGCGTGCGCATTAGAGATCGCGGCGGCCATTTTCCCAAAGCCGAGCAAACTCGGCTTTGGGAAAATGGCCGCCGCGATCTCTAATGCGCACGCGCGGCATCCCGCGGCCATTTTCCTGAAGCCCCGTGCAGCAGAGCACTCCATCTGCGCACGCGCGGCCCCAGGAAGATGGCCGCCCCCACCGATGCAAGGGATTACAGCGCAGATCGCGCGCTGTGTCTTCACGTGGGCGCAGGGAAGTCGGAACTCTGGACATGCGCACACCACTACGCCACTAACGGAAAGCTGGGGAAGAAAAGAGCGCTGTGAACACGCCCACCTGACCAGACCAGCCTGATTGACAGGCGAAAACGGCGACTTTGGTAATGTATTTCTCAGCATACATGGGGAATCAGGGTACACTACATACACTATAGTAACGCACAGCGCAGGCCCTATTTAACAGTATTTATAGCTCAATCTCAAAAAACGGGGTGACAGGTTCCCTTTAATGAGTTCCTGGTCCTGGATGAAGGTATTTTTGACCATTCCTCTTTACAAAACAATTCCAGTTCAGTTAAGTTTGATGGTTGCCGTGCATGGACAGCCCTCTTCAAATGATCCCACAGATGTTCAATGATATTCAGGTCTGGCCACTGGGATGGCTATTCCAGAACAGTGTAATTGTTCCTCTGCATGAATGCCTGAGTAGATTTGGAGCGGTGGTTTGGATCATTGTCTTGCTGAAAGATCCATCCCCTGCGTAACTTCAACTTTGTCACTGATTCATGAACATTATTGTCAAGAATCTGCTGATACTGAGAGGAATCCATGTGTCCCTTAACTTTAACAAGATTCCCGGTGCCGGAATTGGCCACACAGCCCCAAAGCATGATGGAACCTCCACCAAATTTTACTGTGGGTAGCAAGTGTTTTTCTTGGAATGCTGTGTTTTTTGGCCGCCATGCATAACGCCTTTTTGTATGACCAAACAACTCAATCTTGGTTTCATCAGTCCACAGGACCTTCTTCCAAAAAGAAATTGGGTTCTCCAAATGTGCTTTTGCATACCTCAGCCGACTCTGTTTGTGGCGTGCTTGCAGAAACGACTTCTTTCGCATCACTCTCCCATACAGCTTCTCCTTGTGCAAAGTGTGTTGTATAGTTGACCGATGCACAGTGACACCATCTGCAGCAAGTTGATGCTGCAGCTCTCTGGAGGTGGTCTGAGGATTGTCCTTAACTGATCTCACCATTCTCCTTCTCTGCCTTTCTGATGTTTTTCTTGGCCTGCCACGTCTGGCCTTAGGAAGAACTGTACCTGTGTTCTTCCATTTCCTTACTATGTTCCTCACAGTGGAAATTGACAGGTTAAATCTCTGAGACAGCTTTTTGTATCCTTCCTCTGAACAACTATGTTGAATAATCTTTGTTTTCAGATCATTAGACAGTTGTTTTGAGGAGCCCATGATGCCACTCTTCAGAGGAGATTTAAACAGGAGAACAACTTGCAAGTGGCCACTTCAAGTAGCTTTTCTCATGATTGCATACACCTGGCTATGAAGTTCAAAGCTCAATGAGGTTAGAAAACCAAAAAAAGTGCTTTAGTAAGTCAGTAAAAAGTAGGTAGGAGTATTTAAAACAAGACAATGATAAGGGTGCCCATACTTATGCACCTGTTAAATTTTGTTTAAATGCAGATTGCACATTTTCTGTTAGTACAATAAACCTCATTTCAAGGCAGAAACATTACTGTGTCAAACAGTTAAATAAATATAGAAAAACTGACCGAACAGCAATCTAATCTGAACTGGTGCATAACCAAAAAAGTCATATAGCAAATAGATTAATGGCTGCACTCAAAATGAATCTGTGCTAGAGCAAGGAAATGTGTGATACATGAAATGGGAATAGCATAATGGCTTGTGAAATATATGAAAAAACACATGAGATTCTTAGCACAAGATTTGGCCAAAAGTTGTGAGCCCATCCACAAATCGTCAAGGTAATCTGTGTCAAACAGTTATTAGATATATGAAACTGAAATAGCTGTTGCAAAAAAAAACAATTTTTATAAAACATTAAGCTTAAGATTAAAGGGAACCTGTCACCCCGTTTTTTCAATATGAGATAAAAAATATCGTTAAATAGGGCCTGAGCTGTGCTTTACAATAGGATATTTTTTGTCCCGATTCCCTACCTATGCTGCCAAAATACCTTACAAAAGTCACCGTTTTCGCCTGTCAATCAGGCTGGTCTGGTCGAAAGGGCGTGGTCACAGTGCTGTTTCTCCCCCACATCTTGCTTATCTTCCCGTTGGTGGCGTAGTGCTTCTCGCATGCGCAAGTGCCGAATGCAGTGCTCAGCTGTAGAAAAAGAGCGCAATCTGCGCTATTCAGCGGTTTATCGGTGGGCGCGGCCATTCGGCACTTGCGAATGCGAGACAATGAAAAAAATCCGGCACTCCAAATAAATTCTTATATTTTATTAATTATTAATCCAGTTTTAACATAACGTTTCGGTCAATCGTGACCTTCATCAGACGCTGTATGCAGTGACTGCAAAGACCAACATAAATGCGATCAAATGTGACTCCGTCAGGAGTTCGCATGTGTGTCCGGTGGTCCGGAAATTCTTAACCGCAGCGTGCAGACATTCCTTTCACCGCACGCTGCGGTTAAGAATTTCCGGACCACTGGACACACATGCGAACTCCTAACGGAGTCACATTTGATCGCATTTATGTTGGTCTTTACAGTCACTGCATACAGCGTCTGATGAAGGTCACGATTGACCGAAACGTTATGTTAAAACTAGATTAATAATTAATAAAATATAAGAATTTATTTGGAGTGCCGGATTTTTTACATTGTCTGGATATAGGGGTGGCTGTTGTGAATTCTGTGATCAAGCTCCCTCCTGTGGTCACGAGTGGTACTGCGGCTTCTGAGTTTCCTTCCTCAGGTGATGAGGCTAAGTCGTTAGGTGCTGCTCTATTTAACCCCACCTAGTGCTTTGATCCTGGCCTCCAGTCAATGTTCTAGTATTGGTCTTGCTTCCTCCTGGATCGTTCCTGTGGCCTGTCTGCTCAGCATAAGCTAAGTTCTGCTTGTGTTACTTTTGTTGCTATATTTTCTGTCCAGCTTGTTTTTTTGGTTTTGCTTGCTTGCTGGAAGCTCTGAGACGCAGAGGGAGCACCTCCGCACCGTTAGTCGGTGCGGAGGGTCTTTTTGCCCCTCTGCGTGGTTGTTTGTAGGGTTTTGTGTTGACCGCAAAGCTATCTTTCCTATCCTCGGTCTATTCAGTAAGTCGGGCCTCACTTTCCTAAATCTATTTCATCTCTGTGTTTGTATTTTCATCTTACTCACAGTCATTATATGTGGGGGGCTGCCTTTTCCTTTGGGGAATTTCTCTGAGGCAAGGTAGGCTTATTTTTCTATCTTCAGGACTAGCTAGTTTCTCAGGCTGTGCCGAGTTGCATAGGGAGCGTTAGGCGCAATCCACGGCTACCTCTAGTGTGGTTTGATAGGTTTAGGGATTGCGGTCAGCAGAGTTTCCACGTCTCAGAGCTCGTTCTATGTTTTGTGGTTTTTGTCAGGTCACTTGTGTGCTCTGAACTTCAAGGTCCATTGTGGTTCTGAATTACCTATTCATAACACAGAACCTAGTAATAACATGAATGTTCAGGAGTTAGTTTCTCGTGTGGATCAGCTTGCTGCTAGTGTACAGGGTATTTCAGATTATATACTCCTGCCTTAGAACCTAAGATTCCCACTCCTGATTTATTTTTTGGTGACAGATCCAAATTTTTGTGTTTCAAAAATAACTGTAAACTGTTTTTTGCATTGAGACCCCGGTCCTCTGGTGATCCCATTCAGCAGGTTAAAATCATCATATCCCTGCTGCATGGTGACCCACAGGATTGGGCATTTTCCCTGGAATCTGGCAATCCTGCTTTGCTTAATGTTGATTCTTTCTTTCAAGCATTGGGGTTATTGTATGATGAGCCTAATTCTGTGGATCAAGCTGAGAAGATCTTGTTGGCCCTGTGTCAGGGTCAAGAAGCGGCAGAATCGTATTGTCAGAAATTTAGAAAATGGTCTGTACTGACTAAATGGAATGAGGATGCCTTGGCGGCAATTTTCAGAAAGGGTCTGTCTGAATCCGTTAAAGATGTTATGGTGGGGTTCCCCACGCCTGCTGGTCTGAGTGATTCTATGTCTCTGGCCATTCAGATTGATCGGCGCTTGCGCAAGCGCAGAGTTGTGCACACTATGTCGTTGTCTTCCGAGCGGAGTCCTGAGCCTATGCAGTGTGATAGGATAGTGTCTAGAGCTGAACGACAAGGATTCAGACGTCAGAATGGGCTGTGTTTTTACTGCGGCAATTCCGCTCATGTTATTTCTGATTGCCCTAAGCGTACCAAGAGAATTGCTAGTTCCGTTACCATCAGTACTGTACAACCTAAATTTCTGTTATCTGTGACCCTGATCTGCTCATTATCGTCATTTTCTGTCATGGCATTTGTGGATTCAGGCGCCGCTTTAAACTTAATGGACTTAGAATTTGCCAGACGTTGTGGTTTCTGTCATGATCCCAATGGCAGGGGATCACAAAAGGACAAGCACACAAAAAACAGAACAAGCTCTAGGGTGATGGAAACTGAGCTGACCGCGATCCTGAACCTAATTCACAACACTAGCAGTAGCCGGGGAACGTGCCTACGATGATTCTAGACGTCTCGCACCAGCCGAAGGACTAGCTTCCCCTATTAGAAGAAACAAAGACCTCTCTTGCCTCCAGAGAAACACCCCACAGAAATAGCAGCCCCCCACATGTAATGACGGTGAAATGAGAGGAAAGCACATACGTAGTAATGAAAACAGATTCAGCAAAATGAGGCCCGCTAAAACTAGATAGCAGAGGATACAAAAGTGAACTGTGCGGTCAGCGAAAAACCCTACAAAAAACCATCCTGAAATTACCTGAACTCATGTGCCAACTCATGGAACATGAGGAGTAATATCAGCCCACTAGAGCAACCAGCAACAAGGAATCACAAAACTGCAAGCTGGACTAAAACAAAAATAAAGCAAAACGTGGAACAGGAAAATCAAAAACTTAGCTTGTCCTGATGATTACAGAAGCGGAAAGCAGAGGTAAGAAGACACACTGATTACATTGATCGCCGGCGAGGAAATGACAAGAAAGCCAGGTTAAATAGGAAACTCCCATATCCTGATAGAACAGGTGGACACCAGAGACCGCAGAGAACACAAGTCACCCAGTACCATCTGTAACCACCAGAGGGAGCCCAAAAACAGAATCCACAACAGGTTTCCCCTTGCAGCCTTTGCAGAGTCCTATTCCTTTGAGGGGCATTGATGCTACACCGTTGGCTAAAAATAAACCTCAGTTTTGGACACAGCTGACCATGTGCATGGCGCCAGCCCATCAGGAAGATTGTCATTTTCTGGTGTTGCATAATTTGCATGATGCTATTGTGCTGGGTTTCCCATGGTTATAGGTGCATAATCCGGTATTAGATTGGAAATCTATGTCTGTGATTAGTTGGGGTTGTCAGGGGGTTCATGGTGATGTTCCTTTGATGTCAATTGCCTCCTCCCCTTCTTCTGAAATTCCTGAGTTTTTGTCTGATTTTCAGGATGTATTTGATGAACCCAAGTCCAGTTCTCTTCCACCGCATAGGGACTGTGATTGTGCGATTGACTTGATTCCAGGCTGTAAGTTCCCTAAGGGCTGACTTTTCAACCTGCCTGTGCCAGAACATGCCGCCATGCGGAGCTATGTTAAGGAGTCTTTGGAGAAGGGGCATTTTCGGCCATCTTCTTCACCATTGGGAGCAGGGTTTTTTTTTGTTGCCAAGAAGGATAGCTCCTTGAGACCCTTTATTGATTATCGCCTCTTGAATAAGATCACGGTCAAATTCCAATACCCTTTGCCATTGCTTTCTGATTTGTTTGCTAGGATTAAGGGGGCTAGTTGGTTTACTAAGATTGACCTTCGAGGGGCATATAATCTTGTTCGTATAAAGCAGGGTGACGAATGGAAAACTGCGTTTAATACGTCCGAAGGCCATTTTGAATACCTTGTGATGCTATTCGGGCTCTCTAATGCTCCATCTGTGTTTCAGTCCTTCATGCATGATATTTTTCGGAATTATCTTGATAAATTCATGATTGTATATTTGGATGATATTTTGATTTTTTCAGATGATTGGGAGTCTCATGTGCAACAAGTCAGGATGGTATTTCAGATCCTTCGTGGTAATGCTTTGTTTGTCAAGGGGTCTAAGTGCCTCTTTGGAGTACAGAAGGTTTCTTTTTTGGGCTTCATTTTTTCTCCCTCATCTATAGAAATGGATCCGGTTAAGGTTCAGGCCATTCATGATTGGATCCAGCCCACATCCGTGAAAAGCCTTCAGAAATTTTTGGGCTTTGCTAATTTTTATCGCCGTTTCATTGCCAACTTCTCCAGTGTGGTTAAACCCCTGACCGATTTGACCAAGAAAGGCGCTGATGTGACGAATTGGTCCTCTGCGGCTGTTTCTGCCTTTCAGGAGCTTAAACGCCGATTTACTTCTGCCCCTGTGTTGCGTTAGCCGGATGTTTCTCTTCCATTTCAGGTTGAGGTTGACGCTTCTGAGATTAGGGCAAGGGCCGTTTTGTCTCAGAGGAATTCTGATGGTACCGTGATGAAACCGTGTGCCTTCTTTTCTCGAAAGTTTTCGCCTGCAGAACGCAATTATGATGTCGGCAATAGTGAGTTGTTGGCTATGAAGTGGGCATTTGAGGAGTGGTGACATTGGCTTGAGGGGGCCAAGCACCGTATTGTGGTCTTGACCGATCATAAGAATCTGATTTATCTTGAGTCTGCCAAATGGCTGAATCCTAGACAGGCCCGATGGTCCCTGTTTTTCTCCCGTTTTGATTTTGTGGTCTCGTATCTTCCGGGTTCTAAGAATGTTAAGGCGGATGCCCTCTCTAGGAGCTTTTTGCCTGATTCTCCTGGGGTCCTTGAGCCGGTCGGCATTCTGAAGGAAGGGGTGATTCTTTCTGCCATCTCCCCTGATTTACGATGGGTTCTTCAGGAATTTCAGGCTGATAAACCTGACCGCTGTCCAGTGGGGAAACTGTTTGTTCCTGACAGATGGACTAGTAAAGTGATTTCTGAGGTTCATTGCTCTGTGTTGGCTGGCCATCCTGGGATTTTCGGTACCAGAGATTTGGTTGGTAGCTCTTTTTGGTGGCCTTCTTTGTCACGGGATGTGCGTTCCTTTGTGCAGTCCTGTGGGACTTGTGCACGGGCCAAGCCTTGCTGTTCCCGCGCTAGTGGGTTGCTTTTGCCTTTGCCTGTCCCTGAGAGGCCTTGGACGCATATTTCTATGGATTTTATTTCAGATCTTCCGATTTTCCAGAGGATGTCGGTTATCTGGGTGGTTTGTGACCGGTTTTGTAAGATGGTTCATTTGGTACCTTTACCTAAATTGCCTTCCTCTTCTGATTTGGTTCCGTTGTTCTTTCAGCATGTGGTTCGTTTGCATGGCATTCCGGAGAATATTGTGTCCGATAGAGGTTCCCAGTTTGTTTCTAGGTTTTGGCGGGCCTTTTGTGCTAGGCTGGGCATCGATTTGTCTTTTTCTTCTGCATTTCATCCTCAGACAAATGGCCAAACCGAGCGAACTAATCAGACTTTGGAAACTTATTTGAGATGCTTTGTGTCTGCTGATCAGGATGATTGGGTGGCTTTCTTGCCGTTGGCCGAGTTTGCCCTTAATAATCGGGCTAGTTCTGCTACCTTGGTTTCACCCTTCTTTTGTAATTCTGGTTTTCATCCTCGTTTTTCTTCAGGGCAGGTTGAGCCTTCTGATTGTCCTGGGGTGGACTCTGTGGTTGACAGGTTGCAGCAAATTTGGGCTCATGTTGTGGACAATTTGGTGTTGTCTCAGGAGGACACTCAGCGTTTTGCTAACCGTCGCCGGTGTGTTGGTTCCCGGCTTCGGGTTGGGGATTTGGTCTGGTTGTCTTCCCATCATGTTCCTATGAAGGTTTCTTCCCCTAAGTTTAAGCCTCAGTTTATTGGTCCTTATAGGATTTCTGAGATTATCAATCCAGTGTCTTTTCGTTTGCCCTTCCAGCCTCTTTCTCCATCCATAATGTTTTTCATAGATCTTTGTTGCGGAAATATGTGGTGCCCGTTGTTCCCTCTGCTGATCCTCCTGCCCCGGTGTTGATTGATGGGGAGTTGGAGTATGTGGTTGAGAAGATTTTGGATTCTCGTTTTTCGAGGCGGAAGCTTCAGTATCTTGTCAAATGGAAGAGTTATGGTCAGGAGGATAATTCTTGGGTTGTTGTCTCTGATGTTCATGCTGACTATTTGGTTTGTGCCTTTCATTTGGCTCGTCCTGATCGGCCTGGGGGCTCTGGTGAGGGTTCGGTGACCCCTCCTCAAGGGGGGGGGGTACTGTTATGATCAGGCAGCCTTGGAACAACATGAAAAAACCTTCGCTGGAGTAGTGGTAACTATACAGACCGCTAACCCTGAACTTATCACAGACACTAGAAGTAGCCGTGGGTTGTGCCTATCCAGACCTAGACACCTCGACACAGCCGGAGGACTAATTATCCCTAAAGATGGAAAATAGGAAAACTGACTTGCCTTAGAGTAGACCCCCAAAGTATAGGCAGCCCCCCACAAATAATGACGGTGAGTAGGAGAGGAAAAGACACACGCAGGCGGAAAACAGATTTAGCAAAGGAGGCAACTTCTACCTAGATAGGGAAGTATAGTACAGGATACTGAGCGGTCAGCACAAAAAAAACTACAAAATATCCACAGCAGAAAAATACAAAAACTCCACCACCTAACTAAAGGTGTGGAGAGTATATCTGCAACTCCAGCGAATCCAACCAGACTGAGAAAACAACAGGACAGTCGAAGCTGGAACAAATTGAAACTATGAACCGCACGAAAAAATAGACACACAGCCTGTGAGCCTAAGAAAAAGAATCAGACACTTATCTTTAGCTGAAATGGCAGCAGGCAGGAGAGGCCAGGAGAGAACCATTACTGGCAATAGAACATTGACAACTGGCAGGGGCTAAAGAGTCCTGTAGAGCTAAATACCCCAGTCAGCTCTGCAATTAGCAGATACACCTGTCCAATCCTGAAGTCCAGGCACAACTGCATTACCATCTACAACCACCGGAGGGAGCCCAAAAGCAGAATTCACAACAGTACCCCCCCTTGAGGAGGGGTCTCCGAACCCTCACCAGAGCCCCCAGGCCGATCAGGATGAGCCCGATGAAAGGTACGAACCAAATCAGCGGCATGGACATCAGAGGCAGAAACCCAAGAATTATCCTCCTGGCCATAACCCTTCCATTTGACAAGGTACTGAAGCTTCCGCCTCGAAAAACGAGAATCCAAAATCTTCTCAACAACATATTCCAACTCCCTATCGACCAACACAGGGGCCGGAGGATCAACAGAGGGAACAACGGGCTCCACTGTTATGATCTGGTGGTTTAGGAGCAACATGGGACAAGCTCTGAAGGAAGTGGTACCTGTACTGACCGCAGTCCCTAAGCTCAACACAACACTAGAAGTAGCCGTGGGATGCTCCTGACACTCCCTAGGCACCTCGTCACAGCCTGAGAACTAACTACCCCTAAAGATAGAAACAGGAAAACTATCTTGCCTCAGAGAAAATCCCCCAAAGGATAGATAGCCCCCCACAAGTAATGACTGTGAGTGGAGAGGGAAAAGACATACACAGAATGAAACCAGGATGAGCACAGGAGGCCAGTCTAGCTAGATAGATAGGACAGGATGGAATACTGTGCGGTCAGTATAAAACACTACAAAAAATCCACACAGAGTTTACAAAAATCTCCACACCTGACTAAAGGTGTGGAGGGTAAATCTGCTTCCCAGAGCTTCCAGCTACACAGAATTAATTCATACTGACAAGCTGGACAAACATAGAAAGCACAGAACGGATAAGTCCACAACCTGTGGACAGAAAAGAGCGAGCAAGGACTTAGCTTAGCTGAACTGGTCAGGATAACAGGGAAATCCAAAGAGATGTGAATCCAACCAGGAACCATTGACAAGTGGCACTGGCTGAAGAGAGCCAGGCATAAATAGCCGAGCAGAAAGACAATCAGTGGAAGCAGCTGCAGACTGCTAAATCCAAAGAGCAGCCATACCACTTAAAACCACCGGAGGGAGCCCAAGAGCAGAACTCACAAAAGTGCCACTTACAACCACCAGAGGGAGCCCAAGAAAGGAATTCACAACACTCCACATATTTCCGCAACAAAGATCTATGGAAGACATTATGAATAGCAAAAGAGGCCGGAAGCGCCAGGCGAAAGGACACCGGATTAATAATCTCAGAAATCCTATAAGGACCAATAAACCGAGGCTTAAACTTAGGGGAAGAAACCTTCATAGGAACATGATGGGAAGATAACCAAACCAGATCCCCAACCCGAAGCCGGGAACCAACACACCGACGACGGTTAGCAAAACGTTGAGCCTCCTCCTGAGACAGCACCAAATTTTCCACCACATGAGCCCAAATCTGCTGCAACCTGTCGACCACAGAATCCACACCAGGAAGGTCAGAAGGCTCAACCTGCCCAGAAGAAAAACGAGGATGAAAACCAAAATTACAAAAAAAAGGCGAAACCAAAGTAGCCGAACTAGCCCGATTATTAAGGGCAAACTCGGCCAATGGCAAAAAAGCCACCCAATCATCCTGATCAGCAGACAAAGCATCTCAAATAGGTCTCCAAGGTCTGATTAGTTCACTCAGTCTGGCCATTTGTCTGAGGATGAAATGCAGAAGAAAAAGACAAATCAATGCCCAGCTTGGCACAAAAGGCCCGCCAAAACCTAGAAACAAACTGGGAACCTCTATCGGACACAATATTCTCCGGAATACCATGCAAACGGACCACATGCTGAAAAAACAACGGAACCAAATCAGAAGAAGAAGGCAATTTAGGCAAAGGCACCAAATGAACCATCTTAGAGAATCGGTCACAAACAACCCAGATAACCGACATCCTTTGGGAAACAGGAAGATCGGAAATAAAATCCATAGAAATATGCGTCCAGGGCCTCTCAGGGACCGGCAATGGCAAAAGCAACCCACTAGCACGGGAGCAACAAGGCTTGGCCCGCGCACAAGTCTCACAGGACTGCACAAAAGACCGCACATCACGCGACAAAGAAGGCCACCAAGAGGACCTACCAACCAAGTCTCTGGTACCAAAAATACCAGGATGACCAGCCAACACAGAACAATGAACCTCAGAAATCACTCTACTAGTCCATCTGTCAGGAACAAACAGTTTCCCCACAGGACAACAGTCAGGTTTGTCAGCCTGAAATTTCTGAAGAACCCGTCGTAAATCAGGAGAAATGGCAGAAAGGACCACCCCTTCCTTCAAAATACCGACTGGTTCCAAGACCTCAGAAGAATCAGGCAAAAAACTCCTAAAGAGGGCATCAGCCTTAACATTCTTAGTACCAGGAAGGTACGAGACCACAAAATCAAAACGAGAAAAAAACAAGGACCATCGAGCCTGTCTAGGATTCAACCGTTTGGCAGACTCGAGGTAAATTAAATTCTTATGGTCGGTCAAGACCACAACATGGTGCTTAGCTCCCTCAAGCCAATGTCGCCACTCCTCAAACGCCCACTTCATAGCCAACAACTCCCGATTGCCGACGTCATAATTGCGTTCTGCAGGCGAAAATTTACAGGAAAAGAAGGCACACGGTTTCATCAAGGAACCAACAGGATCCCTCTGAGACAAAACGGCCCCTGCCCCAATCTCAGAAGCGTCAACCTCAACCTGAAACGGAAGAGAAACATCCGGCTGGCGCAACACAGGAGCAGAAGAAAAACAACGTTTAAGTTCTTGAAAGGCAGAGACAGCCGCAGAGGACCAATTTGCCACATCAGTGCCCTTCTTAGTCAAATCAGTCAAGGGTTTAACCACGCTGGAAAAATTAACAATGAAACGGCGATAAAAATTAGCAAAACCCAAAAATTTCTGAAGGCTCTTCATGGATGTGGGCTGAATCCAATCATGAATGGCCTGAACCTTAACTGGATCCATCTCTATAGATGAGGGAGAAAAAATAAAGCCCAAAAAGGAAACCTTCTGCACCCCAAAAAGACACTTAGACCCTATCACAAACAAGGCATTGTCACGAAGAATCTGAAATACCATCCTGACCTGCTGCACATGAGACTCCCAATCATCGGAAAAAATCAAAATATCGTCCAAATATATGATTAAGAATTTATCAAGATAACTCCGGAAGATATCATGCATGAAGGACTGAAAAACAGATGGAGCATTAGAGAGTCCGAATGGCATCATAAGGTATTCAAAATGACCTTCGGGCGTGTTAAACACAGTTTTCCATTCATCACCCTGCTTTATACGAAAAAGATTATAAGCCCCCTGAATGTCAATCTTAGTAAACCAACTAGCTCCCTTAATTCTAGCAAACAAATCAGAAAGCAAAGGCAAGGGGTATTGAAACTTGACCGTGATCTTATTTAAGAGGCGATAATCAATACAGGGTCTCAAAGAACCATCTTTTTTAGCAACAAAAAAGAACCCCGCTCCCAACGGTGAAGAAGATGGACGGTGAAGAAGTCTTCTCCAAAGACTCCTTAATATAACTCCGCATGGCGATATGTTCAGGTACAGAAAGGTTGAAAAGTCGACCCTTAGAAAACTTACAGCCTGGAATCAAATCAATAGCACAATCGCAGTCCCTATGCGGTGGAAGGAAACTGGACTTAGGCTCATCGAATACATCCTGAAAATCAGACAAAAACTCCGGAATTTCAGAAGAGGGAGAAGGGGCGATTGACATTAGAGGAACATCATTATGAACCCCCTGACAACCCCAACTAGTTACAGACATGGACTTCCAATCCAAAACAGGATTATGGACCTGCAACCACGGGAAACCCAGCACGACAGCATCATGCAAATTATGCAACACCAGAAATCGACAATCTTCCTGGTGGGCTGGCGCCATGCGCATGGTCACCTGTATCCAAAACTGGGGCTTATTTTTAGCCAAGGGTGTAGCATCAATGCCCCTTAAAGGAATAGGATTCTGCAAAGGCTGCAAGGGAAAACCACAACGCCTAGCAAAGTCAAAGTCCATCAAATTCAAGGCGGCGCCTGAATCCACAAACGCCATGACAGAAAATGATGACAATGAGCAGATCAAGGACACAGATAGCAGAAATTTAGGTTGTACAGTACTGATGGTAAATGAACTGGTGATCCTTTTTGTCCGCTTAGGGCAGACAGAAATGACATGAGAAGCATCGCCACAATAAAAACACAACCTGTTGCGACGTCTGAAACCTTGTCGTTCCGTTTTAGACAGAATCCTATCACACTGCATAGGCTCAGGAATTTGCTCTGAGGATAACGCCATAGCACGCACAGTTCTGTGTTCCCGCAAGCGCCGGTCAATCTTAATGGCCAAAGACATAGAATCATTCAGATTGGAGGGTGTGGGAAACCCCACCATAACATCCTTAACGGATTCAGAAAGACCCTTTCATCATTCCATTTAGTCAGCACAGACCATTTTCTGAATTTTTGACAAAACAATTCAGCCGCCTCTTGCCCCTGAGATAGGGCCAACAAGGTCTTCTCAGCTTGATCCACAGAATTAGGCTCATCATACAATAACCTCAATGCTTGAAAGAAAGAATCAACATTAAGCAAAGCAGGATCCCCAGATTCCAGGGAAAATGACCAATCCTGTGGGTCACCACGCAGCAGGGATATGATGATTTTAACCTGCTGAATGGGATCACCAGAGGACCGGGGTCTCAATGCAAAAAACAGTTTACAGTTATTTTTGAAACTCAAAAATTTGGATCTGTCACCAAAAAATAAATCAGGAGTGGGAATCGTTGGTTCTAAAGCAGGAGTCTGAACAATATAATCTGAAATACCCTGTACCCTAGCAGCAAGCTGATCCACATGAGAAGCTAACTCCTGAACATTCATGTTAGTACTAGGTTCCTCAGCCACCCAGAGATTAAGAGGGAGGAGAAGACAAAACAGGCTGAGGAAAAAAAAAATGGCTCAAAACCTTTCCTCCCTTCTTCTGAGATGCAATTAACTTATTGTGTGCCAGTTGTACTGTTATGATCAGGCGGCCTTGGAACAACATGAAAAAACCTTCGCTGGAGTAGTGGTAACTATACAGACCGCTAACCCTGAACTTATCACAGACACTAGAAGTAGCCGTGGGTTGTGCCTATCCAGACCTAGACACCTCGACACAGCCGGAGGACTAATTATCCCTAAAGATGGAAAATAGGAAAACTGACTTGCCTCAGAGTAGACCCCCAAAGTATAGGCAGCCCCCCACAAATAATGACGGTGAGTAGGAGAGGAAAAGACACACGCAGGCGGAAAACAGATTTAGCAAAGGAGGCAACTTCTATCTAGATAGGGAAGTATAGTACAGGATACTGAGCGGTCAGCACAAAAAAACTACAAAATATCCACAGCAGAAAAATACAAAAACTCCACCAACTAATTAAAGGTGTGGAGAGTATATCTGCAACTCCAGCGAATCCAACCAGACTGAGAAAACAACAGGACAGTCGAAGCTGGAACAAAATTGAAACTATGAACCGCACGAAAAAATAGACACACAGCCTGTGAGCCTAAGAAAAAGAATCAGACACTTATCTTTAGCTGAAATGGCAGAAGGCAGGAGAGGCCAGGAGAGAACTATTACTGGCAATAGAACATTGACAACTGGCAGGGGCTAAAGAGTCCTGCAGAGCTAAATACCCCAGTCAGCTCTGCAATTAGCAGATACACCTGTCCAATCCTGCAGTCCAGGCACAACTGCATTACCATCTACAACCACCGGAGGGAGCCCAAAAGCAGAATTCACAACAGGGTACTGTTGTGAATTCTGCTCTTGGGCTCCCTCCGGTGGTTATAAGTGGTAGCGCTGCTGTCTTTGGATCGCAGCATTCATCAGGTGTGTCCACTTATTGCAATTCGGACTGGGCTATTTTGTCTTTCTTGACCCTTTAGTCAGTGCCAGTTGTCCATTGTTCCTGGAGGATTCACATTCCTTCCTGGTCTCTCCTGCTTTGCTGTTCTTTTCAACAAAGATAAGTTCTGGCTTTGATTTTTGCAGTCCACATGCTGTGGGCCTTATTGTTCAGTTCTTTTCCATGTTTTGTCTTGTCCAGCTTGGTCTGTATAAGGACTTGTTTAGCCAAGCTGGTATCTCTGGAGATGCAGATATACCCTCCATGCCTTTAGTTAGTTGTGGAGATTTTGTATTTTCTGTGGTGGATATTTTCTAGTGTTTTAATACTGACCGCTTAGCACTCTGTCCTATCCTTTCTATTTAGCTAGAATGGCCTCCTTTGCTAAATCCTGATTTCAGTCTGCGTATGTTATTTCCCTCTCCTCTCACAGTCAATATTTGTGGGGGGCTGTCTATTCTTTGGGGATTTTCTCTGAGGCAAGATAGTTTTCCCTTTTCTACCTCTAGGGTTATTTAGTCCTCCGGCTGTGTCGAGATGTCTAGGAAGTGTTAGGTACATTCCACGGCTACTTCTAGTTGCGGTGTTAAGTTCAGGGTCTGCGGTCAGTACAGGTACCACCTTCTCCAGGGTACGTCTCATGCTGCTCCTAGGCCACCAGATCATAACATATTCCTCTGATGAAGATGAGGAGGGAACATCATACATGCTGCCCAGTACTAGGAAAAGAAACCCACAGGCACCAAGAATGCAGGGGCAGATAGAGGCACCACCATTACACTATGTGCACTTCACCCCAAGTCAGGTGACAATCTTCCAGACCCAGGGATGCATCCCATGTAATTTTACCAAAGAATGTAGCAGAACCAGCGAACATATGCAGCCACCTGGAATGAACTCTGGGCCATAAATAGAAATAAAAGCAGGTGATGCACTCTGGCCAATCATGAAGGAACAACTCAAACTTCCAGCAGAATTAGATGTATACATTTGGGAGTCAGGGCCACACCTAATTGAGCAGCTCAGAGAGTGGGCCAAAGGCAGATTGGCAGGACAAGCCCTCAGCTTACATGACATGAGCCAAGACAAGACAGAGTCTGTAAAGAAGTTTCATGGCAGAGTAATGCAAGTATTCCAAGACTTGGGTTTCACCATTCATGACCAGATACACAGGCAAATGTTGGCACAGGCCTATGTGCATGGACTGAGACAGCCAATCAGGAAACCACTGACAGTGGCTAGGCCCGAGTACAGGTCAATAGCGGTGGACTGACCCAGCAAAACGGGTCATGTGCGCCTAAGAGACTGTTTATTGCCAATTGTCACCAAAACTGCTGCCAATTTAGCGCCACGAAGAGCGCAAGGGAAGAAGAGGCGTACCTTCTTGGGCGGAGCCAGCTGGAAAGAGCGCAAAGAAGGAAACAGGTGCCGCGCTGCTGAGAACGTCGGAAGGGGAGCCAGAAGTGAAGGCGCTGCAAAGTGCCAAGTGACACACCGGAAGAACCGCTGCAGACTCCAGAGAGGAGACACCGACCTCAACAAGGTTAGCAATGGGGAGAAGCTATGTCAAACCAGGGGGAAAATGTGGTGGCAGATGCAGCCGTAACCCCTGTAATGCCCCAAGACCTCGGGTTGGATGCAGCCGCCGGTCTCATTGCACCCCCGGGCCTCGCCACGAACGCATCTGCAGGCCCCATTTTACCAACAGGCCCTGCAGGGCCAGCAGCTTTAATCAGCAGGCCGGCCCCCGCTGCCGCTACAGTGCCCATCATGCCATTGTCCACAGTAGCCAAAGGGATTTAGTCCCAACCAGGAGTGCAGAAGATGGCCCCTCTCATGGTGACCACTCACCTGGAAGTGCAACCACCCTATAAAGACAGAAGTGTCAAGTGTTGCAACTGTGGCTAGTTTGGACATTTCTGGAAACGGTGCAGAGCACCCATGCAACCCAAGAGCTGGTCCAGAGAAACAGGTCAAGGAAGAAGTACAGAAGGCAGTGAAGTACCCCGTCCATAGGACAGGGGCAAGCAAGCCAGGTCCGCAAGACACTATGCTCCTGACATGTAAAACCCCATCTGCAGGACCAATACCTCAAATTACTCTGAAAGTGGATGGCGTTGTCAGATCTTTTCTTCTGCACACCGATGCAGCCAGAAGTGTGATGAGACCTGTGGAACTCCCCGATCCCACCTGCCTATCAGAATCCTCTGTGTCTCGCATGGGCATTGATGGTCAAGTCAGACATTCCCAGCCTACAAAGCCTCTGAGCGTGTGCACTCAGCCAGGACACTCTATCCTGTCCTAGTTTGTGGTGTCAGGGACCTGCCACTCAACCTGCTGGGAGCGGACCTACTGCAGAAGCTGAAGGCAACCACAGTGTTCCAGGAATATGGGACCATGACACTTTCTTCATCCCTGACCCAAGAAGAATCATGCTGGTGGCCCTACAAGAACCTCAAACAAGCGATGAGGCCTACCCAAGGAGGTACTGGACGTAGTACCAGAAAGTCTATGGTCTAAGGGACCCCAAGACGTGGGAAAACTTCAAGTTGCCCCAGTGCGGGTATCACTCAAGCCAGGCACTCCATATCCTCGTAAGGCCCAGTATCCCCTGTCCATCGCCCAGACTCAAGCTGTCTCAGACCAATTGAAGGTGTTCCTGGAAATAGGAATCATTGTTCCTTGCACATCGCCTTGCAATACCCGGCTTTTCCCGGTCAAAAAAAAAGACTGTAAAAGGAGAGCCAGCCAAGTTCAGAATGGTACATGACCTGAGAGCCGTGAATGACGCCATGGTGATTGAAACTCCAATTGTGCCGAATCCACACACTCTGCTCTCAATTGTGCCTTCCACAGCAAAAGTGTTCACAGTGACCGACCTGGATAATGTTTTCTTCAGTGTTCCCCTTCACCCAGATGACCAGTACCTGTTTGCCTTAACTCACCAGGGGGCACAGCACACAGGGACAGTGATGCCACAGCAGGCCCAGAACAGCCCTTCACAGTTCACCAAAGCAATGTCCACAGTCCTCACCAACTGGGTCACAGAACATGCAGAAGTAACCCTGCTGCAATACGTGGACGATCTACTCCTTTGTGCAGTTGACTTTGTGCACGTGTAAAGCCCATTCCTTATCTCTCCTACTCTACCTGGCGGAGCAGCACTGCAAGGTCTCAAAGAACTAAAGGTACCGTCACACTTAGCGACGCTGCAGCGATACCGACAACGATCCGGATCACTGCAGCGTCGCTGTTTGGTCGCTGGAGAGCTGTCACACAGACAGCTCTCCAGCGACCAACGATCAGGGGAAAGACTTCGGCATCGTTGAAACTGTCTTCAACGATGCCGAAGTCCCCGGGTAACCAGGGTAAACATCGGGTTACTAAGCGCAGGGCCGCGCTTAGTAACCCGATGTTTACCCTGGTTACCATCGTTAAAGTAAAAAAAAAAACGCTACATACTTACCTACCGCTGTCTGTCCCCGGCGCTGGGCTTCTCTGCTCTGGCTGTGAGCGGCGGGCAGCCGGAAAGCAGAGCGGTGACGTCACCGCTCTGCTTTCCGGCCGCTGTGCTCACAGCCAGAGCAGAGAAGCAGAGCGCCGGGGACAGACAGCGGTAGGTAAGTATGTAGCGTTTTTTTTTTACTTTAACGATGGTAACCAGGGTAAACATCGGGTTACTAAGCGCGACCACAGTGGAGAAGATGGTTCCTCCAATAACTCCAAAGGCGCTACAGGCCTTCCTTGGTCTAGTTTTTTATTGCAGAGCCTGGATCCCTGATGCCTCAGTCCTAATGCAGCCTCTGTATGATTACGTCAACGTAACCCCATTCCTCCTGACAGTTGCAGCCTTCAGCTTGTTCAAGAAGTTAAAAGCCTCTGTAGTCTCAGCGCCAGCACTAGGCCTACCTGACTACGAGAAGCCATTCTGTCTCTACCTGATGGAAAAAGAAGGCCTTGCTACTGGAGTCCTGACGCAGCTTCAGGGGGGAAAGCAGAGACCTTTAGGCTATTTTTCAGCTCGCCTGGATCCAGTTGCCAGGATATCCATTGGAAATCCTGGCTCCGCATGACATCTCAGCAATCCTCAACCGAACCCAGCCAAAACATCTCTCCACCGCCAGGCATCTTTGCCTCCAGTGCTCTCTACTCCTCCCCGACAATGTCACCATCTCCAGATGCACAGTCCTCAATCCGTCCACTCTACTCCCACTCCCAAGGGGGGATAGAGATATGGACCCTCAGATCAAATTTCTGATCAAAATCTGCATGATACCTTTTGCAGGGATCTGGATTTGCTCCGGACGGATGACCATGATTGCTTCAGCATCATGCAACAGGAAACAGCATGACTACCCAAGGTGACAGAAGAGCCACTGACCAACCCAGACTTGATCCTCTATGTATATGGCTCCAGATTTGCAGATGATGAAGGAAGATTTCACACGGGATGTGCACTGACCAGCAATCAAGAGATCCTGTGGTCCAGAAGTCTGCTGCCTAGTCTGTCAGCCCAGGAAGCAGAACCAATAGCGCTGACGAAGGCCTGCCAGATTGCAGAAGGCAAAACTGCGAACATATACACCGATTCAAGGTACTCACATGGCATAGCACACGTCTTTGGACCCATCTGGGCTGCAAGAGACTTCATCACAGCAAGCGGAACAACCGTGAAGCATCATGGAGCCATCAAGGACCTGCTGGACACACTCCAACTTTCAAAAATGGTAGCAGTACTAAAAGTCAAAGCACATGGAAAATTGAACACAGTAGAGGCACGGGGTAATAACATGGCGGATATGGCAGCCAAAGAAGCAGCCAAAGGAAGACAATATGGAGGAGTGGGAGAGGTCGTAGAGCCGGACGGCTACTACATGACGACTGAAGACAAGAAACCTGACCAGATGACGTCCTGGGATCTGCTCAAAAAGCTGCAAGAGCAAGCCCAAAGGACAAGAAGGAATGCTGGATGCGGAAGGGAGCAACACATGAAGAAGGAAGGGTATACGTAAAGGACTACAAACCCTATTTACCCCGAAGCATGTACCCTATGGTGGTCCAGTGGGCACATGGGCACACACACACTTTTTGGAAGTGCATTTGGACAGCAAGGTGGATTGCTGTTAACCCCTTCCCGACCTGTGACACAGCGTATGCGTCATGAAAGTCGGTGCCAATCCGACCTGTGACGCATATGCTGTGTCACAGAAAGATCGCGTCCCTGCAGGCCGGGTGAAAGGGTTAACTCCAATTTCACCCGGCCTGCAGGGACAGGGGGAGTGGTAGTTTAGCCCCCCCGTGGCTACGATCGCTCTGATTGGCTGTTGAAAGTGAAACTGCCAATCAGAGCGATTTGTAATATTTCACCTAAAAAAATGGTGAAACATTACAATCCAGCCATGGCCGATGCTGCAATAACATCGGCCATGGCTGGAAACACTTATGTGCACCCACCCCACCCCACCGATCGCCCCCCCAGCCCCCCGATCTGTGGTCCGCTCCCCTCCGTCCTGTGCTCCGCTCCCCCGTCCTCCTGTCCGCTCCCCCCGTGCTCCAATCACACCCCCCGTGCTCCGATCATACCCCCCCGCACTCCGATCACCCCCCCCCGCACAGCGATCCCCCCCCGTGCTCCGATTCCCCCCCCGTGCTCCGATCCACCCCCCTGCACAGCGATCACCCCCCCGTGTTCCTATCCACCCCCCCCGTGCTCCGATCCACCCCCCCCCCCCGTGCTCCGACGCTCCCCCCGTGCCCTGATCTCCCCCCCCCTTATACTTACCTCCCGGGATCCGTCCGTCTTCTTCCCTGGGCGCCGCCATCTTCAAAAATGGCGGGCGCATGTGCAGTGCGCCCGCCGAATCTGCCGGCCGGCAGATTCGTTCCAAAGTGAGTTTTGATCACTGAGATATAACCTATCTCAGTGATCAAAATAAAAAAAAAAAAATAGTAAATGACCCCCCCCCCCTTTGTCACCCCCATAGGTAGGGACAATAAAAAAATAAAGAATTTTTTTTTTTTACACTAAGGTTAGAATAGGGTTAGGGGTAGGGTTAGGGCTAGGGCTAGGGTTAGGGTTAGGGCTAGGGTTAGGGTTAGGGGTAGGGTTAGGGTTAGGGGTAGGGTTAGGGTTAGGGCTAGGGTTAGGGGTAGGGTTAGGGTTAGGGGTAGGGTTAGGGCTAGGGTTAGGGGTAGGGTTAGGGGTAGGGTTAGGGCTAGGGTTAGGGGTAGGGTTTCGGTATGTGCACACGTATTCTGTTCCTCTGCGGATTTTTCCGCTGCGGATTTGATAAATCCGCAGTGCTAAACCGCTGTGGATTTATCGCGGATTTACTGCGGTTTTTCTGCGCATTTCACTGCGGTTTTACAACTGCGATTTTCTATTGGAGCAGTTGTAAAACCGCTGCGGAATCCGCAGAAAGAAGTGACATGCTGCGGAATGTAAACCCCTGCGTTTCCGTGCAGTTTTTCCGCAGCATGTGTACAGCGATTTTTGTTTCCCATAGGTTTACATTGAACTGTAAACTCATGGGAAACTGCTGCGGATCTGCAGCGTTTTCCGCAGCGTGTGCACATACCTTTAGAATTAGGCTATGTGCACACGGTGCAGATTTTGCTGCGGATCTGCAGCGGATTGGCCGCTGCGGATTCGCAGCAGTGTTCCATCAGGTTTGCAGTTCCATGTAAACATATGGAAAACCAAATCCGCTGTGCCCATGGTGCGGAAAATACCACGCGGAAATGCTGCGTTGTATTTTCCGCAGCATGTCAATTCTTTGTGCGGATTCCGCAGTGTTTTACACCTGTTCCTCAATAGGAATCCACAGGTGAAATCCGCACAAAAAACACTGGAAATCCACGGTAAATCCGCAGGTAAAACGCAGTGCCCTTTACCCGCGGATTTTTCAAAAATGATGCTGAAAAATCTCACACGAATCCGCAACGTGGGCACATAGCCTTAGGGTTAGGGTTGGAATTAGGGTTGTGGTTAGGGGTGTGATTACTGTTATGGCTACAGTTGGGATTAGGGTTAGGGGTGTGTTGGGGTTAGTGTTGGAGGTAGAATTGAGGGGTTTCCACTGTTTAGGCACATCAGGGGTCTCCAAACGCAACATGGCGCCACCATTGATTCCAGCCAATCTTGTATTCATAAAGTCAAATGGTGCTCCCTCAATTCCGAGCCCCGACGTGCGCCCAAACAGTGGTTTACCCCCACATATGGGGTACCAGCATACTCAGGACAAACTGCGCAACAATTACTGGGGTCCAATTTCTCCTGTTACCCTTGTGAAAATAAAAAAATGCTTGCTAAAACATCATTTTTGAGGAAAGAAAAATTATTTTTTATTTTCACGGCTCTGCGTTGTAAACGTCTGTGAAACACTTGGGAGTTCAAAGTGCTCACCACATATCTAGATAAGTTCCTTGCGGGGTCTAGTTTCCAAAATGGGGTCACTTGTGGGGGGTTTCTACTGTTTAGGCACATCAGGGGCTCTGCAAATGCAATGTGACGTCCGCAGACCATTCCATCAAAGTCTGCATTTCAAAAGTCACTACTTCCCTTCTGAGCCCCGACGTGTGCCCAAACAGTGGTTTACCCCCACACATGGGGTATCAGCGTACTCAGGAGAAACTGGACAACAACTTTTGTGGTCCAATTTCTCCTGTAACCCTTGGGAAAATAAAAAATTCTGGGCTAAAAAATTATTTTTGAGGAAAGAAAACGTATTTATTATTTTCACGGCTCTGTGTTATAAACTTATGTAAAGCACTTGGGGGTTGAAAGTGCTCACCACATATCTAGATAAGTTCCTTTGGGGGTCTAGTTTCCAAAATGGGGTCACTTGTGGGGGGTTTCTACTGTTTAGGAACACCAGGGGCTCTGCAAACGCAACGTGACGCCCGCAGAGCATTCCATCAAAGTCTGCATTTCAAAACGTCACTACTTCACTTCCGAGCCCCAGCATGTGCCTAAACAGTGGTTTACCCCCACATATGGGGTATCAGCGTACTCAGGAGAAACTGGACAACAACTTTTGGGGTCAAATTTCTCCTGTTACCCTTGGGAAAATAAAAAAAAAAGCGGGCTAAAAAATCATTTTTGAGAAAATAATTTTTTTTTAAAATTTTCATGGCTCTGCGTTATAAACTTCTGTGAAGCACTTGAGGGTTCAAAGTGCTCACCACACATCTAGATTAGTTCCTTTGGGGGTCTAGTTTCCAAAATGGGGTCATTTGTGGGGGATCTCCAATGTTTAGGCACACAGGGGCTCTCCAAACGCGACATGGTGTCCGCTAATGATTGGAGCTAATTTTCCATTTAAAAAGCCAAATGGCGTGCCTTCCCTTCTGAGCCCTGCCGTGCGCCCAAACAGTGGTTTACCCCCACATATGGGGTATCTGCGTACTCAGGACAAACTGGACAACAACATTTGTGGTCCAATTTCTCCTATTACCAATGGCAAAATAGGAAATTCCAGGCTAAAAAATCATTTTTGAGAAAAGAAAAATTATTTTTTATTTTCATGGCTCTGCATTATGAACTTCTGTGAAGCACCTGGGGGTTTAAAGTGCTCAGTATGCATCTAGATAAGTTCCTTGGGGGGTCTAGTTTCCAAAATGGGGTCACTTGTGGGGGAGCTCCAATGCATAGGCACACAGGGGCTCTCCAAAACGCGACATGGTGTCCGCTAACAATTGGAGCTAATTTTCCATTCAAAAAGTCAAAAGGCGCGCCTTCCCTTCCAAACCCTGCCGTGTGCCCAAACAGTGGTTTACCCCCACATATGAGGTATCAGTGTACTCGGGAGAAATTGCTCAACAAATTTTAGGATCCATTTTATCCTATTGCCCATGTGAAAATGAAAAAATTGAGGCGAAAATAAATTTTTTGTGAAAAAAAAGTACTTTTTCATTTTTACGGATCAATTTGTGAAGCACCTGAGGGTTTAAAGTGCTCACTAGACATCTAGATAAGTTCCTTGGGGGGTCCAGTTTCCAAAATGGGGTCACTTGTGGGGGAGCTCCAATGTTTAGGCACACAGGGTCTCTCCAAATGCGACATGGTGTCCGCTAACGATGGAGATAATTTTTCATTCGAAAAGTCAAATGGCGCTCCTTCCCTTCCGAGCCTTACCATGTGCCCAAACAGTGGTTTACCTCCACATGTGAGGTATCAATGTACTCAGGAGAAATTGCCCAACAAATTTTAGGATCCATTTTATCCTGTTGTCCATGTGAAAATGAAAAAATTGAGGCTAAAAGAATTTTTTTGTGAAAAAAAAGTACTTTTTCATTTTTACGGATCAATTTGTGAAGCACATGGGGGTTTAAAGGGCTCACTATGCATGTAGATAAGTTCCTTGGGGCGTCTAGTTTCCAAAATGGGGTCAATTGTGGGGGAGCTCCAATTTTTAGGCACACGGGGGCTCTCCAAACGTGACATGGTGTCCGCTAAAGAGTGCAGCCAATTTTTCATTCAAAAAGTCAAATGGCACTCCTTCCCTTCCAAGCCCTGCCGTGCGCCCAAACAGTGGTTTACCCCCACATATGAGTTATCAGCGTACTCAGGACAAATTGGACAACAACTTTCGTGGTTCAGTTTCTCCTTTTACCATTGGGAAAATAAAAAAATTGTTGCTGAAAAATCATTTTTGTGACTAAAAAGTTAAATGTTAATTTTTTCCTTCCATGTTGCTTCTGCTGCTGTGAAGCACCTGAAGGGTTAATAAACTTCTTTTATGTGGTTTTGTGCACCTTGAGGGGAGCAGTTTTTAGAATGGTGTCACTTTTGGGTATTTTCAGCCATATAGACCCCTCAAACTGACTTCAAATGTGAGGTGGTCCCTAAAAAAAATGGTTTTGTAAATTTCGTTGTAAAAATGAGAAATCACTGGTCAAATTTTAACCCTTATAACTTCCTAGCAAAAAAAAATTTTGTTTCCAAAATTGTGCTGATGTAAAGTAGACATGTGGGAAATGTTAATTATTAACTATTTTGTGTCACATAACTCTCTGGTTTAACAGAATAAAAATTCAAAATGTGAAAATTGCGAAATTTTCAAAATTTTCGCCAAATTTCCGTTTTTATCACAAATAAACACAGAATTTATTGACCTAAATTTACCACTAACATGAAGCCCAATATGTCACGAAAAAACAATCTCAGAACCGTTAGGATCCATTGAAGCGTTCCTGAGTTATTACCTCATAAAGGGACACTGGTCAGAATTGCAAAAAACGGCAAGGTCTTTAAGGTCAAAATAGGCTGGGTCATGAAGGGGTTAAGGGAGAGAAAAAAAATAATCTTTAAATTTTCAGCATAGCGAGTGTGAGCGAGCTGAGTGTGGCCTGAGCGTAAGTGTGGACGCCGGTAAGTGTGACTTGTGATTCAGTGAAGAGGTATTTGGAAAGCCTTTAACAAATACCTGTGTGAATTGGTGTGAGTTGCTGAATTGGGGGTAGCTATATTCATAAGGGGTTAGCTTAGGGTGGGGGCTCATAATTAAGGGTTTATAAGGGGCAGCTGTTTGGGGCTCCAGTCCTTTTTGGAAGTGCATTTGGACAGCAAGGTGGATTGCTGTTAAGGGAGAGAAAAAAAAAAAAATCTTTAAATCTTCAGCATAGCGAGTGTGAGCGAGCTGAGTGTGGCCTGAGTGTAAGTGTGGACGGCGGTAAGTGTGACTTGTGATTCAGTGACTTTGGAGTCAGGGAGTTTCCAAGGGAGGAATTACTGAATTGCTGTCTGATTTTTATTAATACTTTGTATTTATTTTTTATTTTTTTTATTGAACTGTTCTGTCTGGTGCAATCCCCATTAGGAAATGTGCTCCACTCTTGTTAATGCCATCCAGTGCACATCTTGCCACATGTATGCAATCCTTGAGCAGCCGATCGAGGGTGCATACTGCTGTGCGAGATGTGAGCACGTTGTGCATTTGGAAACCCAGATTCTGACTCTAAATGTGCAGCTGGCAACACTGAGATCCATAGACAATATGGAGAGGAGTCTTCTGCTCACGGAGCAGATGCTCAATGGGACAGATGAGGGGGGGGGGATGGTGGGATGGAGCTGCAGGACAATGAAGTAGCAAGCTGGGTGACAGATAGGAAGCGGGGTAGAGGGAAGAGTGCCAGGGAGGCTAGTCCTGATCTGGCACACCCCAATAAGTTTGCTAAGTTGGCAGATGAGGGGGGTGCCAGTACAGGGGTAGCACTGCTGCAGCCAGGCATGTCCTCTGAAAGCCGGAGGAGTGACTGCTCCAGTAAGGAGGGAAATAGGAGAGCAGGGCAGGCCAGACAGGTGCTGGTAGTGGGCGACTCAATTATTAGGGGAACAGATAGGGCAATCTGTCACAAAGACAGGGATCGTCGAACGGTGTGCTGCCTACCTGGCGCTCGAGTCCGACACATCGCTGATCGGGTGGACAGATTATTGGGAGGGGCTGGTGAGGACCCAGCGGTCATGGTGCACATTGGCACTAATGACAAAGTTAGAGGTAGGTGGAAGGTCCTTAAAGATGATTTCAGGGAATTAGGCTGCAAGCTGAAAGCAAGGACCTCCAACGTGGTATTTTCCGAAATACTGCCGGTACCACGTGCCACGCCAGAGAGGCAACGGGAGATTAGGGAGGTTAATAAGTGGCTCAAGAATTGGTGTAGGAAAGAGGGGTTTGGGTTCCTGCAGAACTGGGCCGACTTCTCAGTTGGCTACAGGCTCTACGCTAGGGACGGGCTGCACCTCAATGGGGAGGGTGCAGTTGTGCTGGGGGAGAGAATGGCTAGAAGGTTGGAGGAGTGTTTAAACTAGGAATTGGGGGGGAGGGTATTCATTTTATAGGAGGGGAAGATAGTGCAGACAGAGACCTGGGCACAAATAAGGAAGTTGGGGGTGGCGGTGGCATGGGGGGTGGGGTCAGAACAGTTAATAATTTAAGAAATAGAAGTACAGAGAGGAACATAAAGTGCATGTATACTAATGCCAGAAGCCTCGCCAACAAAATGGACGAATTAGAACTAATGTTGTTGAAGCATAATTATGACATGGTGGGGATATCTGAAACGTGGCTGGATGAGAGCCATGACTGGGCTGTTAACTTGCAGGGCTATAGCCTGTTCAGAAATGACCGTACAGATAAGCGAGGGGGAGGGGTGTGTCTATATGTAAAATCGTCCTGAAAACCCATCCTGCGTGATAATATAGGTGAATTTAATGAAAATGTAGAATCCCTGTGGGTGGAGATAAGGGGAGGGGGAAAAAATAATAAATTACTGATAGGGGTTTGTTATAAATCTCCAAAAATAATGGAAGCAATGGAGAATATCCTCGTAAAGCAAATAGATGAAGCTGCGACTCAAGGAGAAGTCATTATTATGGGGGACTTCAACTACCCTGAAATAGATTGCGGAACAGAAACCTGCAGTTCCAGCAAAGGTAATCGGTTTTTGACAACTATGAGAGACAATTACCTTTCACAACTGGTTCAGGACCCAACAAGAAGGGGGGCACTGCTAGACCTAATATTAACCAACAGGCCAGACCGCATATCAAATATAAGGGTTGGGGGTCACTTGGGAAATAGCGATCACAAAATAATAAGTTTTCATGTATCCTTTAAAAAGATGTGTAGTAGAGGGGTTACAAGGACACTAAACTTCAGGAGGGCAAATTTCCAACGGATGAGAGAGGATCTTGGTGCAATTAACTGGGACGATATCCTGAGACACAAAAATACACAAAGAAAATGAGAGACGTTTATTAGCATCCTGGATAGGACCTGTGCACAGTATATACCGTATGGGAATAAACATACTAGAAATAGGAGGAAACCAATATGGCTAAATAGAGCTGTAAGGGGCGCAATAAGTGACAAAAATAAATCAAGGCAGCAAAGATTGAGACAGAGAGACTCATTGCCAGAGAGAGTAAAAATAATCCTAAAATATTCTTTAACTACATAAATAGTAAGAAACTAAAAAATGATAGTGTTGGCCCCCTTAAAAATAGTCTGGGTGAGATGGTGGATGAGGATGAGGAAAAAGCCAATATGCTAAATGACTTTTTTTCATCAGTATTTACACAAGAAAATCCCATGGCAGACAAAATGTCTAGTGATAAAAATTCCCAATTAAATGTCACCTGCTTAACCCAGCAGGAAGTGCGGCGGCGTCTAAAAATCACTAAAATTGACAAATCTCCGGGCCCGGATGGGATACACCCTCGAGTACTGCAGGAATTAAGTACAGTCATTGATAGACCATTATTTTTAATCTTTAAAGACTCCATAATAACAGGGTCTGTGCCACAGGACTGGCGTATAGCAAATGTGGTGCCAATATTCAAAAAGGGAACAAAAACTGAACTCGGAAATTATAGGCCAGTAAGCTTAACCTCTACTGTGGGTAAAATCCTGGAGGGCATTCTAAGGGACGCTATACTGGAGTATCTGAAGAGGAATAACCTCATGACCCAGTATCAGCACGGGTTTACTAGGGACCGTTCATGTCAGACTAATTTGATCAGTTTCTATGAAGAGGTAAGTTCCGGATTGGACCAAGGGAACCCAGTGGATGTAGTGTATATGGACTTTTCAAAAGCTTTTGATACGGTGCCACACAAAAGGTTGATACATAAAATGAGAATAATGGGGATAGGGGAAAAAAAAGCAAGTGGGTTGAGAGCTGGCTCAGGGATAGGAAACAAAGGGTGGTTATTAATGGAGCACACTTGGACTGGGTAGCGGTTAGCAGTGGGGTACCACAGGGGTCAGTATTGGGCCCTCTTCTTTTTAACATATTTATTAATGACCTTGTAGGGGGCATTCAGAGTAGAATTTCAATATTTGCAGATGACACTAAACTCTGCAGGGTAATCAATACAGAGGAGGACAATTTTATATTACAGGATGATTTATGTAAACTAGAAGCTTGGGCTGATAAATGGCAAATGAGCTTTAATGGGGATAAATGTAAGGTCATGCACTTGGGTAGAAGTAATAAGATGTATAATTATGTGCTTAATTCTAAAACTCTGGGCAAAACCGTCAATGAAAAAGACCTGGGTGTATGGGTGGATGACAAACTCATATTCAGGGGCCAGTGTCAGGCAGCTGCTACAAAGGCAAATAAAATAATGGGATGCATTAAAAGAGGCATAGATGCTCATGAGGAGAATATAATTTTACCTCTATACAAGTCACTAGTTCGACCACACTTAGAATACTGTGCACAGTTCTGGTCTCCGGTGTTTAAGAAAGACATAGCTGAACTGGAGTGGGTGCAGAGAAGAGCGACCAAGGTTATTAGAGGACTGGGGGGTCTGCATTACCAAGATAGGTTATTACACTTGGGGCTATTTAGTTTGGAAAAACGAAGACTAAGGGGTGATCTTATTTTAATGTATAAATATATGAGGGGACAGTACAAAGACCTTTCTGATGATCTTTTTAATCATAGACCTGAAACAGGGACAAGGGGGCATCCTCTGCGTTTGGAGGAAAAAAGGTTTAAGCATAATAAAAGACGCGGATTCTTTACTGTAAGAGCAGTGAGACTATGGAACTCTCTGCCGTATGATGTTGTAATGAGTGATTCATTACTTAAATTTAAGAGGGGACTGGATACAGGGGCGGATTATCAGAGGGTCAATATGGGCGGTAGCCCAGGGCCCAGTGGTCTGGGGGGGCCCTGGGCTACCGCACAGATTGACCCTCCACTAATTGTCTGAATGCCCGCCGGCATTTGTGTGCCCCCAGACCCGGTGGGCAGAGAGAGGGGGCCCGCATTGGTTGGGAGGTGCGTGTATCAGCCGGTCAGCTGAGAGCTCCGAGTCCCTGCACCAGGCCTGCACAGCAGCACACCACATAATGGCTGCTCTGTGCACAGGACCTGTGATGAGGTCACAGGATGGGAGGAGTCGGGGGGTCACATGATCGGGAGGAGGACCTTCGTGTACAGGACTTTGCTGGTTGCCATGGCGCCGGAGGAGGGTAAGGCAGCGTATGTGTGAGGTCAGGAGGTGTTTACAGGGTGGATGTAGCAGAGCCGTGTGTGTACGAGGTGTATGGATCAGAGCAGCGTGTGAAAGGTATATGGAGCGGAGTCGTGTGTGTACGAGGTGTACGGAGCGCAGCCGCGTGTGTATGAGGTGTACGGAGCAGAGCAGCGTGTGTATGAGGTGTACGGAGCGGAGTTGTGTGTACAAGGTGTACGGAGCACAGCCGCGTGTGTACGAGGTGTACGGAGCACAGCCGCGTGTGTACGAGGTGTACGGAGCGCAGCCGCGTGTGTACGAGGTGTACGGAGCACAGCCGCGTGTGTACGAGGTGTACGCAGCAGAGCAGCGTGTGTATGAGGTGTACGGAGCGGAGTCGTGTGTACAAGGTGTACGGAGCACAGCCGCGTGTGTACGAGGTGTACGGAGCACAGCCGCGTGTGTACGAGGTGTACGGAGCGCAGCCGCGTGTGTACGAGGTGTACGGAGCGCAGCCGCGTGTGTACGAGGTGTACGGAGCACAGCCGCGTGTGTACCAGGTGTACGCAGCAGAGCAGCGTGTGTATGAGGTGTACGGAGCGGAGTCGTGTGTACAAGGTGTACGGAGCACAGCCGCGTGTGTACAAGGTGTACGGAGCGGAGTCGTGTGTAAGAGGTGTACGGAGCCATGTGTACAAGGTGTACGGAGCACAGCCGCATGTGTACAAGGTGTACGGAGCACAGCCGCATGTGTACAAGGTGTACGGAGCGGAGTCGTGTGTAAGAGGTGTACGGAGCCATGTGTACGAGGTGTACGGAGCACAGCCGCATGTGTACGAGGTGTACGGAGCGGAGCCGTGTGTACGAGGTGTACGGGGCACTGCCGCGTGTGTATGAGGTGTACGGAGCACAGCCGCGTGTGTATGAGGTGTACGGAGCACAGCCACGTGTGTATGAGGTGTACGGAGTAGTGCCGTGTGTGTACGAGATGTATGGAGAGGAGCCGTATGTGTATGAGGTGTACGCAGCGGAGCTGTGTGTGTGCAAGGTATGCGGAGCAGTGTGTGCAATGTGTATGGAGCGGAGCGGTGTGTGTATGAGGTGTACGGAGTAGTGCCGTGTGTACGAGATGTATGGAGCGGAGCCGTGTATGAGGTGTATGGAGCGGAGCCGTGTATGAGGTGTATGGAGCAGAGCCGTGTGTGTATGAGGTGTATGGAGCAGAGCCGTGTATGAGGTGTATGGAGCGGAGCTGAATGTGTACGGAGCGGAGCCGTGTGTGTATGAGATGTATGGAGTGGAGCCGTGTGTACGGAGCGGAGCCGTGTATGCAAAGTTTACAGAGCGCAGCCGCGTGTGTAGGAGTAGCTATGTGTGGCCATTATCATGTGCGGCCAATATACTGTATAGAGCATCATGTGTGGCCATTATACAGTATGGAGTATCATGTGCGGTCATTATACAGTATGGAGCATCATATGCGGTCATTATACAGTATGGAGCATCATGTGTGGCCATTATGGAGCATCATGTGCGGTCATTATACAATATGGAGCATCATGTGTGGTCATTATACAGTATAGAGCATCATGTGCGGTCATTATACAGTATGGAGCATCATGTGTGGCCATTATACAGTATGGAGCATCATGTGTGGCCATTATACAGTATTGAGCATCATGTGCGGTCATTATACAGTATGGAGCATCATGTGTGGCCATTATACAGTATTGAGCATCATGTGTGGCCATTATACAGTATGGAGCATCATGTGTGGCCATTATACAGTATTGAGCATCATGTGGGGTCATTATACAGTATTGAGCATCATGTGGGGCCATTATACAGTATTGAGCATCATGTGGTGTCATTATACAGTATTGAGCATCATGTGTGGCCATTATACAGTATTGAGCATCACGTGGGGTCATTATACAGTATTGAGCATCATGTGGGGTCATTATACAGTATTGAGCATCATGTGGGGCCATTATACAGTATTGAGCATCACGTGGGGTCATTATACAGTATTGAGCATCATGTGGGGCCATTATACAGTATGGAGCATCATGTGTGGCCATTATACAGTATTGAGCATCATGTGTGGCCATTATACAGTATTGAGCATCATGTGGGGTCATTATACAGTATTGAACATCATGTGTGGCCATTATACAGTATTGAGCATCATGTGGTCATGTGGGGTCATTATACAGTATGGAGCACTGTGTGGCCATTATACAGTATCGAGCACTGTGTGGCCATATTTTTTTTTTATAATTATTCTTTATGAACAGTGTGATCAGCAGTGCTAAATGGGTGTGGTTGAGACATGGATATGGGTGTGACTATTGAATGGGTGTGGTCAGAGGTGTGGCCTAAAATTTGCTGCGGCGCGCAACTTCAAAAGTTGGGAGGTATGGTAATATGTGGTCTGGAAATGGTGCGGTGGTATTTGTCCCTTGTATGTGCTATTATTCGATCACTGTGGTTGTAATTTGTGGTCTGGTCATGGTGCGGTGGTATTTGTTCCTTGTATGTGATATTATTGGCCAAGATATACCTAAATTGTATTGCAGATTTTAACAAATATTTCCTAGGTTACAGTAGAGTAGGGCCCGGCCCTTTTTCTGGAATAATCTGGTTCGGGTATATCATGACCCCTGTCACGTGACCCCCCGTCACGTGACCCCCCGTCACATGACCCCCATCACATGACCCCCGTCACTTGACCGGGGGGGCCCACAGTGTGTGAACAGCCCGGGGCCCTGGCTACCCTTAATCCACCCCTGACTGGATACCTTTCTGGAAAAGTATAATGTTACAGGGTATATACACTAGATTCCTTGATAGGGCGTTGATCCAGGGAACTAGTCTGATTGCCGTATGTGGAGTCGGGAAGGAATTTTTTTCCCCAATGTGGAGCTTACTCTTTGCCACATGGGTTTTTTTTGCCTTCCTCTGGATCAACATGTTAGGGCATGTTAGGTTAGGCTATGGGTTGAACTAGATGGACATATAGTCTTCCTTCAACCTTAATAACTATGTAACTATGTAAAGACACAGATGAATGATCTGATAGGTGCCTACTGGTTCGCTCCAGGGATCTCCACCCTAACAGCCAAATTCAATAGCAGCTGTTTGACCTGCGGCAAATACAACCCTAGAAGAATGGAGAAAGTTCCCACACATCATCTTGCCAAACCACTGTACCCCTTCCAGAGGATCCGGATAGACCACATCCAGACATCGCCAAGTGGGGGATTCGAATATGCCCTTGTGGTCGTGGACGTGACCTCAGGATGGCCAGAAGTTTTTCCCAGTGAGGAACCAGTCAGCAAAGACTACTGCAAAGAAGCTACTCTTGGAGATGAGATATGCAGATATGGGGTCCCAGAAGTGATAAAGAGTGACCAGGGACCCGCATTCACAGCAAATCTCACACGATAGATCTGGTCAGCAGTAGGGTCAGACTTAGGCCTACACACTACTTACAATCCCCAGAGTAGCGAGAAAGTGGAAAGACTGAATGGGACACTTAAGAACAGGATGTTGAAAGTTGCCCAAGAGACAAACAAACCATGGCAGGAGACACTCCCAATAACACTACTTAGACACACTCCCAGAGGTCCAGAAAAGCTGTCACCATATGAAATTTTGTTTGGGTCTAGTCCCAGGTTAGGGATATTCTTTCCCTCAGCAGCTGACTATGCAATATGATACTTTGTCTGCTTATGTAATTGAACTCACCAAGAAACTTGCTAATATCCATTATTGAGATTTTTCTTCTTTGCCAGATCCAGATTCAGTGTCCAGTATGCACTCCTTGAAGCCAGGAGACTGGGCGTTGGTAAAAAAAAGTTTGTAAGGAGAACACCACTCGATCCCAGATTTGATGGTCCTTTCCAAGTGCTGCTGATGACACCAACCTCTGTGAAACTGGAGGGAAGACCCACTTGGATCCACTCATCACATTGCAAGAAAGCTTCCCTACCAGAGGATGACACCCAAGACAGAAGGATGTGGATGCCCTGCCTGACCGAATAGATGACCTACCTGATAAAGAATACACACCACTCAATACACATACTGTTGACTAAGAGACTGATTGCAACGAACCCCCGTTAGGGACAGATCTCCTGACCGCCCATTTGCGAAAAGTTTGTATGGAGGTGGGCGTATGCACTAGGCATGCGTCAGCTCACCGGTAGCATAAAAGAGTTGCAGCGCTTTGGGACAGGAGGCTAGGATTAGGGCAAGTGATATCTAAGGGGAGATTGTGATGGAAATCTATATATCATGTAGATCTCACTTGCATGTATACTCCTTTATAATCATATATACACTATAATAAATTGCTTAAAATGGCTGACATAAACGGATATAAACCAGACAGACTGTTCGGGCATTTCCAGCAGAAAGCGGAACAGCACCAGATGTATTAAGTGATGATCAGATGTCTCAACTTTGTCCTAGATGCAGAAAGATGCAGAGAGCTACATTTTAGTTGCTTAATCAGCATTCATATGTGCATTAATCACAATATTCCATATATATTTAGATAACCAATAACAGAGGAGCTAGACAATATGGTAATTAACTAACCACCCCTAACCACCTCCTTTCTATATGCAATTATAAATCCATGTATGTACAATAAATCATGACTATTGGTGGAATGTTATTGTGACAATGGTGTGCAGTCTCATTCCTTGAGCGCTCAAAATACTCAGTCTAATTGAGAATGGCCGCCGCACACACAGGGATAGATTTATCCAAATCAAATTTCCATAATAGCAGGACAGGCCAACACCTCATGGGGTAGAAGGACAGTTCATGCCACGTGTTCAGCTTGGATACCCAACAGTTGTATGGCACAGAGGAATCACGGAGGATGCTGGTACGGTTGGCTAGGCACCCCTTCACCATCTTCCAAAACATTGTCCCTCCTCGTCAGATTGCCCAGCGCATCAGAGCCTGGGTGCTGGGAGGGTCTAATGAAACTGTCCCACACTTTGACAGTGTTCCCGTCTCTGTTGGACCTAGTATGTGTCTCCCTTGTCTCTCCTTGGTTGCCCAAGGATCGATGACCTATGCCGCCAGTGTTGTCAGATGGCAATTTTTGTTCAACTAGAGCCTTCTGCTATTGCACCATATTACTAGCCTTCTCCACCACAGGAAGGCTATGGAAAGTTCTCCTTGTAGCGTGGGTCATGAAGGGTGAACAACTAGTAATCAGTTTTTGGCCAAAATGCATATAGGGTGTAACACCTGTACCCGGGCGGGGTCCCCACCGGGGTCCCCATTCCCCTACTGAGATGCCCGTACCTCCGCGGTGGCTCTCTCCCCTGCTCCTGCTTCCTGGCACACGGCCAGCACATCCCTGGATATGAACCTTAGGTCACGCGCGCGCTCTCTCTCGGTCTCTTAAAGAGACAGCGCTCATTTTTCAAAGATATTGTTAACCAATGATATCGTTGTGTGTGCTATTTCTGGCCCCTCTGCCATAGAGAGGGCCCGGAGCAACAAGTGTTTCCTGTTGCTAGTTTCTTGTTCTGTGATCTGATGTTCCTGTGTTCTGTTGTGCTTTGCCAGTATCCTGCCAGTACCCAGCTAATACTGCTTGTCTTCTCAGATTATCTGCGGCTTGCTACGCCATCCTCGCGACGACTCCAGTGCTACTTGTGCAAGTTCCCTCCAGCTCAGACGTCCATCTCTCCGTTACCCACGACGACGTCAGTATTGCCTGCCAGCTCCGTTCCGGCCAGCCGCATCCCACCTGTTGAGTTCTACGCTATCTGTTATCCCTGTTTGGGCACCTGTTTTCGCTGGGCCAGCTTCCACGTGTCCGGGGTCTAACTGGAGGTAGCAACTGTGTCCCCCTGACATTCCACTCTGATACTGTTTGAGGGGGTCTTACTACGGGTGTCAGGGGTTCGCATAGTCACACCCCCTTCAGAGCCCCCCGGACCGTGGTCCAGTGGTCCCACCAAAATAGCAATAAACGAATGCGCAATTCACCATCTGTGCCTCCGCTTCCATTTGTTACATAGGGCGTGGGTCACGGGAAAGGCAGAGTTACATAAAGTCAGCCATGTGTGCCAGACTCCCAACAGGCAAGAATTCCTTGTTCCCATCAGGAAGCCGACTCTCCATCTCCTCCTCCTCCCTCTTCTCCTCCCCTTCAGCCCATCCACACTGAACAGACAGCATTAAGTTGGTGTGGGTAGTGCCCTCTGTAGCGCAGATAACCATCTCCTGTTTCTCCTCTTCATTATCATCCAATCTGCGCTGGGAAGGTGAGATGAGGCTGGGCTGGGTAGTATCAGGACTTACAAAGTGACATGTTAACAAAAAAGGCTTATCAAGAAAAATAACTGTGAAAATATAACATTTATTGGATCATATCATTAATCCCTTTACCCCCTAAGACTGTTTTCACCTTCATGACCAGACCAAATTTTACAACTGTGACCAGTGTCACCTTATGTGATAATAACTCTGTAACGCTTCAACGGACCCCACTGATTCTAAGAATGTTTTTATTTGTGACATATTGTACTTCATGATAGCGGTAACATTTATTTGATATGACTTGTGTTTATTTGTCAAAAAAATTACATTTGTTGAAAATTTTGCAATTTTCAAACTCATTTTTCTGCCTGTAAATCAGAGAGTTATGTCACACAAAATAATTAATAAATAACATTTCCAACATATGTACTTTACATCAGCACAAGTTTTGAAACATATTTTTTTTGTTAGGAAGTTATGAGAGTTAAAAGTTGACCAGCAATTTCTCATTTTTCCAACAAAATTTGCAAAACCATTTTTTTAGTGACCACATCACATTTGAAGTGACTTTGACGGGCTTATGTGACAGAAAGTAACCAAACGTGACACCTTTCTAAAAACTAAACTCCTCAAGATGCTCAAAACCACATTCAATAAGTTTGTTAACCCTTCAGATCCTTCACGGGAATTAATGGAATATTTAAGGAAATAATGAACATGTAATTTTTTTCACCAAAAATGTTACTTTAGACCCAAATATCTTAATATTCACAAGCAAAACAGAAGAAAATGGACCCCAAAATTTGTTGTGCAATTTTCCCAAAGCTTGCCAATACCCCATATGTGGGGGAAAACCACTGTTTCGGCACACGGCAGTGGTCAAAAGGGAAAGAGCACCATTTAACTTTTTGAATTCAAAATTTTCTGGAATAATTAGTGGACGTCATGTTGGTTTGGAGATCCCTTGATGTGCCTAAACAATGGAAACCGTCCCACAAGTTATACCATTTTAGAAACTAGTCGCCTCAAGTAACTTATCTAAATATGTGGTGAGTACCTTGAACTGCCAGGTGCTTCACAGACGTTTATAAAGTAAAGCCATGAAAATAAAAAAATGTTATTTTTTTGTCCCAATTTTTTTTATTTTCACCAGGGTAATAGGAGAAAATGGAACCCAAAATTTGTTGTGCAGTTTCTCCTGAGTATTCAGATACCACATATGTGTGGGGAAAACTACTGTTTGAGCGCACTGCAGAGCTCAGAAAGGAAGGAGTGACATTTTGGAATGCAGACTTTGATGGAATGGTCTCCAGGTGTCATGTCGTGATTAGAGCGCCCCTGATGTGTCTGAACAGTGGAAATCCCCCACAAGTGACTGCATTTTGTAAATTAGACCCCTCAAGGAATGTATCTAGATGTGTGGTGAGCACTTTATAACGTAGTACTATAAGAACCGTGCTCCAAACAGAATAAGGACCCAGACTATCTTAACAGGAAATATTTAAAATATATATATATATTTATTTATTTAATTAGAAACAATAGAAGACCATTTAAAATGTATATTCATTATATCATAGAAATATATCATATAAATATGTACGGTATATACAATACAATTGTGCACGCATCAAACATATACTAAAATCAATTCATCATATGGCAGGTCACTTGATAATATATAGCATACCCCAAAGTAGATCTCAAAAACCATGAATTAGATATTATAAAGTGCTTGTGTCAACAAGAATATATATATATAATAAAAAGTGCATATAATGTTCATATCACCACACAAGCTCAAACATATTGGGGACACAATAAAAGTGCATAATGTGCATGAAAGTACAGTGCAATATTATAGTGCTATATATGGAGACAATCAAGAGTCACTTACTTATAAGGATGGGGGAATAAATTCTGGGACCGCCAAAGTTTGTTAGCGTGCATCCCGACGCGCATTTCGGAAGCACTGTTCCTTCATCATGACGTGGATTAGGCACACTGGGGCTCATAAGAAGAGAGGGGGCATTTTGATTAGGGAGCACAGAATTTGCTGAATTTCTTTTGGGCAGTGAGGAGCCATTTCATTTTTCCAGAGCTTTTGTACTACCAGTAAAATGGAAGACTCCAACATTTCCTATAATAGATGATGGACCTGAGTGGCGACTTGCTTTTTTTGTGCTTTTTTTAAACCAGTAGGCCCTCTCTACACCCTGTTAAGGGGCCTGCCAAGCCTGGACCGGGCCCTCTCTCTTCTGCTCACCAGTAACAGTTAACTGCCGCCAGCCAATCACAGGCCAGCAGTCAACAGCTGGTGTCAGCGCGTATGACATCACTGCTATACGCCGGCGCAACTGCACCTCTGATTAATTGGGGAGAGGACACCACTGGACCTCAGCCAGGTAAGGAGAATTTTTTTTTTTTTTAAAGCTGAGACATGGGGCGGTGTGGAGACATGGGGGCAGTATGGAGAGACATGGGGAAAGAATGGAGAGACATGGGGGCAGTATTGAGAGACATGGGGGCAGAATGGGAGAACACATAGGGGCCAGCAATAAGACACATGGGCTGTGATGTATTTTATTTTTGAGGATACTGTTTTCAGCGTGGGGGAGGAGACTTCCTGTTACTGTGCAGGGCGACACTGTCCCTTTTTTATTTCATCTGGCGTAGTGTAGAAGTTGGAGAAAAATTAGGGAATGTGCTCTAGATAACTGTTATTTTCTGCAGAGACAAGTCCTGGCTGCATGTCTAACAAACAGGTAAACCCTGCATGTGTTGCGGCTGTCGAACAGTTGTGAGACATGCAGGCGCAGGGACTCAAACATATTATTAGCACACGCCAAAGACACTCGGTTAGCACACGAGCATGCTCAGATAACACCTTATCCGAGCACGTTTGTTCATCACCATTTCCTTCACTCCACAATGCAGGAAAGGAAGCAGAAGTGCCTCTGCTTCTGTCTTCATACATTGGCATTTTGTCCTCACACATTGATGCATATCATAAAGACCACATCATCTGTAGGATTTAGGTCATAGCATAGGTGGTTTATCACTCACTGGAGATAAGATCAGTGAATGGCAAAAATAAACTGTTAGGCAGGAGGAAATGTCTGAAAGATTATTTTGGAAGATCTACAGGGAGTAGACCAGTGCTGATTTATGGTAGTGCAGAATTTAACATTTGTAAGGCTAGTTTCACATTTGCGGTAGAGTCTGCAGCGTCTTGTCCGCAACCGCAAATGCGTGCAAAAACGCATGCCAACACATGCTAATGCATTTTTTATCCGCATCAGCTTACGCATGACAGCATGCGTTCGATATTTCCAAGAGGACGTGTCTCATTGGGCGTGTCTAAATCAGTTCCTGGAAGTACTCAAGCGCAGCAAACGCATGCGTACGCACATACATTCGTACGCATGCGTTCCCATAGACAGTAATGCGTTTTTCATGCACTCATCTGCATGCGCATGCCTGCGCATATTTGATAGAAATTTGCTGCCTCAAAAATTGCAACGTGGTGCATTAGACCCGTCCCGCCGCACACTGCGAAAAGACGCATGCGTAAGCAAACGCAGGCGAATGCATGCAGACGCATGTACCTGCATCCACAATGTAAAAAGATATGAAATCAAGATGCATGCGGAGGAATGCGTCAGAAACGCTGCGGACACAACCGCAAATGTGACACCAGCCTAATACGCTCTATCTATGGTGGATTTTGTCTGGTAAACCTTGCGTTTTGGCCCCGTCTGCGCCTTTCACACCAGCCCTGATATCATCTCACTTCGAGCAATGTGGTTCTTAGGGATATGTGTTCCATCTAAAGGTTTATTAAATGTGTGGTTCTCAATGTAAAGGATTATCTGCACAGTAACCTGGTGGCAGCACATGTGTACTTGTACTGTATTAAAGGATATGGTAGATTTCGAAATGTGCACTCCTTAACGCTACTACATCACCTTTATAATACATTCACCCCATTCAGAAAATTCATCATTTACAAGACCTGGACTGGCACTTTGGGGGCATCGTTTGAGAAACTGAATCAACAGTGAGTAGTTGTAAAGACCAATACCCACAGGGCACACTGTCTAGGGTGGGCATCGGATATTCATTCCACATGTATAGATAAGGGATGGTAACAGATGCCTACTGGCCTGACCTGATGACCACTGGGCACTCATCACCAAACAATACATGGCATGACCTAGCTCTTGTTACAATGGCTGCAAATCCTGCTGGCTAGGATTCTGCCGAGCTGGTATTATCCCAGTCCGTGCTGGTATGTGAGGGTACAATGGCCTCACTGCTGTGTGCCCCCGGGTGAGGGCTGTGCACACGTGTGCCCGGCAGCTGCAGATCTGGGTGAGGCTCTTTGTACAGCAGCTCCTCCTCCTCATCGGGTGCACAGCCCGGCACAGTGGGGTGGTCGCTGTGTCTCCATCCCTGGATGTCCTTTTCTTCAGGGACTGTGTGTCTTCATTGTGGCTGTATGTGCCCCCTGGCCCTGGATGTGAGGATGCCCGCTGTGGGCTGATGCCTCTGTGCCAGTGATGCTGATGATGTCTTCAGTGTGGATGTGAGCTGCTCTTCCTCTCTGCCTGGATCTGTCTTTTTCTTATTTCTGGCTCCTTTTCTTTCTGCTTCTCCTCCCTGCAGCCTCTGGACACTGGCCCTGGCTGTCATCACTGTGGTCGGGCTATGGATGGGAATCTCTCTCCACCTGTCATTTGCTTTTAAGGATTTTCCTGGATGCCATATTTTCCTGTCTCCCTGGATGTGACACTGTTCCTGGCGGTCTCACTGGATGAGGCTCTGGATGTCCCTTTTCTTTGAGGATTGCGGCACAGATCCACAAATTCCCCATAGTTTCTGTTTCCTCCTTTTACAAGGGGGTAAGTGGGTAGTCCTCATAGAATTGTAAAATCACATTGCCATTTGGGGGCACAGGGTTCATTATACCATCACTTACTGAGTGTAACCTTAGGTAACTATGTCATATATACGGCGTCATACCAGCAACATGTCTCTGTCATGTGTAACGTAACCGCTAAAGCATGAGGAATCCATATTACAGCCTACAACCTTGTTCGCATATTTATATATATATTTATATTTATTTTACAGCCCTTACATACAGCATCATAATGCCTGCCTTATTATTATTACCATAATTGTATTATTACAACTGCAATATTTGCAATTTTCTACCGTCATACAGTATGTTTTTGGCATGTAATATGCCACGTCATGCCATCATGCAGTGCTTTTTATCAGCATACCATTCATTGATACGGTCAGTGTGTGCTAAATCTGTCCTGTTGCCTCTATGGTCACCTTAACTTATGGATTCTATCACCATTCGTGGTCACCAGCATAGATAATGGTTGGCTATGATTGGATTCAATGAAGAAGACGCAGATCATCGATGTATGTACTCCAGGTCACTGTCACTATACCCATACTATAGTCCACGGCTAATTCCTGGAGAGGGTTTCAGGCAGGAGCTAGTGCAGAGTGGCATTATGCATTGTATCTGCTAATGGTCACATCCACAGAGAGAAAATACATATCCCGTCTTCATTATAATACATTACACCATGATCATGTGCAATACTATTCAAAATATGTCATCAGGGAACCCACGCAATGTGTTCCCAGAGATAGGAGCCTCCTCTGAGATTGGCTGATTACCGAGCTGATCCAGTGATCAAGTCACTGGTTTATGGAAGGTCTCCTCACATCTCCATACCTTCTGCTTCCAAGTCATACAGTAAATGGCGTTTACTGCATTATCATCACAGGTGTATTCATATTTGTAACCCTCTGCTAAAGAGTCTTCCGCTAAAGCTCTATAATGGTGTGTAATTTCACTGCGCTGCCGCCAAACCTCCCAATAATAAACACCATGGAGGGGATCTCTGCTGAGTACAAAGAATAAGTGGGTGTCACAGCGCATTTATAGCACATCTGAATGGAAATCAGTAGGAACTTAAGTTTTAGTGAAATATGATCATTTCTGCTGTATAATTAAAGTACATAAGAGCCGAACAGTTCTTTTCTGTAAGCTACCTGTTATCTCAACCAAAAAGAACATTCCTTACCTAAAGCTTTTATGTTGATTCTCAGCCTAAAGCTAAAGTTTATTCAAATGATTACGATTATCGGTAAGGAAATTATTTTCCATTTCTTCAAACTGGCTTTGTTGAGAGAAAGTAGTTCGCTTCGGTTTGACGGAAGTCAAGCTGTCATACTTAGGGTTACAGGAAGCAGAGGTCTAGGGTTTTTATGGCTGGGTCCACACGTAGAAGACCTGAAATGGAGGGAACATGGTAGTTACCAGGTGAAATCTTTTGGTATCATGATCAAGGGTGCTTAGTCACTGGAAACGCGTTGACCTTGGTTTTATAATATTTTTTTGTATGCTGATGTTTTGTCCTTTCACTATATTTTAAGTGAAATAAACTATGGATTTTTCACTATTTCGTTGAGCTGGATCTCCTTCTCTTTCCTGTTCGTCTACGCCCTGACACAGCGGTTCCGTGCTCCGAGCTCTTGGGAATGTCGGTATGGTGAGCTGGATTTTGTTTTTTCCTGAAATCTTTTTGTGCCAAAAATGATTTTCTTGTCTTGTAGCGCCACTGTAGAAAATGTTTTCCACAATTGTTAAAGCAATAGCTAAAGATGTTCTCAATTGAGGTGGTTTCACACGAGATACGGTTCCTGGAAACTTGTAAGGCTTCAGTTCAATGTAACAAAAAATCCAGCCTTACTTACTTTAGATGTGGACCATCAGTGAAAACAGGGTCACTCATGTACAGCCACTCTCCTTTAAAATGAATTAGAGTTAGACCGGTATACTTTGCCATAACATGGTGGCATTTTTGTGTTCCAATAATGGACTAATACATTAAACTGATCAGAGATCTTACAGATCACTGACTCCAGAACTTGCCTTCTGTTCTATAAAGAGCCATGATTGGTTCTCAGCATTCCCCCAATTGTTTAATGTCAACTTCACGATGAATCTGACAAAACACAAATGGTGTCTTCTCCATCAGATGACGTATGCATGGCACTGGTCTTTCTTAGGGGCAATTATTTAGTGGAGAAGAACTCTATACAAAGAGCACCCAAAAAAGTAGCTTTAGCATGTGCATGAGGCCTTATAGGCTCACGGACTGTTCTGCTATCTGTACTGGAGTCCCAACTACCAGATCCTAATGATAAGAATTCCATTAAGGGAATGTTATGACTTATTGACATTGTATTAGCTTTTGCCTGAAGTTTAGCAACCTTCCTCTATCCCATTGAAATACCTTTATGCACAACATTGATCACACTTAGTACTTGGAAGCCTGCAATCTTTACTCTTTTCCAAGAAATGGTTGTCATAAGTTGCTTGGGAATTGGATGACTTATTACCATGGTCATGTTCAGATGATTCAGGTTTTTTTGTGTTTTTCCAAAAATGCTATAAAAATGTGGAAATTTTATAGTATTTTCAGAAAATCACGCCTCCCGAAGAAGCACAGTAAACGTGCGTCGGGGCGTGGGATGCCAGGGGTTTACATACGGCCATACAGGTAATATACTTCATTAGAAAATCTAGTGTAATTAAGTTGTCTATAATTATAGATACTAAGATATATGGCATTATCACAGGCTCAACACATAGGGAGACATTCTATGCTGTATAAGGATGGGATATTTTCCTTCAGTATAGGCACACATGTTTCTGTAGCATCTTAATTGGAAATCCTTGGGCATTTAATGGATCATGCCATTGTGTTTTAAATTCTTTGTTGTTTAGCCATTATGTACAACTAGATTTCCCCATGGCATTATGATCCCTGTTTGTAATTGAATCCAGCACCTTTTTCCTACTATTGATATGTTAAAATCTTTTAAATATTTATTTTATAACTACAACAATAAAATTATTTATTTTAGTATCCAAAAAGCTTTGGGGGATCATCATTAACTTGTGGTCGTCAATATAGTGAATTATTGTCTATCTAATGGTACTTTCACCCTATGATATATATGGGTTTAATATATAGGGCATCCTATACGTGATTAAACTGTTTTAGCTCTTGCCTGACGTTTAGCAACCTTCCTCTACCCCATTGCAATACCTTTATGCACAACATTGATCACACTTAGTACTTGGAAGCCTGCAATCTTTGCTCTTTTCCAAGAAATGGTTGTCATAAGTTGCTTGGGAATTGGATGACTTATTACCAAGGTCATGTTCAGATGATTCAGGTTTTTTTTGTGTTTTTCCAAAAATGCTATAAAAATGTGGAAATTCTACAGTATTTTCAAAAAATTGCATCGAAAAAAAATTGGGAGCGCATCATGAGAGAATGGCCTTATACAGATTCCTAGAAAACCTATCTAGAGAGTAAAATGAGATGAATGTGAGTATCAACATGAAGATGATAACTAACAATTTAAAGTGAACCTATCAGCAGGATTGTGCCCAGTAACCTACAGACAGTGTCAAGTCGGCGCCATTATACTGATTAGGCCGGGATCACACATACACGAGATGCGGCCGAGTCTTGCAGATGAAAACCCAGCTCTGGCATCGGCACTCCAGAGCGGAGCGTGCAGCGGAACAGCAATACATGGAGCCACACACTCCGCTCCTGAGTGCCGGCGCCTGAGCTGGGTTTTCACCTGTGATACTCGGCCGTATCTCGTGTATGTGTGATCCTGGCCTTACAATGATATCTGGGTTGATAAAATCCATCTTGTGGTTGTTGTTTAATCTTTATTTGTAGTTTTGAGTTAATGATATGCTCGTGCTTCGGGGCGGCCTGTGGGGGCTTCATGTGGTGCTCTGCAAGGGTATTTATACTGATGGCTTATGGCAGATTAGTGATCCTTCACTGACTTACCCCCTATTTTACATATTACATATACTATGGTGGGTTTGGAAAAAAATTACATTGAGCAAAGTGGCACCTGCACATTATCAGGTATAGCAGGGGTGGGCAATTAATTTTCCCAAGGAGCCACATGACAGACCACGACTGTTGTGTAGGCCGAACCAATAGGCTGAAATTAATTCTGCTCAATATTAATATTAACATATCAATTCTAATTATTTTATATTAATATTAATTGTATCACTTAATATTGAGCAGAATTAAGTATGCTGACATCCTCCTATATACCATAAGAGCCCTTTCACAGTCCTTCATATACAAGTGGAGCCTCCACACAGCCCCCTATATACAAGAGGAGCACCTTATATACAGGAGAAGGCCCCACAGAGCCCTCTATATATAGGAGGAGCCCCCACACAGCTTCCTATATACAGGAGGACCCACCACACACACCCTTATGTACAGGAGGACCACCACATAGCCCCCTATACACAGGAGAAGCCCCCACATAGCCTCTCCATGATCAGCATGAAACACACATATCCTTCCCATGATCAACTTGAGACCCACATAACCTCCTCATCATTAGCATGAGACGCACATAGCCTTCCCATGATCAGTATGAGAGCCCCATACCTCCCCATGTCCAGCATGAGAGTCCCGTAGCCTCCCCATGCCCAGCATGAGAGCCCCATAGACTCCCCATGTCAAAACTGAGACCCACATAGCCTCCCCATGTCCAGCATGAGACCCTCATTAAAAAAAAAACACCACATACTCACCTCCTTCCTATTCCCCGGGCGCTCTCCAATGTGCTGACTCTCTGCTGTGCACAGCTGATGCGATAAAATGCCGTAATTGTGTCAGCTATCTCAGACACTGAATGGTGGAAGGAGAGGCTGAGGATGCAGATAGCGGTGACGGGGTGGCGGCGGCGGACAGGCTGGGGAGGTCATGGTGAGCCCATAGGCCACTGTTTTCAGCCCCTCGGATGTGTCGGTCCACAGGCCGGGTGGGTACAGCAAGAAGGCCGGATATGGACCACAGACTGCACTTTGCCCATTTCTGATGTATCGTATTATAAAAAATTGAATGGCACCGACGGGGTTGCATGTGCAGTAGCATCTATTGTGTTCCATTATACCACAGTTACATTTTTTTTGTCCTTAGCAAAATGGAGCTTGCTGGGTCGCATGTGCAGTAGCAACTATCGTGTTCCATTTTACCACAGTTACATATTTTTGTCTCTAGCAAAATGGCTCTGGGGGAGCACATGTGAAGTAGCAACTATCACAATGCAATAGATGCTACTGCACAGGCGCTGGGGCCATTTTGCTAGTGAAAACATTTTTTTGGGCTGCAATAAAATAGCACCAGTGGCAACACCTGCGCAGTAGCATCTATCGCATTCCAATAGATGCTGCTGCGCATGCGCCTCTGCCAGCATGATTTTGCTAAGATTTTTGCTAGAGACAAAAAAATGTGCTGCTGTGTATGCACACTACCCCCCCCCCCCCCCCCCCGGCCCCATTTTGCTGGAGACCAAACATCTTTGGCTACAGTAAAATGGAGCTGGCGGCAGCGCCTGTGCAGTTGCACCAATCGGGACCCGATAGATGCTACTGCGCATGTTAACCCCGCCGGATCCACTTTGATGAGGGTAATTTTTTTTTACCCACAAATATTATAAGCATAATGCTATACACGATACTGCGCAGCCGCTGGCGTCATTTGCTCAATGTCCTTTTTTCTTCTAAAACCACCATAGTATATACAGTATGTAAAATAGGGGGTAGGTCACTGAAGGATCAGTGACCTATCATAAGACCAACAGGATGCATATGTTAGGGCTTTATAAAAATAAAGATTATTATATGTAAGCAAAGCACCACATAAAGCCCCACCCACTGGCCGCCCTGGAGCATGAGCATATAATTAACTGAAAATTGTAAATACGGATTAATCTACAACCACAAGACGGATTTTATCAACCCAGGTGTCATTTTAATCAGTATAACAGCGCCAACCTGACACTGTCTGTAGTTTACTGAGCAAAATTCTGCTTTAACCCCTTTCTGACATTAGACGTACTATCTCGTCGAGGTGGTATGACCACCGACGGGATAGTACGTCTAATGCGATCAGCCACGTTCACGGGGGAGTGCGGCCGATCGCGGCCAGGTGTAAGCTGACTATCACAGCTGACATCTGGCACTATGTGCCAGAAGCGGTCACGGACCGCTCCTGGCACATAAACCCCCAGAACACTGCGATCAAACATGATCGGCGGTATAGGGAAGGATTGCGCAGGGAGGGGGCTTCCTGTGTGCTTCCCTGCATCTCCTTCGTCCTCCTCCCTGCAGGCCCCGGATCCAAAATCGCTGCGGGGCTCCTTCCTGGTCCTGCAGGGAGGTGGCTTGTAAGTGCCTGCTCAGAGCAGGTGCCAGTAAGCCTCCTTCAGTGCCTGTCAGATTGCAGTACCTGTCAGATTGCAATGCACTGTGTCAGATTGGCAAAGTATCAGATCAGCGATCTGACACTATACTGTGATGTCCCACACTGGGACAAAGTAAAAAAGTAAAAAAAAATATTTACATGTGTAAAAAAACCAAACCTAAATAAAAAAAAATAAAAAATATATATATATATATATATATATATATATATATATATATATATATATATATATTGCTCCAATAAATACATTTCTTTATGTAAATAAAAAAAACAATAAAAGTACACAGGGGCGCGCTTAGTAACCCGATGTTTACCCTGGTTACAAGCGTAAAACTAAAAAAAAACAAACAGCACATACTTACATTCTGGTGTCCGTCAGGTCCCTTGCCGTCTGCTTCCCGCACTCAGTGACTGCCGGCCGTAAAGTGAAAGCAGAGCACAGCGGTGCTGTGCTTTCACTTTCACTTAACGGCCGGCAGTCACTGAGTGCGGGAAGCAGACAGCAAGGGACCTGACGGACACCAGAATGTAAGTATGTGCTGTTTGTTTTTTTTTACGCTGGTAACCAGGGTAAACATCGGGTTACTAAGCGCGGTCCTGCGCTTAGTAACCCGATGTTTACCCTGGTTACCCGGGTACCTCGGCATCGTTGGTCGCTGGAGAGCTGTCTGTGTGACAGCACCCCAGTGACCACACTACGATTTACCTACGATCACGGCCAGGTCATATCGCTGGTCGTGATCGTAGGTAAATCGTATAGTGTGACGGTACCCTTAGAATTGGGAGGTTTCTACTGTTTAGGCACACCAGGGGCTCTGCAAACACAACATGATGTCCGATCTCAATCCATACAATTCTGCGTTGAAAACGTAAAACGGTGCTCCTTCCCTTCTCTGCACCATAAACTTTAGTGAAACACTTGGGGGTTCAACGTGCTCACCACACATCTAGATAAGTTCCGTGGGGGCTTTAGTTTCCAAAACTTGTGGGGGGTTTCTACTTTTTAGGTACATCAGGGGCTCTGCAAAGGCAACGTGATGCTCGCAGACAATTCCATCAAAGTCTGCATTCCAAAATGCCACTTCTTCCCTTCCGAGCTCTGCCATGCGCCCAAACAGTGGTTTACCCCCACATATGGGGTATTGGCGTACTCAGGACAAATTGTACAACAACTTTTGGGGTCCGATTTCTCCTGATACCCTTGGTAAAATAAAACAAATTGGATCAGAAGTACCGTATTTTCTGGTGTATAAGACGACCCCCAACTTTTCCATATAAAATATGGAATTTGGGATATACTCGCCGTATAAGACGAGGGTCATCTTATACACCCAGTCATCTTATACGGCGTGTGGTTCCCAGGGTCTGGAGGAGAGGAGACTCTCCTTCAGGACCTGGGATCCACATTCATGATGTAAATAAAAAAAACAATAAAAGTACACATATTTATAAAACTGTCCCACTAGTTAACCCCTTCAGTGAACACCGTAAGAAAAACAAAAACTAGGCAAAAAACAATGCTTTATCATCATACCGCCAAACAAAAAATGGAATAACACGCGATCAAAAAGACGGATATAGATAAGCATTGTACCGCCGAAAACGTCATCTTGTCCGGCAAAAAACGAGCTGCCATACAGCGTAATCAGCGAAAAAATAAAAAAGTTAAAGCCCTCAGAATAAAGCGATGCAAAAATAATTATTTTTTCTATAAAATAGTTTTTATTGTATAAAAGCGTCAAAACATAAAAAAATATAAATGAGGTATTGCTGTAATGTACTGACCCGAAGAATAAAACTGCTTTATCAATTTTGCCAAACGTGGAACGGTATAAACGCCCCCCCAAAAGAAATTCACGAATTGCTGGTTTTTGTTCATTCTGCCTCACAAAGATCGGAATAAAAAGCGATCAAAAAATGTCATGCGCACAAAAATGATACCAATAAAAACGTCAACTCGTCCCGCAAAAAACAGGATCTCACATGACTCTGTGGATCAAAATATGGAAAAATTATAGCTCTCAGAATGTGGTAACGCAAAAAATATTTTTTGCAATAAAAAGCGTCTTTTAGTGTGTGACAGCTGCCAAACATAAAAACCCGCTATAAATAGTAAATCAAGCCCCACATTATCACCGCCTTAGTTAGGGAGAAATAATAAAGCAAAAAAATGTATTTTGTTCCATTTTCCCATTAGGGCTAGGATTAGGGTTGGGGCTAAAGTTAGGGTTGGGGCTAGAGTTGGAGTTAGGGTTTGGATTACGTTTACGGTAGGGTTAGAGGTGTGTCAAGGTTAGGGGTGGGGTTAGGGTTGGGACTAGGGTTAGGGTTGTGTTAAGGTTGGGATTAGGGTTAGGGGTGTGTTAGGGTTGAGATTAGGGTTAGGGGTGTGTTGGGGTTAGGGGTGTGTTGGGGTTAGGGGTGTGATTAGGGTTGGGATTAGGCTTAGGGGTGTGTTGGGGTTAGGGTTGGAGTTAGGCTGCCGTCAAACTAGCAGTATTTGGTCAGTATTTTACATCAGTATTTGTAAGCCAAAATCTGGAGAGGAGCAATTAGAGGAAAAGTATAATAGAAACATATGCACCACTTTTGCATTTATCACCCACTCCTGGTTTTGGCTTGCAAATACTGATGTAAAATACTGACCAAATACTGCTAGTGTGATGGCAGCCTAAGGGTACCGTCACACACTGCCATTTCGATCGCTACGACGGTACGATTCGTGACGTTCCAGCGATATCGTTACGATATCGCTGTGTCTGACACGCAGCAGCGATCAGGGATCCTGCTGAGAATCGTACGTTGTAGCAGATCGTTTAGAACTTTCTTTCGTCGCTGGATCTCCCGCTGGCATCGCTAGATCGGTGTGTGTGACACCGATCTAGCGATGCGATCTAGCGATGCGTTCGCTTGTAACCAGGGTAAACATCGGGTTACTAAGCGCAGGGCCGCGCTTAGTAACCCGATGTTTACCCTGGTTACAAGCGTAAAACTAAAAAAAAACAAACAGCACATACTTACATTCTGGTGTCCGTCAGGTCCCTTGCCGTCTGCTTCCCGCACTCAGTGACTGCCGGCCGTAAAGTGAAAGCAGAGCACAGCGGTGCTGTGCTTTCACTTTCACTTAACGGCCGGCAGTCACTGAGTGCGGGAAGCAGACAGCAAGGGACCTGACGGACACCAGAATGTAAGTATGTGCTGTTTGTTTTTTTTTACGCTGGTAACCAGGGTAAACATCGGGTTACTAAGCGCGGTCCTGCGCTTAGTAACCCGATGTTTACCCTGGTTACCCGGGTACCTCGGCATCGTTGGTCGCTGGAGAGCTGTCTGTGTGACAGCACCCCAGTGACCACACTACGATTTACCTACGATCACGGCCAGGTCATATCGCTGGTCGTGATCGTAGGTAAATCGTATAGTGTGACGGTACCCTTAGAATTGGGAGGTTTCTACTGTTTAGGCACACCAGGGGCTCTGCAAACGCAACATGATGTCCGATCTCAATCCATACAATTCTGCGTTGAAAACGTAAAACGGTGCTCCTTCCCTTCTCTGCACCATAAACTTTAGTGAAACACTTGGGGGTTCAAGGTGCTCACCACACATCTAGATAAGTTCCGTGGGGGCTTTAGTTTCCAAAACTTGTGGGGGGTTTCTACTTTTTAGGTACATCAGGGGCTCTGCAAAGGCAACGTGATGCTCGCAGACAATTCCATCAAAGTCTGCATTCCAAAATGCCACTTCTTCCCTTCCGAGCTCTGCCATGCGCCCAAACAGTGGTTTACCCCCACATATGGGGTATTGGCGTACTCAGGACAAATTGTACAACAACTTTTGGGGTCCGATTTCTCCTGATACCCTTGGTAAAATAAAACAAATTGGATCAGAAGTACCGTATTTTCTGGTGTATAAGACGACCCCCAACTTTTCCATATAAAATATGGAATTTGGGATATACTCGCCGTATAAGACGAGGGTCATCTTATACACCCAGTCATCTTATACGGCGTGTGGTTCCCAGGGTCTGGAGGAGAGGAGACTCTCCTTCAGGACCTGGGATCCACATTCATGTAAAAAATAATACAAATAAAAAATATGGATATACTCACCCCTCCGACGGACAAGCGTCTGCCATAATTCCTAAGAATGCATTGAGCGTAGGACCTGCGATGACGTCGCGATCACGTGGCCGCTCACGTGAGCGCGACGTCATCGAAGGTCCTTCACTCACTGCATTCTTAGGAACGGAGGCAGAGGCTTGCACAGCTGAGAGCCAGGGTCCGTCAGAGGGGTGAGTATATCCATATTTTTTTTTTTTATTCTTTATTTTTTACATGAATATGGATCCCAGGGCCTGAAGGAGAGTCTCCTCTCCTTCAGACCCTGGGAACCATCCAGGATCGCTCCATGCACCCGTACCCGGCGTATAAGACGACCCCTGACTTTTGGGACAATTTTTAGGGGTTAAAAAGCCATCTTATGCCCCGGAAAATACGGTAAATTTTTTGTGAAAAAAAAAGTTAAATGTTCATTTTTTTTAAACATTTCAAAAATTCCTGTGAAACACCTGAAGGGTTAATAAACTTCTTGAATGTGGTTTTGAGCACCTTGAGAGGTGCCGTTTTTAGAATGGTGTCACACTTGGGTATTTTCTATCATATAGACCCCTCAAAATGACTTCAAATGAGATGTGGTCCCTAAAACAAATGGTGTTGTAAAAATGAGAAATTGCTGATCAACTTTTAACCCCTACAACTCCCTAACAAAAAAAATTTTGGGTTCAAAAATTGTGCTGATATAAAGTAGACATGTGGGAAATGTTACTTATTAAGTATTTTGTGCGACATATCTCTTTGATTTAAGGGCATGAAAATTCAAAGTTGAAAAATTGCAAAATGTTCAAAATTTTCGCCAAATTTTCGTTTTTTACCCAAATAAACTCAAGTAATGTCAAAGGAAATTTTATCACCAACATGAAGTACAATATGTCACGAGAAAATAGTGTCAGAATCACTGGGATCCATTGAAACGTTTCAGAGTTATAACCTCATAAAGGGACAGTGGTCAGAATTGTAAAAATTGGTCCGGTCATTAACATGCAAATCACCCTTGAGGATAAAGGGGTTAAATAAGGTTAATTCACCTGAAATGAGAAGAAACAGCTGTTCAGCTTTTATATGGAGTTTCTCTTTAATTCTAGTTCAAACTTAGGCCTTAAAGGCGTTTTCCCACGAACAAAAATTAATTTTAATCAATAGATCTTGGAATAATAATAATTTCCACAACTGGATGTGTTTAAATAAAATGTTTCTGTTCTGATAATCTGATAAATGTGCCCCTGCTGTGTACTGTGTAATGATTGAGTCTGTGCAGGAACATGGCATGATAATACCACATCTCCAGACCAGGCTGGAGCGAGCCGCACCACCCCCTCCCCCGGGCGGCGTACGTGAAAGCCGACATGACAGGGAGTTTGGAGCAGGAAAAAAGGGGTCGTGGAGTCTAGCTCTTAGGGGAGGGTTAATGCTGGCCTGGAGAAGGTATGGGGTGAGTGGGGGGAGGAGCCGGTCACTTCCCGCTCTGAGGACCTGTGAGCAGGAAGCACCAAGCACCAGCAGCTTACCATGGCGGCCATTGAAGGGGTCCTGTCACAGCTGCGTGCGGCGGCGGCGTCACAGCCTCCAGGCTAGTTGGAGGCTCAGGTGTCCAGCATCCTCGGTGGTGGCAGCGGCAGCAGCGGTGTGGATCCCCCGGCAGTCGGGCCCGGTGAGCGGCGGTCCAGGCGAGTGCGGCCCCCGTAGTGCTTATCCCCCGATGTCACCCCGGTGTCTCAGCGGCCCCTCAGGGGACCCACCAGGCCGCGTGCCTGCTCAGAAGCACCCGAGCAGGCCGCGGTCTGGGAGGAATCCGCCAGCCACGCTGGGGCCTGCGGCGGTGGTTAGGCCTTCCCCCCCAGCATGCCGGGGGTGGGGCCTATGTGCGCCAGAGCTCCTAACGGCCGGAGAGACGTCACGGTGAGCTGCCGCGTTGATGACCTGGCCAGGCGGCCTGCTTCCTGCGGCAGCGTGAGACAGCGGGGGAGCATCCCAGCGGCAGCGGCGGGCAGCGCCCCAGACCCAGCGGGGCTGCTGGACACGACCGGGGGGCACCATTCCCTTCAAGCACCGGCGACCGGGCCTGCATCCTCTCGGGTGGCGGCGTCAGATGGCAGCGTTTCAGATGGCGGGTCCGGGTCTGGGCCTACAGGACATCAGGCAGTCACCTCGGCTGACGGATTCGGCACGATCCCCTCTGCAGGGGGCGGATCGGTTGGAGCGGTATTGCGGAGCGAAGTTCACGTCCGGGAGGCCCCAAGGACGGCTTCGGGATCGAGAGATGGCTGGACGGCAACAGCGTCTGCGGCTGGGGGGATCACAGCTCCCTTGCAGCCTGGTGAGAATCCATCTATGTATTGTTTGTCCCCGGCGTTTTTGATGCCGACTTTGACTTCTGTGAATCGGGTTGAGGGGTATGTGGAGCGAGGTGATGGAGTCGGTATGCGGGCTGATGCGAGTCGTGAGGGGGTGGGGGAGTTGTCGGGTGTACATGAGCTGTTGTCACGGTTGGGCAGTGGTAGGTCAGGGCCATCCCCTTTGTCAGCTTGGGTCGGAACGTCTGGTCCGGGGTTGGCGTAATCCGGCAGCGGGTCTGCCGAATCGGGTAGGTTGACCGAGCCGGTCTCGGTATCTGTGCAGACTGAGAAAGAGAAGGATGGGGGCATTCGGTTGGATGATAAGGTGCGGGGCGAGGTGTATGTTTGCTTTGAAGGGCCGTTGGGGGCGCACTTGAAAAAGGAGGTGCGTGAGAAGATTTGAAAGGACGAGTATGTCGAAATATTTTCGCTTTTGCCGTTGGAAAAATTTAACCTTGATAAGAGTAAAAAGGAAGATAGTAAGAAGGAGGATGAGGAAAAGCGGCGATGGCGCCTTATTCCTCAGACGTTTGTAAATTGGCTTCAGGCGTTCGCGATTTTGGCAAGCGTTATTGGCGAGAAGGCTCATGAGAACTGCTCCGCCTTGTTTTGTTATATGAATTCCATAGGTGAGGCGCATAGGGCCTATGGTGGGCAATAATAATAATAATCTTTATTTTTATATAGCGCTAACATATTCCGCAGCGCTTTACAGTTTTGCACACATTATCATCGCTGTCCCCGATGGGGCTCACAATCTAGAATCCCTATCAGTATGTCTTTGGGCAAGCATGGTTACGATGCGATGAGCAGTTCCGGTAGCGGAAGGCGGTCCGTCCGGCGATCCGGTGGGATCAGAAGGACATTGGTTTGTGGTTACGGGTGATGGCGCCAACAAAGTTTGGTCACTCCTTTCAAAGCGGGGCCGGAACTTCCGGCCAAAGCGCTTCGCAGGGTTCCTCTTCAGGAGCCGGGAGTCAGTCAGGACAATCCGGCGGCCAAAAGCACAGGGTTTGTTGGCAGTTCAATGAGGGCCAGTGCAAGTTCGGAGCGATTTGTAAGTTCAAGCATTTGTGCTCGAACTGCAACTGCGCTTCGCACGGAGCCGCCAAGTGTTTTAAGAAAAAAGGGAAGCCAGAGGGTAATTCCAAAGGGGGTGACTCCGGTGAGGTTGGACGCAATGGCCCCCTATCTATGTAGGTTTCCTGACAGGGAGAGGACGGAGTTGCTCTGGGCTGGATTTAGTGTTGGTTTTCGTATACCTGCCCCGGCCTTTGTGGTACCACCGAGTTTAAAGAACCTCAGATCGGCTTTGTTGCACGCATCAGTCGTGTCAGAAAAGTTGGGCAAAGAGGTGGCTTTGGGTAGGATGTCTGGACCGTTTCCCACTCCTCCCTTGGACGATTTGGTGGTGTCGCCGTTGGGTGTGGTCCCCAAGAAGGAGCCTAATAAATTTAGGCTCATTCAGCATTTGTCCTACCCGAAAGGGAGGTCCGTGAATGATGGGATTGATCCAGAGCTTTGTTCGGTGGTGTATACGTCATTGGATGAGGCAGCCAGGTGGGTGCGCAGTTGTGGTAAAGGGGCATTGTTGGCTAAGACCGATATTGAGTCAGCCTTTCGTTTATTGCCGTTTCACCCCGATAGCGTGAGGTTGTTAGGCTGTTATTGGGAAGGCGGGTTTTATGTTGACTGTTGTTTGCCGATGGGCTGTTCGCTGTCGTGCGCTTATTTTGAGGCCTTCAGTTCTTTTTTGGAGTGGGCGGTGCGGGATGTGTCCGGTTTTGATTCAGTGATTCATTATCTGGACGACTTCTTGTGCGTAGGGCCTGATCAGTTGCAATGTTGTGAGGTCCTGTTGAGGACGGTTGTTTGGGTTGCGGAGCGTTTTGGGGTCCCGCTGGCACCGGGCAAGACTGAGGGTCCGTGCACGAGTCTGTCTTTTTTGGGTATTGTTATCGATTCCGTGAAGTGGGAGTTTAGGTTGCTGGTTGACAAGGTGTTGGGTTTGAGAGACGAGGTGGCCCGTGCTAGACGTTTGAAGAAATTGCCGCTGCGAGAGGTGCAGTCGCTTATGGGAAAATTGAATTTTGAATGCCGAATTCTCCCAATGGGGAGGATTTTTTCACGTAGATTGGCTAGCGCTACGGCCGGGATTACCTCCCCACATCATTTTGTTCGTTTGTCGTCCGAACACAAGGCCGACTTGGAGGTTTGGGACCATTTTTTGTCCTGTTACAACGGGCGTTCATTGTTGATGGAGGAAGCAGTGGGTAACGCGAATTTAGATTTGTTTACCGACGCGTCAGGCGGTATTGGATTTGGGGCCTTTTTCGGGGGCCGTTGGTGTTCTGCTCGTTGGCAGGCAGCTTGGTTTGAAACAGGGTTGGTACGGAACATTACTTTGTTGGAGATTTTTCCGATCTTATAGGCGGTGCAGCTTTGGGGCGACGATTTTCGAAACAAAAGGGTGCACTATAACTGTGATAATATGGCGGCCGTGTGTCCCATTAACAGTTTGACGACAGCGTCGCCCCCAGTGATCAGAGTTCTTCGGCAGTTGGTTTTGTCTTGTTTATCTTACGTGCCCGGTGTTAATAAGTGCATTGCCGATTCTCTGTCTCGTTTCCAGTGGGAGCGTTTTCGGTCGCTGGCCAAGGAGACGGGGCTGGAATGCCCAGCGGAGCTTTGGAGCGTGGTGTCCGGGCTGCAGAACCTTTAATTTAAGCGTCCTTGGCGCCGAGTACGTGGTCGTGTTATCAGGTGGTATGGAGTTCGTGGGAGAGCTGGTTGGCGTCTTGCGGCGTAGCGGGTACTGGTCGGGAACAAGTGGGGGCGTTGTTGTGAATGAGGCATGGGGCGGACCAGGGATGGTCGGCAGCAAAGGTTGATAGGATATATGTGTTTCCGGTTTTGAGGTTGCGCTATTTCGTCTGGCTTTCTCGTTGGCCTTTTACGGGGCCTTGAGGGTGGGGGAGTTGGTGTCCCCACCTACAGTTCGTCAGGGGGGCCTTTGGGCGGGGGACTTTTTTGTTTCCGAGGGGTCGTTGCAATTTTGTATTCGGAAGTCTAAGACGGATCAGACGGGACGGGGTAAAAGGGTGGTTTTGGGCGCTGTTCCCGGGTTCGTTATGTGTCCTGTCCGTTGCTGGCAGGATTTTGATAGGCTTCACCCGCGGGGTGATGGGCCTTTGTTACGTCATGAGGACGGGTCTTTTTTGTCTAAATACCAGTTTGTAGCGGTTTTTCGGCAGTCTTTGGAGGCCATTGGCGTGGATTCTTCCAGGTTCGCCACGCATTCTTTTCGGATTGGGCCGCTACGGAGGCGGCGCGGAGCGGTTTGGCTCCTGCGGTGGTACAGAGGATAGGGCGGTGGGAGTCTGGTCGTTATCGGAGTGACATGAGGCCCTGAGAGGCTGGTGACTGTCGGTCTTTGTTCTTGTTGTTGGCGCGTGCCTAAATTGTTTATGTTTTTCAGGTTCATCCTCGCTGCTGGTGTGGATTGTCGGCCACTCTTACGTGTACTGGGGCGCAAAGCGAGCAGACGTCCGACGGGATGGAAGACAGCTCGGCTTTTCCAGCGACGTGGCCGTCATCAGGTAGTTGGGGTTTCGGGACTTAGGTTGGAACAGTGTCCTGGAGGAGGTACACAATGGCATGCGGTTGGACAGGCCTCCCGACATTTTGGTTTTACACGTTGGGGGAAATGACTTGGGAGTTCGTCCATGCCGTGAGTTGATCTGGGACATTAAACATGACTTGCTACAGTTTTGGGTCTCTTTTCGGTACATGTCTATTATGTAGTCGGAGATTGTTCCACGGAAATCCTGGAGGTACGCTAGGTCGGTGGACAAGATTAACAAAGGCCCGCATCAAGGTGATTCGGGCCGTGTCTGGTTTTGTCGTACGGAATGGGGGCTTTGCCGTGCGTCATTTTGAGTTAAAGGGTGGGGGTGACCAATATCTTTTGGGTAATGGCATTCATCTGAACGTGGTGGGCATTGACTTGTGGGCCCTTGGGCTGCAGTCTGGAATTGAGCGGGCCATAGCGGTTAAGGTTGGTGGGGTCTCGGATACTTGAGAGGGTCAAGTATCCTCATGGTGGCAGGGGAGGAGTCCTTGGAGTTGGTGCTAAATTGGCCTGGGGGTCCGTCGGGATACGGATTCTCCAGTTGGTATAAGTTTTGGTTGCGGGTCTGGTGATTTGGGGGAATCTTGGTAACGGTGGGCCAGATTCCTAAGTTGGAAGTGGACAAGGGTAACCCTTCGGGGTATTTTGGTGCTCCCAAGCCTGTGGGATAACGACTGAGAGTAATCTACGGTTGGTCTCTTGTCCACTTGTTTATACTATGGTTGACACCAGACTTTTAGCTTCAAGGACACCTTCCCAGATCATGTTATGGTTAAATGTTTTGTTTGTTTATAATAAAGGCCACTGTGGCCAATTATATCCAACTTGAGACTCATGTCATTATTCGGATGCTGGGAAGGAAAGGGGTTGGAGATCCTTGGGGCGACACTTATTCACAGTGGTCGACAATACCAATGTCAAGACCAGGCTGGAGCGAGCCGCCCCATCCCCTCCGCCGGGCGGCGCACGTGAAAGTCGACAAGACAGGGGTTTGGAGCAGGGAAAAAGGGGGCATGGAGTCTAGCTCTTAGGGGAGGGTTAATGCTGGCCTGGAGAAGGTATGGGGTGAGTGGGGGGGAGGAGCCGGTCACTTCCCGCTCTGAGGACTTGTGAGCAGTCCTGCCCACCCGCCCTTTATGTTGTGTATTCGATAATTTTAGTTGGCTTTTTGTTCTCGGGTCATAGTGGCTGTAGGTGGGGGGAGGGGTCCTTGGAGTTGGTGCTATATTGGCCTGGGGGGTCCATCAGGATACGGATTCTCCAGTTGGTATAAGTTTTGGTTGCGGGTCTGGTGATTTAGGGGAATCTTGGTAACGGTGGGCCAGATTCCTACGTTGGAAGTGGACAAGGGTAAGCCTTCGGGGTATTTTGGTGCTCTCGAGCCTGTGGGGTAAAGGTACCGTCACACTAAACGACGCTGCAGCGATACCGACAACGATGCGGATCGCTGCAGCGTCGCTGTTTGGTCGCTGGAGAGCTGTCACACAGACCGCTCTCCAGCGACCAACGATGCTGGTAACCAGGGTAAACATCGGGTAACTAAGTGCAGGGCCGCGCTTAGTAACCCGATGTTTACCCTGGTTACCATCCTAAAAGTAAAAAAAACAAACAGTACATACTTACCTACCGCTGTCTGTCCTCCAGCGCCGTGCTCTGCACTCCTCCTGTACTGTCTGTGTGAGCACAGCGGCCGGAAAGCAGAGCGGTGACGTCACCGCTCTGCTTTCCGGCTGACCGACGCTCACAGCCAGTGCAGGAGGAGTGCAGAGCACAGCGCTGGAGGACAGACGGCTGTAGGTAAGTATGTAGTGTTTGTTTTTTTACTTTTAGGATGGTAACCAGGGTAAACATCGGGTTACTAAGCGCGGCCCTGCGCTTAGTTACCCGATGTTTACCCTGGTTACCAGTGAAGACATCGCTGAATCGGTGTCACACACGCCGATTCAGCGATGTCTGCGGGGAGTCCAGCGACGAAATAAAGTTCTGGACTTTCTTCCCCGACCAGCGACAGCACAGCAGGGGCCTGATCACTGCTGCCTGTCACACTGGACGATATCGCTAGCGAGGACGCTGCAACGTCACGGATCGCTAGCGATATCGTCTAGTGTGACGGTACCTTAACGGCTGAGAGTAATCTACGGTTGGTTTCTTGTCCACTTGTTTATGCAATGCTTGACACCAGACTTTTAGCTTCAAGGACCCCTTCCCAGATCATGTTACAGTTAAATGTTTTGTTTGTTTATAATAAAGGCCGCTGTGGCCAATTATATCGAACTTGAGACTCATGTCATTATTCGGATGCTGGGAAGGAAAGGGGTTGACAATACCAATGTCATGGGCAGGTGAGGAAGCAAAAGCTTATACAATCCCCTGCTGTAATGTCATTTGCTCCTCCTCCTCCATTCGGGAGCTGTGGTGTTATCAGACCATGTCCCTGCATGGTCAGACACAGTCAGGGGCGTACACAGAAATCATAGGACCCCATGGCAATAGTCTGAATGCCCCTCCCCCCCCAAAACAAAAAAATAAATAAAATAAAATTCACGGCCAAGCCCAGCTCACCGTCTTGCGTCTCCACACAGCCTCTTCTCACACTCTGGCTCCAACAGGCGGCAGCCGCCCTCACATATGGCCGTGCCCAGTATACACTGCTCTCTCTGGCTAGAAAGCTACGTCGGCCAGGAGGCATTTAATTAAAGGCACACGGCACAGCCCAGAGGCGGACACTGACAGCTTGGGGTCCCGTGCAAGAAATGTGTCTGGGCCCCCTCCTTTTATGGTGACAAAGCTACGTATATATAAATATATATACTGCATATATATATATATATATATGTATGCACATATCCACACACATACATGTATATACTGTATATTATATAGTTTCCTTTATTATGTACAGTACTGACCAAAATTTTGGACACACCTTCTCATTTAAAGATTTTTCTGTATTTTCATGACTATAAAAATTGTACATTCACACTGAAGGCATCAAAACTATGAATTAACACATGTGGAATGATATACTTAACAAAAATGTGTGAACAACTGAAATTATGTCTTCTATTCTAGGTTCTTCAAAGTGGCCACCTTTTGCTTTGATGACTGCTTTGCACACTCTTGGCATTCTCCTGATGAGCTTCAAGACGTAGTCACCGGGAATGGTTTTCAATTCACAGGTGTGCCCTGTCAGGTTTAATAAGTGGGATTTCTTGCCTTATAAATGGGGTTGGGACCATCAGTTGTGTTGTGCAGAAGTCTGGTGGATACACAGCTGATAGTCCTACTGAATAGACGGTTAGAATTTGTATTATGGCAAGAAAAAACCAGCTAAGTAAAGAAAAACGAGTGGCCATAATTACTTTAAGAAATGAAGGTAAGTGAGTCAGAAAAATTGGGCAAACTTTGAAAGAGTCCCCAAGTGTTGTGGCAAAAACCATCAAGCGCTACAAAGAAACTGGCTCACATGAGGACCGCCCCAGGAAAAGACGACCAAGAGTCACCTCTGCTTCTGAGGATAAGTTGATCCGAGTCACCAGCCTCAGAAATCGCAGATTAACAGCAGCTCAGATTAGAGACCAGGTCAATGCCACACAGAGTTCTAGCAGCAGACACATCTCTACAACAACTGTTAAGAGGAGACTTGGAGCAGCAGGCCTTCATGGTAAAATAGCTGCTAGGTAACCACTGTTAAGGACAGGCAACAAGCAGAAGAGACTTGTTTGGGCTAAAGAACACAAGGAATAGACATTAGACCAGTGGAAATCTGTGCTTTGGTCTGATGAGTCCAAATTTGAGATCTTTGGTCCCAACCACCGTGTCTTTGTGCAAGGCAGAAAAGGTGAACGGATGGACTCTACATGACTGATTCCCACTGTGAAGCATGAGGAGGAGGTGTGATGGTGTGGGGGTGCTTTGCTGGTGACACTGTTTGGGATTTATTCAAAATTGAAGGCATATTGAACCAGCATGGCTACCACAGCATCTTGCAGCGGTATGCTATTCCATCCGGTTTGCGTTTAGTTGGACCATCATTTATTTTTCAACAGGACAATGACCCCAAACACACCTCCAGGCTGTGTAAGGGCTATTTGACCAAGAAAGAGAGTGATGGAGTGCTACGCCAGATGACCTGGCCTCCACAGTCACCAGACCTGAACCCAATCGAGATGGTTTGGGGTGAGCTGGACCGCAGAGTGAAGGCAACAAGTGCAAAGCATCTCTGGAAACTCCTTCAAGATTGTTGGAAGACCATTCCTGGTGACTACCTCTTGAAGCTCATCAAAAGAATGCCAAGAGTGTGTAAAGCAGTTATCAAAGCAAAAGGTGGCTACTTTGAAGAACCTAGAATATAAGACATAATTTCAGTTGTTTCACAATTTTTTGTTAAGTATATAATTCCACATGTGTTAATTCAAAGTTTTGATGTATTCAGAGTGAATGTACAATTTTCATAGTCATGACAATACCGAAAAATCTTTAAATGAGAATGTGTGTCCAACTTTTGGTCTGCACTGTATATTGCTGTCCCTTATACAGTGCCCTCTCTTGCTATGTACAGCACCATCCCTTACATATTGACTTATATAGAGTATATATATATGTTTTTATTACATACTGTCCTCTCTTGTTAGATATATAATACAATGATGGTTGATGGAGCTTGGGAAAGCTTATTTTCTAATGGAGGAGATGTTGGACTGGTAGTCTAGTCACCGGCTCCTCCATCAGCAGTCATTTTATATCTAACAAGAGAGTGACTATGTAATAAAAGAGGGCGCTGTGAATAACAAAAATAACAAGAATACACTATGTAAGAGACAGCACTGTACATAACAGCAGAGGAAGCTACAGTGGGGAAAAAAGTATTTAGTCAGCCACCAATTGACCCCACTTTTTAAGTGGGGGAACTTGCACAATTGGTGGCTGACTAAATACTTTTTCCCCCCACTGTATATAATAAGGGATGGTACCATATATGGCTAGAGAGGATGGTATGTAATAAGGGACAGTGTTATACATGATAAAAGAGGAAACTATGTAACTAAGGATCATTGCCTTTTCCCCCACCCGATCATTGCCCATTCCACCACTTTCATCATTTCCTCTTCCCCACCACCCCATTATTGCCCTTTCCACCACCCCCATTATTGCTTTCTCCCCCCATCACCCCATCATTGCCTTCTCCCCCATCATCCCCATCATTGCCCTCTCCTCCACCTACAAACACACACACACTGTACCATTCACCTCTCTGAACGTTCCCCCGCAGCGCTACGCACGCACACACACCACCACTCATCTCTACACACACACACACTGCAGACAGCATCTCTCACCTCTCCGCACACTCTCCCGCAGCCACAACATCACTGTCGCCGGAAGCTTCCTCTCACTGGCACAGCGGCAGTGGCGCTGAATGATGATATCTTCCAGCCGCTGACTGCTGTGTGAGACAGGAAGCAGGACGGATCGCTGCAGCTCCACTGCCATTTTCTCTTGTAGGCAGCATAGCTGCAGGGTTCTCTTCCTGTCTGCCACACATGAGGGCAATATGGCAAAGGGCCCCCCGGAGCCTTGGGGCCAGATTAACAGGCCAGATTAGCCCTCTTTATTAGCCGCCCTGCAGGGAGCCCACAGAGCCTCTTGCGCCGATGCAGCTGCATCGGCTGCACACGAGGTATGTCGTGTGGCCTGTCGCCATTGGCAGTATGCCACTAGACGCAGCCATTACACAATACAAGGCAGGGGTACATTTATAAGATTATCTCAGCACAGGAAATTTTGATTTAAACACATCCAATTGTGGAACTTATTATTATTCCAAGATCTATTGATAAAAATGAACTTTTGTTTGTTGGAAAGCTTCTTTAAGTTGTCCATACACTTTACATAGCTGTCAGCCAACTATTGTTCAGCTGACAGTATACTCCTCTTGATTTCCCATACATAGCGTCTTCTATGAAAGCTGATGTGATAATCATCTGGCAGCTATTTATCTTTACACTGAACAAAAGGATCGAGTGATTGAATTCCAACCTTCTCATCTTCCTGTTCTCCAACATCCTCTGTCAGGGTATAGTCGGGAGACCCCTAGACACATTAGATAGTAGTCCAATCTTGCTGAAATCCCAGCCAACTTTTATCTAATATGTATGGGGGCATTCAAGGTGCCCGTACACGTGAGGTAGCTGGCAGCAAAACACCAACAGCTATCTCTCTCCACTCCAGCGTTGTACAAGAAAAATTGCAGTTGCATTGTGAGAATAGGGAATAAGATTTCCCTGTTTTTTCACAACAAACTCCTAACTGCTGTTCCCCACAAAAAAATAGGCCATAAGAGCCTAAACAAGCTGTTGTATATGAGTAGAGCCGTAGGGCGTCATGTACGCACAAGTACACACAGGTACTGGGAGGACATATTCATTTCTATGGCTGGTATTCTACATGTGTGACAGATTTTAAACACCATTGCATGTATGAGGTCTAAGCTGGTGATGCTTTTGAAGGTTTGTGTGGCCCCTAACCAGCTGGACACAGATATGCTTAACTGTATCTGTTCACATGTATTTTTCATGGCCAAGAGATGATGAGTGGTGTGTAATGTTGAATCATGGCTGGTTAAAGAGGTCAGCGCCTTTCTCGTATTGGTGCAACTTTCCTCCCAAACTGACCAGCACTTCTGTCCATAAAATTGTTGCTGGTGGAGAGCATGTGACCAGACCTGTACCTCAGTCTCCTCCAATTGTAAAACACCTCATAGGGGAAAGCTGTTTCTCTATTGGAGGAGGATGATGGACAGGTATGGTCACATGCTCCTCCACCAGTAAATGTTTGTCGTTTTTTGGGAAAATCAGTACCAAGAGGGGAAGTGAGCAACACCTCTCACATCTCTAGGTTCCCAAAACTATTTTTTTCTAGTTTACGGGTGTCGTGGAAAACTTGACTGTTTGAGCAACTCACATTAACTATAAAGGAGAGAGCTGCATGCATCACAGAGCAGGCCGGAGTGAGCCGTCCCCCTCCCCCCAGACGGCGTACGTGCAGGCCGTCATGACAGGGGTTTGGGGTAGAAGGGTAAAGGGTGGGGTTACCTAAGGGGAGGGGGGTGATATGCATGAGGGGGGGTTTATAGGGCAAGCAGGGGGTGGGGTCATCTAGTTCCCGCTCTGGAAGCAATAGGGTGATACCTACAGAATGGCATCCGGCGAGCAGGTCCTTCAGCAGCTGCGGGCGGCGGCCGAGAATCAGCCTCCCGGCTGGCTGGAGTCCCAAGTGGCCGGAATCTTGGGTAGAGGCAGTGGGGATGTCCCGTCGGTGGGTGGCAGCGAGCGGCGCTCCCGTCGGGTTCGGCCTCGTTTGCCAAGCTGGGGCCTGTGGCGGTGGACAGGCCTCCTCCTTCGCTCCGGGGGACGGGGCCTCCACACGCCGGAACGTCAGGTGCCTCCTGTGATGTCACAGCGGGTCGCCGCAGTGATGCTCCCACCGGGCGCCCCACTTCCTCCGTATGACAGAGACAGCGGGGGAGAGCCTCCGCCGCTGCAGCGGCTGGCAGCGCCGCCTGACCCGCGGTGCTGCTGGGCATGAACACTGAGCCTGGAGCCTCGCCAGCATCATCAGCCGGATCTGGTAGGAGCTGTGGACAAGGATTTGTGGGGATCGCCTCTTGCGGTGGGCCTGTGCCAGGTGTGCCTTCACTTCAGGCCGCATCAGGATCGACGGCAGCGGGCCTGGACGGGGCCGGATTGTCTCGTTCCTCATCGCGCGGTGGGCCGCAGCTTCAAGGGGTTCCACAGAGCGGATCGGGAGCAGGTGACAGCTGGACGAGCGGGATGTCTGCGGCAGGGGGGACCCCAGCTCCCCTGCAGCCTGGTGAGCAAGACTCTATGTCTGTTTTGTTACCGACGCTATCGTTTTCCTTGGTAGTTGGGGTTAGTCCGGCAGGCGGGGCGGTGGTTACGGGGGGGGCAGGCAAGGGTTCAGTCCGATCTGGGGATTGAAGGGGTGGGCGAGTTGTTGTTTAGCGTCCGTGAGTTACTCACACGTTTGGGAGGCGTTAGGTCGGTGCCATCACCTTTGACTGCGTGGGTCGGTCCTTCGGATTTAGGTCTGGGTGTGTCGGGGGAGGGTCGTTGGCGCCGAGCAGGTCATCGGAGCCCGTGTCGATGTCCGTGCAGACTGAAAAGGAGGAGGGCGGGATTCGTTTGGACGATAAAGCGCGGGGCGAGGTTTACGTTTGTTTTGAGGGGCCGCTTGGGGCTCATTTAAAGAAAAAAGTGAGGGAGAAGATTTGGAAAGATGAGTACGTGGAGATCTTTTCGCTCCTTCCTTTGGAGAAATTTAATTTAGATAAGAGCAAGAAGGAGGACAGTAAGAAGGAGGACGAGGAAAAATGGAGATGGCATCTTATTCCTCAGACTTTCATGAATTGGCTAAAGGCGTTCGCGATTCTGGCAAGCGTAGTTGGCGAAAAGGCACCTGAAAACTGTTCTGCCTTATTTTGTTATATGGATTCGATAGGTGAGGCACACAGGGCATACGGGGGCCAGGCCTGGCTCTGGTACGACAAGCAGTTTAGGCAGCGGAAGGCGGTTTGCCTGGCGATTAGATGGGATCAGAAGGACATTGGTTTGTGGTTACAAGTTATGGCGCCGACGAAATTTGGTCATTTCTTTCAAGGCGGGGCTGGAACTGCCGGCCAAACCGCATCGCAAGGAAGTTCTTCAGGATCAGGGAGTCAGTCCGGACAATCGGGAGGCCAGAAGCACGGTTTATGCTGGCAGTTTAACTACGGCCAGTGCAAATTTGGAGCTACTTGTAAGTTTAAGCACGCGTGCTCACATTGCAGTGGATCCTCCCATTGGGCCACTAAGTGCTCAAAGAAAAAAGGGAAGCCAGAGGGCAATTCCAAAAGGGGTGATGCCAGCGAGGCTGGACGCGATGGTCCCCTATCTAAATAGGTTTCCGGATAGGGAGAAAGCTGAGTTGTTGTTACTGGGTTTTCGCAAGGGTTTTTGGATACCCGCTCCCCCTTTTGGTATCCCTCAAGTTTTGAAGAATTTAAAATCAGCCGTTTTGCACGCTGCAGTGGTTTCGGAAAAGTTGGATAAGGAGGTTTCGTTGGGGAGGATGTCCGGTCCTTTCCCCATCCTCTCCCCCCCCCTCCCCCCCCGGAGGATTTGATAGTCTCGCCATTGGGCATGGTTCCGAAAAAAGAGGCAAACAAGTTTAGGCTGATTTAGTATTTGTCATACCCTCGGGGGAGGTCCGTGAATGACGGGATAGATCCGGAGCTTTGTTCTGTGGTTTATACGTCTTTTGACGAGGCAGCACGCTGGGTGCGTAGTTGTGGTAGGGGTGCGTTGTTGGCTAAGACCGATATTGAGTCGGCTTTTCGGTTACTCCCTATTCACCTGGATAGTGTGAGGCTGTTGGGTTATTATTGGAACGGGTTGTTTTATGTTGATAGATGTTTGCCGATGGGTTGCTTGTTGTCTTGTGCATACTTTGAGGCTTTCAGTTCCTTTCTTAAGTGGGTCATTCGGGATGTGTCGGGTTTGGATTCAGCTAGTAGGTAACTATTGCAAAACAATGGGGAGACAAAGAGCGCAATAGGGTCTTATCCACGTTACACAGAGGAGAATATACACCAAATTTGCTCACCTGGTTAGGATGAGATTAGAGCATATAGATAGCGGCTGCTGCAGATCCACAGGTCTTCACCGACCAGAGAAAATAATGTCTTCAAAGGGAGATTTGTAGTTAAAGTTCTGCGCTGCCGCTAAGATTAATTTCAGGAGAGCATAGTTGATTCACAGTGGTTTTATTTATAGTTGATTCACAGTGGTTTGGATTCAGTGATACATTATTTGGACGACTTTTTGTGCATCGGGCTGGGTCAGTCCGGATGTTGTGACACGGCATTGAAGACAGTTATCTGGGTAGCAGAACGTTTTGGCGTCTCGTTGGCGCCGGGAAAAACCAAAGGGCCTAGCACGAGTATTTTGTTTTTTTTATCATTGCTATCGATTCAATTAACTGGGAGTTCCGGTTACCAGTGGAGAAAGTGGTTGGATTAAGAAGCGAGGTGGCTCGAGCGCGTCGCTTAAAGAAGCTGCCATTGCGTGAGGTTCAGTCCCTCCTCGGCAAATTGAATTTTGTTTGCAGAATCATCCGGATGGGGAGGTGTTTTCATGTAGGTTAGCCAGCGCCACGGCGGGGGTTAAGGCTCCGCATCATTTTATTCGCTTGGCTAGCGAGCACAAAGCTGATTTGGAGGTGTGGGACAGTTTTTTGGCATGGTACAATGGCCTTTCGTTGCTGATGGAGGAAGTGGTGGGCAATGCTGATTTGGACTTGTTCACCGATGCGTCAGGTGGTGTGGGTTTTGGCGCCTTTATTGGTGGCCGGTGGTGTGCCACTAGGTGGCCCGACGATTGGTTCTGTTCCGGGTTAGTGAAAAACGTCACTTTGTTGGAAATCTTTCCTATATTGGTAGCTGTCTATTTGTGGAACGAGGATTTGTGCAATAGAAGGGTTCGCCTTAATTGTGACAATATGGCAGTTGTTTGTGTCATCAACAGTTTGACGGCATCATCTCCCCCGGTTATTAGGGTTCTTCGTCAGTTGGTGTTGTTTTGCATGTCTATCAATGTGTATATTACGGCGTCTCATGTGCCTGGAGTGAAGAATTCCATTGCTGACTCTTTGTCTCGATTTTAGTGGGAGCGTTTTCGTTCTGTGGCCCCGGATGTGGAGGAGGCGGGGTTGGACTGCCCGCCGGAGCTTTGGAGCATGGTATCCTGCTGCAAGACCTTTGATTCACGCATCTTTGGCACCCAGCACGTGGGCAGCGTAGCGGTTGGTAAGGTGTGATTGGGAGTCCTGGTTGGTGTCATGCGGGGCTACTAACGCAGGTGATGATCAAGTGGGTGCCTTGTTGTTGTGGTTGAGACGTGGTGCTGATGAGGGGTGGTCGGTGACGAAGGTGGATAGAGTTAGGTTGGCTTTGGCTTTTGGTTTTCAGCTTCGAGGATTTCGAGATTTGACAAAATTGTTTCTAGTGAGGCAGGCAGTGAAAGGTTTTAGAAGAAGGGTGGGACGTGGGGTCGCAGGCGCCTCTTTTGGTATGTTGGAAAAGGTTGGCGCTTTTGGACAAGATTTGTATATCCAACTGTGAGGTTGCGCTTTTCCATCTAGCCTTTTCCCTGGCATTTTTTGGAGCTTTGAGGGTTGGGGAGATTGTATCTCCTACCATGTACAGACAAGGGGGGATTTGGGCTAGGGATGTGGTACAGTTTTGGTTACGTAGGTCAAAGACGGACCAAGAAGGAAAAGGTAAACGGGTAGTTTTGGGCACTGTTCTGGGTTCACTCATGTGTCCCGTTCGTTGTTGGCAGGTTTTTAATAGTTTTTGGCTGTCCAAGGCCGGACCATTGTTGTGTCATGAGGATGGGTCATTTCTCTCCAAATTTCAGTTTGTTTGTGGTTTTTAAGCGAGTATTGGCGGGGCTGGGTTTAGATGCTTCTAGTTTTGCGTCTCACTCGTTTCGTATCAGGGCCGCGACTGAGGCGGCTTTGGGAGGTTTGGTACCCGATGTGGTTCCGAGGATAGGCAGATGGGAGTCTGGGCGTTACAGGAGCTATGTTAGACCTTGAAGGCTTGGGGTTTTTCATGTCGTTTTGTGTTTACGTTTTTATTAGTGCGGACTCTAAGTTGTTTGTATTTTCTAGGTTAAAGTCCTCTGTTGGTTTGGATCGTCGGCCACTCATACGTTTATTGGGGCGCGAGGCGTGCAGATGTTCGGCGGGAAGGACGTCAGCTCGGTTTTTCCAAAGACGTGGCCGTGGTCAGGTGGTTGGGTTTTCGGGGTTTGTGTTGGAACGGGGTTATGCATGAGGTTCACAACAGTGTTCGGTTAGATAGACCTCCGGACATCTTGGTTTTACATGCTGGGGGGAATGATTTGGGGATTCGCCCATGTCGTGAGTTAATACGGGATATTAAGCACAACCTTCTCAGGTTATGGGTATCCTTTCGAGATTTGCTCGTGGTATGGTCTGATATCGTCCCGAGGAGATGCTGGCGGCACGCCAGATCCGTCGATAGGATTAACAAAGCTAGAATTAAGGTTAATCGAGCGGTCACTAGTTTCGTTGTTAAGAACGGAGGCTTGTTCATTCGTCATTTTGAATTGGAAAAGGGTGGGGAAGAATTTCTCCTGGGTGACGGTGTTCATTTGAATGCGGTAGGCATCGATTTGTGGGCCCCGGGGTTACAGAACGGTATTGAAAGGGTCATATTTGAGGTGGTCAATTACCCTCGTTGTGGAGGTAGGAGGTCTCCTTGGAGTTGGTGCTAAATTGGCCTGGGGGATCCTTCGGGATACGGATTCTTCAGTTGGTGTAAACTTTGGTTTCGGGTCTGGTGGTTCGAGGGGGGATCTTGGCAACGGTGGGCCAGATTCCCAAGTTTTAAGTGGACATGGGTAACCCTTTGGGGTATTTTGGTGCTCCCAAGCCAGGGTGGTAACGGCTGGGAGTAAATTATGGTCTGTTTGTCTGTCCACTCTCTATTATGGTTGACCACCAGTTTGGAGCTTCAAGGACCCCTCCCCACGTTACTTTACTGTTATGTTGTATGATTTAATAAAGGCCACTGTGGCCAATTATTATCCAAGTTTAGAATCCTGTCGCTATTTGGGACGGGGGTCTTATCTGGTGACAAATCGGGGGGTTAGGGACAAAGGTGGGAAATTCCTGCCGAACTATCGACCAATACCAATGTCAAGTCTCTTCCTTTCTGCAGTGCAAGTGGAACGCCCGCCAGGGCCGTGGGGTACCCGGTACCGGGTGCGTTATTCACAGGGGGATGTCACGGTGGCGGTGACCCGGTCCATGACCCTAGGCACCCATGTTAAAGGGATTGTCCTTAAAGGGGTTTTGAATAAAATTTGTGTTAGTGACGCCACCTATGGTATTTGGTCAGTGGGGACTGATGCTGCTTAAAGGGGTCCTCTGGGGTGATGGTATGGCAGCTGAGATGGTATAACTTCCCACAGGTAAAGTATGTCCCCAGGAGGGCTCCCGGTGTATAGATGAGGAGGTGAGTGGTGCAGTAAAGAACGGAGGACACAGGTTTGCAGTCTCTTTACCTGGTTTACTGAAGACTTCAGGCAACCGCAGTCCAGGGCACTAGATCACAGGTACAGGCAGGGTCCGGCCGGCTTAGAAGCGAATCCAGAGCTCCCCTTACCAGGTGGAGTTAAAAGCCTTCCTCATAGCGCGGTGGTATTGTAGTCCTTTACTGCCTATGGCTTCTGACAAGGTCCTCACAGTTCTCTCTGTCCTCCATAAAGGTGGGACACAAACCCGTATGACAGGTGACTCGAGCCTTTTTACAGGGTCTCTACCATGACCCGGGCTCTATGTGCCACTGTGCCTCCTGGGTATTAGGGTAGACAAGTAATGTATAATCGAGCTGTCCTGCCGGTTTCTGCTGTAAGTCTTAGAGTCCCTCACAACCGCGGTCTTCCGGCTACCGGTAATTTGCGCTTCACAGGGAGATAGCTCACTCGCAGCTGTCCTCCCCAAATATCACTCTCCTGTGTTTCATTCGCCTGAACGCTCACTAAACAATATTCTTCCTTCCGTATTTTCTCTCTTTCTCCAGGAGCTGTAGTAACTCTGGCTACACGGCTCCCTTCAGTCCTTCCGACACTCTGACTGCTCTCTTTTCTGTCCTCTGACAGACTGACTACCTTTCCCTCTAGACCAGAATATAGGGAAGTCCACCTTTCTCTGGGATCAGAGCTCCCCTTTCTGGCGTGGAGTGTGAATATGTTGTGTGCATTGTGATTACCTGATAAAAGGAATCCTTCATCGCTTCCAAGCGTGACATCACTCTCCCCGTGAGGAAAGCAATGCCACTGTGAGGACCCTAGGGCGTCACACAAGCACAGGAAAGGGTGACACCCATTCTCCCCAAAAGTCAACTTTCTGGTTGGTGAACCATTGTCGTCCATTTATCAGAAATTTATTAGATGGTAATACCCCTTTTAGTTGTTTTGTAGGTCTTAGAATTGGTTCAATCTGAAATTGTGACCCCCAGAAAAGAATAGTTTGTGTACCTCAGGTATAAAGAATAGTTACCATGTGTGAACAAAAAAGTAAAACAAGTTGGCCTTACAGTTTAGAAATACCTTCACACGGCCAGTCTGTTCTTCTGTTGCTGAGAAATCAGCATTTTCATTGATATGCAAATAAGGCTGTAGATCTGAAGCCTCTGTCACTCCAGCTTTATTCCCCACCCAATGCCACCTCCTCCTTCTTCAATGAGAGCCTCTGTGCTGTGTGACTTCAGGCAAAGGAGAATCAAGTGAGGCAGGGCGGTGATTAGAGCTGGAGTGACGGAGGCTTCAGAGCTACCATAGTGCTTCAGCTTCATTTACATATCAATTCAAACACTGATTTATCGGTTAAGGAGTAATGGACTGGCCGCGTAAAGGTATTACTGGACTTGGCTTTGAAAGCGCTACATGCACATTTAAATGGTTTAGGGTGTAAAATCCTGTTTACAGATTCCATTTAAAGGGTTTATTCCCATTGTTTTAAATGAGTAAAGACAAACAACTCTGCAATTTAGTCATTATTAAAATTTGCTCAAGATGTCTTTACTTTTATGTTTTACTGTGTAGTGCATGTTGTCAGTGGTATTGGCCACCTCTGATGTCTAGAATCAGTTGATGTAAATGTGCAATGTTTACAAGCTGTGAAGTATTGAGCTTGTAAGCCTTGCACAAGGGCTCACTGAGTTTGATTGAGCGTGCTGTTAACCCCTTATCCCACCTAGCTCCAGTCACACTGTGCTTCCAATGTGGGAGAAGCAAAGCATTATAGAGCAGCATCAGAGTACACACATTTTAGGCCTGCAGTGGAACAACGTTGCTGGCTTGAACTGTCAATTTCCCCCTCAATTCAAGAAGTTGTGAGGTTGGGGAGTCGGGTGCTCCTGTGGAATGAAGATGGAAAAAAAACACTTGAAAGAGTGCAGTTATGGCCGAAAGTGTTGTCACCTTTGAAATTGTTACAGAAAATGAAGTATTTCTCCCAGAAAATTATTGCAATTACACCTGTTCTGTCATACACGTTTATTTCCTTTGCATGTATTGGAACAACTCAAAAAATGCAGACAAAAAAAAGGCAAATTGGACATAATTTCACACAAAACCCCAAAATGGGCCTGATATAATTGTTGGCAACTTTCCAAAATTGTGGGTAAACAACTTTGTTCCAAGCATGTGATACTCGTTCAAACTCACCTGTGGCAAATAACAGGTGTGGGCAATGGCAGGAGACTCAGGAGGACCCCACTGCTGACACAGAGACATAAGAAAGCTAGACTGCAGTTTGCCAAAATGTACATGAGTAAGCCAAAATCCTTCTTGGAAAGTGTCTTGTGGACAGATGAGACCAAGATAGAACCTTTTGGTACAGCACATCATTCTACTATTTACCGAAAACAGAATGAGGCCTAGAAAAAAGAACACAGTACCTTCAGTCAAATATGGTGGTGGATCAAAGATCTTTTCAGGTTGTTTTGCTGCCTCTGGCACAGAGTGCCTTGGCTGTGTGTAAGGTATCATGATTAAATTAGAGACTGTGGATCAATCAAAAATCTCATTGTGAGGATATGATATTAGATAGAGGTACTCATCTGTCCCATGTGCCACCCGCCTCTGCCTTAACACGTTTCACGTCTGCGGCTCATCAGGAGGCCCAATTTCATATGGTGTGTCTTGATAGAAAAGTGATGTACAACAGTTGGCTGAATGTCCTAAGGACTTATCAAAGTTTGGGACGGAGTCACAATGGACTCATTTGCATAAGTGCTCCATCAGCATTGTGGATCTAAAGTGAGCACACTCTGTCCCAAGGACTTATCAACAATTTGGGACTGAGTTGTAATGGACTGATATGTATAAGTGCTTTATCAGGATTTATAATTTCTAATCATCAAACAACTCACAATCCGTGTAAGCCAAAAAACTGTCTGAAATTGTTTCAATGGTTTTTGAGCTATAGGGTCCCTTTAGGAATAGGGGTGAACTCTGTATAGTATTAGTGGTTCCCTATTTAGGGTGCGGGATTTATTGCAATTTTAGGGTGCATCTAGGGCTTATCAGGTGCAGCCGCCGGTGAGCGGGGGCACCATAACGCTATCCCCCTAGGGTGCCTGTTGTGAATTCTGTGACAGAGCTCCCTCCTGTGGTCACAAGTGGTACTTCGGCTGATTCTCTCTGTGAGCTTCTGTTGGTGGAGGGAAGTGGTACTGCGGCTTCTGAGTTTCCTCCCTCAGGTGATCTGGTGAGGTCGTTAGGTGCTTCTCTACTTGACTCCACCTAATGCTTTGATCCTGGCTTCCTGTCAATGTTTCAGTGTTGGACTTGCATTTCCCTGGATCATTCCTGTGGCCTGCTGCTCTGCATAGCTAAGTTCTTCTTTGCTATTTGTTTGCTATTTTTTCTGTCCAGCTTGTCTAATTTGTTGCTGGAAGCTCTGGGACGCAAAGGGTGTACCTCCGTGCCGTTAGTTCGGTACGGAGGGTCTTTTTGCCCCCTTTGCGTGGTGTTCTTTAGAGTTTTGTGTAGACCGCAAAGTTACCTTTTCTATCCTCGATCTGTTAAGAAAGTCGGGCCTCACTTTGCTGAATCTATTTCATCTCTACGTTTGTCTTTTCATCTTAACTCACAGTCATTATATGTGGGGGGCTGCCTTTTCCTTTGGGGTATTTCTCTGAGGCAAGGTAGGCTTATTTTCTATCTTCAGGCTAGTTAGTTTCTCAGGCTGTGCCGAGTTGCATAGGCAGAGTTAGGCGCAATCCACGGCTGCCTCTAGTGTTGTTTGGAGAGGATTAGGGATTGCGGTCTGCAGAGTTCCCACGTCTCAGAGCTCGTTCTATGATTTTGGGTTATTGTCAGATCACTGTATGTGCTCTGACCGCTATGTCCATTGTAGTACTGAATTGCTTTTCATAACAGTACAGGAAGCCAAAAGTACTAATGATTCTCAATAGAGGGAAAAAAGAAGTTCTGAGACCATTTTTTTTTCTTTGCACTGTGTTTTGCCTTTTTTTTCCCCTAGACATTTGGGTGGTTCAGTACACAGGTGTAGCAATGGACATTAGAAGTCTGTCTTCATTTGTGGATCAACTCTCGGCAAGAGTACAAAAGATTCAAGACACTATTGATCAGAAAGATATGTTGGAACCAAGAATTCCTATTCCTGATTTGTTTTTTGGAGATAGAACTAAGTTTCTGAGTTTCAAAAATAATTGTAAATTATTTCTGGCCTTGAAACCTCGCTCCTCTGGTGATCCAGTTCAACAGGTTTTGATTGTTATTTCTTTTTTGCGCGGCGACCCTCAGGACTGGGCATTTTCTCTTGCGCCAGGAGATCCTGCATTGAGTAATATCGATGCGTTTTTCCTGGCGCTCGGATTGCTGTACGATGAACCTAATTCAGTGGATCAGGCAGAGAAAAATTTGCTGGCTCTTTGTCAGGGTCAGGATGAGATAGAGGTATATTGTCAGAAATTTAGAAAGTGGTCCGTGCTCACTCAATGGAATGAATCTGCGCTGGCAGCTATGTTCAGAAAGGGTCTCTCTGAAGCCCTTAAGGATGTCATGGTGGGATTTCCTATGCCTGCTGGTTTGAATGAGTCTATGTCTTTGGCCATTCAGATCGGTCGACGCTTGCGTGAGCGTAAATCTGTGCACCATTTGGCGGTATTACCTGAGCTTAAACCTGAGCCTATGCAGTGCGATAGGACTTTGACCAGAGTTAAACGGCAAGAACACAGACGTCTGAATGGGCTGTGTTTCTACTGTGGTGATTCCACTCATGCTATCTCTGATTGTCCTAAGCGCACTAAGCGGTTCGCTAGGTCTGCCACCATTGGTACGGTACAGTCAAAATTTCTTCTGTCCGTTACCTTGATCTGCTCTTTGTCATCGTATTCTGTCATGGCATTTGTGGATTCAGGCGCTGCCCTGAATTTGATGGACTTGGAGTATGCTAACCATTGTGGGTTTCTCTTTCTCTATTCCATTGAGAGGAATTGATGCCACGCCTTTGGCCAAGAATAAGCCTCAATACTGGACCCAGCTGACCATGCGCATGGCTCCTGCACATCAGGAGGTTATTCGCTTTCTGGTGTTGCATAATCTGCATGATGTGGTCGTGTTGGGGTTGCCTTGGCTACAAGCCCATAATCCAGTATTAGATTGGAAATCCATGTCGGTGTCCAGCTGGGGTTGTCAGGGGGTACATGGTGATGTTCCATTTCTGTCAATTTCATCATCCACCCCTTCTGAGGTTCCAGAGTTCTTGTCTGATTACCGGGATGTATTTGATGAGCCCAAGTCCGATGCCCTACCTCCGCATAGGGATTGTGATTGTGCTATCAATTTGATTCCTGGTAGTAAATTCCCAAAAGGTCAACTGTTTAATTTATCCGTGCCTGAGCACGCCGCTATGCGCAGTTATGTGAAGGAATCCCTGGAGAAGGGGCATATTCGCCCGTCATCGTCACCATTAGGAGCAGGGTTCTTTTTTGTAGCCAAGAAGGATGGTTCGCTGAGACCTTGTATAGATTACCGCCTTCTAAATAAGATCACGGTTAAATTTCAGTACCCCTTGCCATTGTTATCTGATTTGTTTGCTCGGATTAAGGGGGCTAGTTGGTTCACCAAGATAGATCTTCATGGTGCGTATAATCTGGTGCGAATCAGGCGAGGAGATGAATGGAAAACTGCATTTAATACGCCCGAGGGTCATTTTGAGTATCTAGTGATGCCATTCGGACTTGCCAATGCTCCATCAGTGTTTCAGTCCTTTATGCATGACATCTTCCGAGAGTACCTGGATAAATTTCTGATTGTGTACTTGGATGACATTTTGATCTTCTCGGATGATTGGGAGTCTCATGTGAAGCAGGTCAGAACAGTTTTTCAGGTCCTGCGTGCTAATTCTTTGTGAAGGGATCAAAGTGTCTCTTTGGTGTGCAGAAGGTTTCATTTTTGGGGTTCATCTTTTCCCCTTCTACTATCGAGATGGATCCTGTTAAGGTCCAAGCCATCCATGATTGGACTCAGCCGACATCTCTGAAAAGTCTGCAAAAGTTCCTGGGCTTTGCTAATTTTTATCGTTGCTTCATCTGCAATTTTTCTAGTATTGCCAAACCATTGACCGATTTGACCAAGAAGGGTGCTGATTTGGTCAATTGGTCTTCTGCTGCTGTGGAAGCTTTTCAAGAGTTGAAGCATCGTTTTTCTTCTGCCCCTGTGTTGTGTCAACCAGATGTTTCTCTTCCGTTCCAGGTCGAGGTTGATGCTTCTGAGATTGGAGCAGGGGCTGTTTTGTCGCAGAGAGGTTCTGATTGCTCAGTGATGAAACCATGCGCTTTTTTTTCCAGGAAGTTTTCGCCTGCTGAGCGAAATTATGATGTGGGCAACCGAGAGTTGCTGGCCATGAAGTGGGCATTCGAGGAGTGGCGTCATTGGCTTGAAGGAGCTAAGCATCGCGTGGTGGTATTGACTGATCATAAGAACTTGACTTATCTTGAGTCTGCTAAGCGGTTGAATCCTAGACAGGCTCGTTGGTCGCTGTTTTTTGCCCGTTTTGACTTTGTGATTTCGTACCTTCCGGGCTCTAAAAATGTGAAGGCGGATGCTCTGTCTAGGAGTTTTGTGCCCGACTCTCCGGGTTTGTCTGAACTGGCGGGTATCCTCAAGGAAGGAGTAATTGTGTCTGCCATCTCCCCTGATTTGCGGCGGGTGCTGCAAAAATTTCAGGCTAATAAACCTGATCGTTGTCCAGCGGAGAGACTGTTTGTCCCTGATAGGTGGACCAATAAAGTTATCTCTGAGGTTCATTGTTCAGTGTTGGCTGGTCATCCTGGAATCTTTGGTACCAGAGAGTTGGTGGCTAGATCCTTTTGGTGGCCGTCTCTGTCGCGGGATGTGCGTGTTTTTGTGCAGTCCTGTGGGATTTGTGCTCGGGCTAAGCCCTGCTGTTCTCGTGCCAGTGGGTTGCTTTTGCCCTTGCCGGTCCCGAAGAGGCCTTGGACACATATCTCTATGGATTTTATTTCTGATCTTCCCGTTTCTCAAAAGATGTCAGTCATTTGGGTGGTCTGTGAACGCTTTTCTAAGATGGTCCATCTGGTACCCTTGTCTAAATTGCCTTCCTCCTCTGGTTTGGTGCCATTGTTCTTCCAGCATGTGGTTCGTTTACATGGCATTCCAGAGAATATCGTTTCTGACAGAGGTTCCCAGTTTGTTTCAAGATTTTGGCGAGCCTTTTGTGGTAGGATGGGCATTGACTTGTCTTTTTCCTCGGCTTTCCATCCTCAGACTAATGGCCAGACCAAACGAACCAATCAGACCTTGGAAACATATCTGAGATGCTTTGTTTCTGCCGATCAGGATGACTGGGTATCCTTTTTGCCTTTGGCTGAGTTCGCCCTTAATAATCGGGCCAGCTCGGCTACCTTGGTTTCGCCATTTTTCTGCAATTCTGGGTTCCATCCTCGTTTCTCTTCAGGACAGATTGAGTCTTCGGACTGTCCTGGTGTGGATACTGTGGTGGACAGGTTGCAGCAGATTTGGACTCATGTAGTGGACAATTTGACCTTGTCCCAGGAGAAGGCTCAACGTTTCGCTAATCGCAGACGCCGTGTGGGTCCCCGACTTCGTGTTGGGGATCTGGTTTGGTTATCTTCTCGTCATATTCCTATGAAGGTTTCCTCTCCTAAGTTTAAACCTCGTTTCATTGGTCCGTATAGGATTTCTGAGGTTCTTAATCCTGTGTCTTTTCGTCTGACCCTTCCAGATTCTTTTTCCATACATAACGTATTCCATAGGTCATTGTTGCGGAGATACGTGGCACCTATGGTTCCATCTGTTGATCCTCCTGCCCCGGTTTTGGTGGAGGGGGAATTGGAGTATATTGTGGAGAAGATTTTGGATTCTCGTGTTTCTAGACGGAAACTCTGGTTAAATGGAAGGGTTATGCTCAGGAAGATAATTCCTGGGTTTTTGCCTCTGATGTCCATGCTCCCGATCTTGTTCGTGCCTTTCATGTGGCTCATCCTGGTCGGCCTGGGGGCTCTGGTGAGGGTTCGGTGACCCCTCCTCAAGGGGGGGTACTGTTGTGAATTCTGTGGCAGAGCTCCCTCCTGTGGTCACAAGTGGTACTTCGGCTGATTCTCTCTGTGAGCTTCTGTTGGTGGAGGGAAGTGGTACTGCGGCTTCTGAGTTTCCTCCCTCAGGTGATCTGGTGAGGTCGTTAGGTGCTTCTCTACTTGACTCCACCTAATGCTTTGATCCTGGCTTCCTGTCAATGTTTCAGTGTTGGACTTGCTTTTCCCTGGATCATTCCTGTGGCCTGCTGCTCTGCATAGCTAAGTTCTTCTTTGCTATTTGTTTGGTATCTTTTCTGTCCAGCTTGTCTAATTTGTTGCTGGAAGCTCTGGGACGCAAAGGGTGTACCTCTGTGCCGTTAGTTCGGTACGGAGGGTCTTTTTGCCCCCTTTGCGTGGTGTTCTTTAGAGTTTTGTGTAGACCGCAAAGTTACCTTTTCTATCCTCGATCTGTTAAGAAAGTCGGGCCTCACTTTGCTGAATCTATTTAATCTCTACGTTTGTCTTTTCATCTTAACTCACAGTCATTATATGTGGGGGGCTGCCTTTTCCTTTGGGGTATTTCTCTGAGGCAAGGTAGGCTTATTTTCTATCTTCAGGCTAGTTAGTTTCTCAGGCTGTGCCGAGTTGCATAGGCAGAGTTAGGCGCAATCCACGGCTGCCTCTAGTGTTGTTTGGAGAGGATTAGGGATTGCGGTCTGCAGAGTTCCCACGTCTCAGAGCTCGTTCTATGATTTTGGGTTATTGTCAGATCACTGTATGTGCTCTGACCGCTATGTCCATTGTAGTACTGAATTGCTTTTCATAACAGGTGCCTACCTCAGCAGGTAGACAGGGCACCATCTAGGATCAATTAGGGACCTATAGTTGTTTTTTTAAGCTTAACTATGTGTTTTTTTTATGGTTGGTGTGCACTCATCACCTTACAGGTGGGTTTTTTTTATCAGAAACTAGCTGAAGAGCCCGGCGTTGCCTGGGCATAGTAAATATCTGTGGTTAGTTATAGCACCTCACTTCTCTTATTTTCCCATCACGCCTCTCATTTTCCCAATCACATCTTTCATTTTCCCCCTCACATCTCTCATTTTCTCCCTCACACCTCTCATTTTCTCCCTCACTCCTCTCATTCCCCCCTAACACTTGTCATTTCAACCTCACATCTGTCATTTTCTGATCACTCCACTATTTTTCCTCACTCCTCTCATATTGCACTCACACCTTTTCATTTTCACCTCACACCTCTCATTTTCACCTCATCACCTCAGTATATACATGTTTGTCATCTCCCTTATATATAGTATACATCTGTATGTCATCTCCTGTATATAGTATTTACCTGTATGTCATCTCCCCTGTATATAGTATATACCTGCTGTGTGTCATCTCCCCTATATATAGTATATACCTGAATGTCATCTCCTTCTATATATAGTATATACCTGTATGTCATCTCCTCCTGTATATAGTATATACCTGTGTGTCATCTCCCCTGTATATAGTATATATCTGTGTGTCATCTCCTCCTGTATATAGTATATACCTGCATGTCATCTTCTATATATAGCATATACCTGTATGTCATCTCCTCATGTATATAGTATATACCTGTAGGTCATCTGCTCCTGTATATATATGTACCTGTATGTCATCTCCTCCTCTATATAGTATATACCTGTGTGTCATCTCTCCTGTATATAGTATATATCTGTGTGTCATCTCCCCTGTATATAGTATATACCTGTGTGTCATCTCCTCCTGTATTATACCTCGTTCACACGTTATTTGCTCAGTATTTTTACTTCAGTATTTGTAAGCTAAATTGGCAGCCTGATAAATCCCCAGCCAACAGGAAGCCCTCCCCCTGGCAGTATATACAGTATTAGCTCACACATACACATAATAGACAGGTCATGTGACTGACAGCTGCCGTATTTCCTATATGGTACATTTGTTGTAGTTTGTCTGCTTATTAATCAGATTTTTATTTTTGAAGGATAATACCAGACTTGTGTGTGTTTTAGGGCGAGTTTCGTTTGTCAAGTTGTGTGTGTTGAGTTGCGTGTGGCGACATGCATGTAACGACTGTTGTGAGATGAGTTTTGTGTGGCAACATGCGTGTAGCAACTTTTTGGGTGTCGAGTTGCATGTGACAGGTTAGTGTAGCAAGTTGTGTGCAGCAAGTTTTGCGCATGGCGAGTTTTGCGCGTGGCGAGTTTTATGTGTGGTGCCTTTTGAGTATGTGAAAGTTTTGTGTGAGGCAACTTTTGCATGTGTTGCAACTTTTGTGCATGTGGCAATTTTTCCACGTGTGCAAGTTTTGCGTGTGGCGAGTTTTCCATGAGGTGAGTTTTGCACTTGTGGCGAGTTTTGCAAGAGCCTAGTTTTTGTATGTGGCGAGTTCTGCGCGTGGCGAGTTTTGAGTGGCGACTTTTGTGTTTCGACTTTTATGTGGCGAGGTTGGTGTATTTGTGGTGAAATGTGTGCTGAGGGTAATATGTGTTCAAGCATGTGGTAGTGTGTGGCGCATTTTGTGTGTGTGTTTATATCCCCGTGTGTGGTGAGTATCCCATGTCGGGGCCCCACCTTAGCAACTGTACGGTATATACTCTTTGGCGCCATCGCTCTCATTCTTTAAGTCCCCCTTGTTCACATCTGGCAGCTGTCAATTTGCCTCCAACACTTTTCCTTTCACTTTTCCCCATTATGTAGATAGGGGCAAAATTGTTTGGTGAATTGGAACACGCGGGGTTAAAATTTCACCTCACAACATAGCCTATGACGCTCTCGGGGTCCAGACGTGTGACTGTGCAAAATTTTGTGGCTGTAGCTGCGACGCCTCCAACACTTTTCCTTTCACTTTTTCCCCATTATGTAGATAGGGGCAAAATTGTTTGGTGAATTGGAAAGCACAGGGTTAAAATTTCACCTCACAACATAGCCTATGACGCTCTCAGGGTCCAGACGTGTGACTGTGCAAAATTTTGTAGCTGTAGCTGCGACACCTCCAACACTTTTCCTTTCACTTTTTTCCTCATTATGTAGATAGGGGCAAAATTGTTTGGTGAATTGGAATGCGCGGGGTTAAAATTTCGCCTCACAACATAGCATATGACGCTCTCGGGGTCCAGACGTGTGACTGTGCAAAATTTTGTGGCTGTAGCTGCGACGGTGCAGATGCCAATCCCGGACATACACACATACACACATAGACACATTCAGCTTTATATATTAGATAAAATAAAGGATATTTTTTAATGGGTTTTTCTTTATGATGTTTTCTAAATTGATATCCTGGGACATTACTAATTGAAGGACGGAATAACACTATAAATCACACTAGCAGTATTTGGTCAGTATTTTACATTAGTATTTGTAAGCCAAAACCAGGAGTGGAACAAATAGAGGAAAAGTATAATAGAAACATATGCACCACTTCTGCATTTATCACCCACTCCTGGTTTTGGCTGAGGAATACTGATGTAAAATACTGACCAAATACTGCTAGTGTGACGGCAGCCTGAGTCTGATTTATCATTTGTGGGTTTTTTTCACCTCACTTTTATTTTTTGATTTGTGTTTTATTCTGACGTTTTTGCGCCATATTAATTAAAATGGCCCACACAGTTAATGAATTTTGCGAATAGTCCAAAATTGTATTTTTTTGTGCCTCTAACTATTTTCATGACTTTCTACCACAAAAAAAATCACGTTTTGCAAAATGTCTCAAAAATGCAATTTTTTCATAGCGTATATAAGATCACACTAGGAGGACACTGGAGTAGAGTTGAGTCAAACTTTGTGACTTTTTTTTTTAAAGTGGTGTTTCATGACTTTTTAAAAATAATTTGCAAAAGTCACATTGATGTAAAAACCTGAAAACTAACTAAACCACAAAAAAACACTTTAAAAAGGCGCAAATTTTTAAAAAAATTTGTTGCAAGTCTCTAATTGAGATTTATTCACACCAAATAACTGTCAGAAATGCAATGATGAATCAGGTTCTATTACTTGTATCCAGCATATTGTTCCGATTTTCTCCAACAGTCTCTGTATCTAATTTTCAGTATTCTCTGAGCTAGTGTGAGAAGACGAGCAGCTATGATATATACAGTTCATACAGACATGGGGAATTCCTGTGTTTGTAACACGTTATACATCAGTACTCTGTAGTGCACTACTTTGAAAATCTTTTCTCAATCCCTATGTTTCCCCCTTAATAACACTTATACTCACCTCTGGTACCGGCATCGTTCCAGCAGTGTTGGCACTGGCTCTCCCGGGGATTGCTTGGCATTGTTATGTCACGCAATCTCTGCTGCCTATCAGCACTAACTTCACTCTCATCAAGATTGTACCAATCACATAAATTTGGAAGAAGTAAGAGTTTATGTAGGAGTTGTCCCAGTCGCTGATAGGCAGCTGCACTCACGCTTCCTTCTGATGTACACCTCTGATGTCCATAGGAAGTATGAGAATTGCAGATGTCTGTGGCGTTACAATGTTATGTGAGCCCTGGGAGAACCTGGTCTCGTAAAAGCGCATTTGCGCGAAACGGCTGTCGTCCTTCATCTTCCACATGAGACTCGTCTGTCCTGGAAGTTTTAAATTGCCTTAATAAAGTAGATTTTATGGGACGGTGAGTGCCACCCTTTTTCTTTTGCTTTTGTACAGAACCATATACGCACTAGTTGCCAGCAAGGAATGCACCTAAATCAACACTCCCGTCTTTCTATGATACAGCAGGATAGTGCCGAGGGGAGACCATAAGCTGAAGGAGAAGGCTAAATCTGAGAAAAGGCCTTGGCACAGGACACCGCTTGTCATACACTGCTGGGTAAAAGAAAAGAGGTGATAATGAGGAAACTGGACAAAGACACCAAAGGGAAAGATATTTACTTGAGCCAGTTGGGTTGGGTGCCTACTCACCCTCCTTCCTCATACTGAGCAGCAACTACGCCTCGAGTTTGAAGGCTTATTACTAATAGTAATTATTTGGCAGCTCATTTAAATAACATTAATATAATATCAGTTTGATATGCCATATACATCTGATCATGGGGGTCTGAACGCATTTGCAGTAATTTGATAGAATTCTAAAACAGGTATCTTAAAAGAGTTCTCTGAGAAATATGCTAAAATAAATAAATAATACATATTTAACCCCTTAACCCTCAGGGTGGTTTGCACGTTAATGACTGGGCCAATTTTTACAATTCTGACCACTGTCCCTTTATGAGGTTATAACTCTGGAACGCTTCAACGGATCCTGATGATTCTGACAGTGTTTTCTCGTGACATATTGTACTTCATGATAGTGGTAAAATTTATTTGATTTTACTTGAGTTTATTTGTGAAAAAAATTGGAAATTTGGTGAAAATTTTGAAAATTTCGCAATTTCCAAAATTGAATTTTTATGCCCTTAAATCACAGAGATATGTCGAGATATTTCCCACATGTCTACTTTACATCAGCACAATTTTGGAACCAACATTTTTTTTGTTAGGGAGTTATAAGGGTTAAAAGTTGACCAGCAATTTCTCATTTTTACAACACCATTTTTTAGGGACCACATCACATTTGAAGTCACTTTGAGGAGTCTATATGATAGAAAATACCCAAATGTGGCACCATTCTAAAAACTGCACCCCTCAAGGTGCTCAAAACCACATTCAAAAAGTATATTAACCCTTCAGGTGTTTCACAGGAATTTTTGGAATGTTTTTCACCAAAAATTTACTTCAGCTCCAATTTGTTTTATTTTACCAAGGGTAACCGGAGAAATTGGACCCCAAAAGTTGTTGTACAATTTGTGCTGAGTACGACGATACCCCATATGTGTGGGTAAACCACTGTTAGGGCACATGGCAGAGCTTGGAAGGGAAGGAGCGCCGTTTGACTTTTCAATGCAAAATTGACTGGAATTGAGATCGGATGCCATGTCGCGTTTAGAGAGCCCATGATGTGCATAGACATTGAAACCCCCCACAAGTGACACCATTTTGGAAAGTAGACCCCCTAAGGAACTTATCTAGATGTGTGATGAGCACTTTGACCCACCAAGTGCTTCACAGAAGTTTATAATGTAGAGCCGTAAAAAAAAAAATCATATTTTTTCACAAAAATGAACTTTTCGCCCCAAATTTTTTATTTTCTTAAGGATACCAGAAGAAATTGGACCACAAAAAATTGTTGTGCAATTTGTCCTAAGTACGCCGATACCCCATATATGGGGGTAAACCACTGTTTGGGTGCATGGCAGAGCTCGGAAGGGAAGAAGCGCCATTTGACTTTTCAATGCAAAATTGACTGGAATTGAGATGGGACGCCATGTTGCATTTGGAGAGCCCCTGATGTGCCTAAACATTGAAACCCCCCACAAATGACACCATTTTGGAAAGTAGACCCCCCTATGGAATTTATCTAGATGTGTGGTGAGCACTTTGACCCACCAAGTGCTTCACAGAAGTTTATAATGTAGAGCCATAAAAAATAACAAATCATATTTTTTCACAAAAATGAACTTTTCGCCCCCAATTTTTTATTTTCCCAAGGGTACCAGAAGAAATTGGACTCCAAAAGTTGTTGTGCAATTTGTCCTGAGTGCGCCGATACCCCATATGTGGGGGTAAACCACTGTTTGGGCGTATAGCAGAGCTCAGAAGGGAAGGAGCGCCATTTGACTTTTCAATGCAAAATTGACTGGAGTTGATATGGGACGTCATGTCGCGTTTGGAGAGCCCCTGATGTGCCTAAAAATTGAAACCCCCACAAGTGACACCATTTTGGAAATTAAATCCCCTAAGGAACTTATCTAGATGTGTTGTGAGAACTGTGAACCCCCAAGTGTTTCACTACAGTTTATAATGCAGAGCCGTGAAAATAAAAAATCTTTTTTTTTCCACAAAAATAATTTTTTAGACCCTGGTTTTGCATTTTTCCAAGGATAACAGGAGAAATTGGACCACAAAAGTTGTTGTCCAATTTGTCCTGATACGCTGATGTTGGGGTAAACCCCTGTTTGGGCGCAAGGGAGAGCTCGGAAGGGAAGAAGCACCGTTTTACTTTTTCAACACAGAATTGACTGGAATTGAGATCGGACGCCATGTCGCGTTTGGAGAGCCCCTGATGTGCATAAACAGTGGAAACCCCCAAATTTTAACTGAAACTCTAACCCAAACACACCCCTAACCCTAATCCCAACCCTAACTATAACCCTAACCACACTCCTAACCTGAACATGCCCCTAGCCCTAATCCCAACTACAACCCTAACCCCAACACACCCCTAACCCCCACAAATCCCTATCCCTAATCCCAACCCTAACTACACCACTAACTCCAACACACCCCTAACCCTAATCCCAACCATAACCCCAACCATAACTTTAGCCCCAAACCTAACCCTAACTTTAGCCCCAACCCTATCCCTAACTGTAGCCCTAACCATAACTATAGCCCTAACCCTATCTTTAGCCCCAACCCTAACTTTAGCCCCAACCCTAACTGAAGCCCCAACCCTAACTGTAGCCCCAACCCTAACTGTAGCCCTAACCCTAACTTTAGCCCCAACCCTAACTTTAGCCCCAACCCTAACTTTAGCCCCAACCCTAACCCTAACGTTAACCCAACCCTAACCCTAACTTTAGCCCCAACCCTAACCTTAGCTTTAGCCCCAATCCTAACCCTAATTTTAGCCCCAACCCTAACTGAAGCCCCAACCCTAACTGAAGCCCCAGCCCTAACTATAGCCCCAACCCTAACTGTAGCCCTAACCCTAACTTTAGCCCCAACCCTAACTTTAGCCCCAACCCTAACCCTAACTTGAACCCAACCCTAACTTTAGCCCCCACCCTAACTTTAGCCCCAACCCTAACTTTAGCCCCAAACCTAACCCTAACTTTAGCCCCAACCCTAACCCTGACCCTAGCCCTAATGGGAAAATGGAAATAAATACATTTTTTAAAATTTTATTATTTTTCCCTAGCTATGGGGGTGATGAAGGGGGGTTTGATTTACTTTTATAGCGGGTATTTAGCGGATTTTTATGATTGGCAGCTGTCACACACTAAAAGACGCTTTTTATTGTAAAAAATAGTTTTTGCGTCTCCACATTTTGAGAGCTATAATTTTACCATAATTTCACAGAGTCTTGTGAGGACTTGTTTTTTGCAGGACAAGATGATGTTTTCAGCGGTACCATGGTTATTTATATCTGTCTTTTTGATTGCGTGTTATTCCACTTTTTGTTCGGCGGTATGATATTAAAGCGTTGTTTTTTGACTCGTTTTTTTTTTTACGGTGTTCCCTGAAGGGGTTAACTAGTGGGACAGTTTTATAGGTCGGGAGAGTTTTATAGGTCGAGTCGCTACGGAAGCGGTGATACTAAATATGTGTACTTTTATTGTTTTTTTTAAATTTAGATAAAGAAATGTATTTATTTGAACAATATATATTTTTTCTTTATTTAGGAATTTATTTATTTCTACACATGCAATTTTTAAAAAAAATTTTTTACATTGTCCCAGGGTGGGACATCGCAGGTTAACAGCAGCTCAGATTAGAGACCAGGTCAATGCCACACAGAGTTCTAGCAGCAGACACATCTCTACAACAACTGTTAAGAGGAGACTTGGTGCAGCAGGCCCTCATGGTAAAATAGCTGCTAGGAAACCACTGCTAAGGACAGACAACAAGCAGAAGAGACTTGTTTGGCCTAAAGAACACACAAGAAAAGGACATTAGACCAGTGGAAATCTGTGCTTTGGTCTGATGAGTCCAAATTTGAGATCTTTGGTTCCAACCACCGTGACTTTGTGCGACGCAGAAAAGGTGAACGGATGGACTCTACATGCCTGGTTCCCACCGTGAAGCATGGAGGAGAAGGTGTGATGTTGTGGGGGTGCTTTGCTAGTGACACTGTTGGGGATTTATTCAAAATTGAAGGCATACTGAACCAGCATGGCTACCACAGCATCTTGCAGCGGCATGCTATTCCATCCGGTTTGCGTTTAGTTGGACCATGATTTATTTTTCAACAGGACAATGACCCCAAACACACCTCCAGTCTGTGTAAGGGCTAATTGACAAAGAAGGAGAGTGATGGGGTGCTACGCCAGATGACCTGGCCTCCACAGTCACCAGACCTGAACCCAATCGAGATGGTTTGGGGTGAGCTGGACCGCAGAGTGAAAGCAAAAGGGCCCACAAGAGCTAAGCATCTCTGGGAACTCCTTCAAGATTGTTGGAAGACTATTCCTGATGACTACCTCTTGAAGCTCATCAAGAGAATGTAAAGAGTGTGCAAAGCAGTCATCAAAGCAAAAGGTGGCTACTTTGAAGAACCTAGAATATAAGACATAATTTCAGTTGTTTCACACTTTTTTGTTAAGTATATAATTCCACATGTTAATTCATAGTTTTGATGCCTTCAGTATGAATGTACAATTTTCATAGTCATGAAAATACATAAAAATCTTTAAATGAGAAGGTGTGTGTGACAGCTCTCCAGCGACGCTGCAGCGATCGGCATCGTTGTCTAGATCGCTGCAGCGTCGCTTAATGTGACGGTACCTTTAAAGGTGAAAAAATCTCTCATCTTTTTAAGAGGGAGAACTTGCACAATTGGTGGCTGACTGAATACTTTTTTTCCCCACTGTATAATAATAATAATCTTTATATAGTGCTAACATATTCCGCAGCGCTCTACACACATTATCATTGCTGTCCCCATTGGGGCTCATAATCTAAATTCCCTGTCAGTATGTCTTTGGAATGTGGGAGGAAACCGGAGTGCCCAGAGGAAACCCACGCAAACACGGAGAGAACATACAAACTCTTTGCAGATGTTGTCCTTTGTGGGGCTTGAACCCAGAACTCCAGCGCTGCAAGGCTGCTGTGCTAACCACTGCGCCACCGTGCTGCCTGTATATATTTCCCTGATCCTGTTATGTAATCTGAGAAACACATCCAGAATTCTCACTAGCAGGCACCACCCTAAGGAAAGGAAACCGGTAGACAGTCTAATGAACAAGAATAATTTTTTTTACCTAAAATTTAAGAGTGTTTTGACCACCCTCTGATAACTAAAGCGATGCTCTCAGGTCAAATTCCTCAATAGACCCCAACAGAAAAGCCCGGTCAACAAAGACACAATATATAATAATAACAATAAACAAAAAGAAGGAATCGACACCAGAGAATACCAAAAAATACTAATAATATTATTATTATTTCATTAAAACTGAGAAAAATAAATGCAAATAATTAAAAAGGGATGATAATAAAAAGGGAAACTATACCATAGTGCCACGTCCAGAGTCACAATATACGGGATACGTAGGTATATAAATGGATGGATAGTTACAGTAAAAGAAAAACCGGGGGGGGGGGGGGGGAGCAATATATATATACACCACACAGAAGGAGGGCTGTCATAAGGGATGTTCAATATACAAAAATGGTATACGGAAACATATATATGCATGAAATCAGTGGTGTAATACAAAGTGCTTGTGCAAATAGTAAAAAATGGCAAATTCAATATATAAGATAAGATCAAAAAATGATAAATACTGCCACAGAGGATATGCATACAGAAAACCGCTAAATGCAAATAACAGGCAATCTATAAGGTCCACTAAAACCTGATAATGATTGATTAACACCAGCTGTAAAAGGAATTCAATAAATACATAGTAAAGTAATGACAGCTAATCAATCTAATGGAAAGTCCTGGTGTGGGTAACCCCTGGTTTGTAAGTCAATGAGACAAAATGTAAGTTATTGAAGACCCAGTGACCAACATGGAAGAGGCAGGCCCAATTCCTCTATAATGTAGCATCCAATCATTTTTTTTCTGTGACGCTCCATAATAAAAAACTGCATGCCTTCATATAAAATCATGGAGGTAAAGCATTATCAATGGCGTGCATAAGGCATGCGATACGAATCTCGTACATGGCTATACTGCTGTATACATTGGCCTCCCAGCACTGGAACAATACTACAGTGATACTATAGACGAGGTGCTATAGATGTCATCCACTCAGCACAGAAGCTGGTCTAGCTATAGTAGTAGGTCAGCTGTGATCAGATTTGGTGTCTCTCGGTGCCCTCTTTGTTTTTTTATTCCAGAAAACTGTGACAGTTGCCCACTTGTACAATATAGAAGCTGCAGTAATGTGACGGCTGCTGTACAAGGTGACTTTGTAAAATATTATTATTATTAGCGGAGGCGGCAGCACAAGTCTCAGCCTAGCGTTTCTGGCTTTTTTAGTATATGAACATTGCACAATGTTATAGCAGCTAAGGTAATTAGCACCCACAGCTATGGTGTACAGTATAGAGCCACAATGCTCCTTTATGTATGTAAGTGCTCCTACATGATTATTCATGCACGTTGTCTATTAACACCTCCACACGAATAATCTATATTCTTGGTCAAATCGTACATTGGAAACCTTAAAGGGGCTGTCTAAGAGATGAGAGATGCAGCAGCAAAGTTAAAGAAAATATAATAAGCTACACACCTTACTTCTGAGGTAAATTCCGCACGAATACTTTCCAGGGCCGATGGCTGACCTCAGCCGTCACCTTCCATACTTATCGCCTACTACTGCACATTATTTGATTTACCCTCACTCTATGGCAAAAAGAAAGCTGCCAATTTTTTCTTTTTAAAGTTTTACTCAATGGTTAACAGTTGACCAATATCTGGCGGAAAATTCATCACTTGGTGAATGGCATACTTGGACAATTAAAGGTTATAATTAGTGATGAGCGAGTATGCTTGGGTTTTCCAGAGCACGCTCGGGTGGTCTCCAAGTATTTGTGACTGCTCGGAGATTTAATTTTTCTTGCCGCAACTGCATGATTTACGGCTGATAGCCAGCTTGATTACATGTGGGGATTCCCTAGCCACCAGGTAACCCCCACATGTACTCAGGCTGGCTAGCAGCTGCAGCAAGGAAAACTAAATCTCCGAGCACTAACAAATATTCGGAGGTCACCCGAGCATGCTCTGGAAAACCCAAGCAACGAGTACACTCGCTCATCACTAGTTATTATTCGCCACAATCCATAAACACATTCTGTTCTTAACTTTTTTTTACAACTATACCCTTGATGTGCCAACATAGTCATTAGAAACTGCACGTGATTGTCTTCCTCACATATCTTCAATATAGTACCGACTTATCATGTGCTCTAATGAAAAAACGAATGTACAAGGGCAGGAGGAACGCTCCATTCCATATACAATAATACTGTCACAGACTAATGTCTAAGGTTTAAAATAGTGAAATGTTGCCCAGCATGTCAAATGTTGCACAGCATGCTTTCCTCTTCGTTTACAGCCTTATTGACACCGCAATTTGCCAATATTCTGTACTAGAATAAAATATTTTGTTTTTTTATTTAACAAATATGGTGAAACATATTTTGCTGTGGAAAGCCAAAGCGAGTCAGACATTTCTGTAGTATGTAGTATCACAAGGCAGCTGTTCGGATTAATTAGCTGGTTCAAAAAAGAGAGAACCACCTCTCTAATGTCCATATGCCCTTAAAGGGGTTGAATCTATGAGGCAACCTCTTTAACCCCTTCCCGACCCATGACGCCATGTAGGCGTCATGAAAGTCGGTGCCAATCCGACCCATGACGCCTATGTGGCGTCATGGAAAGATCGCGGCTCTGCAGAGCGGGTGAAAGGGCTTCACCCCCCCGTGGCTACGATCGCTCTGATTGGCTGTTGAAAGTGAAACTGCCAATCAGAGCGATTTGTAATATTTCACCTATTATAACGGGTGAAATATTACAATCCAGCCATGGCCGATGCTGAAATATCATCGGCCATGGCTGGAAATACTAATGTGCCCCCACCCCACCGATCGCCCCCCCAGCCCTCCGATCTGCCCGGTACACTGCCCCGCTCCCCTCCGGCCTGTGCTCCGCTCCCCCCCGTGCTCTTGTCCGCTCACCCCCGTGCTCCAATCACCCCCCCGTGCTCCAATCACCCCCCCTGCACTCCGATCCACCCCCCGTGCTCCGTTCCACACCCCCGTGCTCCGTCCAACCCCCCGTGCTCCGTTCCACCCCCCCGTGCTCCGTTCCACCCTCCCCGTGCTCCGTTCCACCCCTCCCGCGCTCCGATTCACCCCCCCATGCTCCGATCCCCTCCCCCGTGCTCCCCCCCACCCCATCATACTTACCGATCCTGTCGGGGTCTGTCCGTCTTCTCCCCGGGCGCCGCCATCTTCCAAAATGGCGGGCGCATGCGCAGTGCGCCCGCTGAATCTGCCGGACGGCAGATTCGTTCCAAAGTGCATTTTGATCACTGAGATATAATCTATCTCAGTGATCAAAATAAAAAAATAATAAATGACCCCCCCCTTTGGCACCCCCATAGGTAGGGACAATAAAAAAATAAAGAATTTTTTTTTCCCCACTAATGTTAGAATAGGGTTAGGGGTAGGGGTAGGGTTAGGGGTAGGGTTAGGGGTAGGGTTAGGGCTAGGGTTAGGGTTAGGGTTAGGGGTAGGGTTAGGGGTAGGATTAGGGGTAGGGTTAGGGCTAGGGTTAGGGCTAGGGTTAGGGGTAGGGTTAGGGGTAGGGGTAGGGCTAGGGTTAGGGTTTCGTTATGTGCACACGTATTCTTGTCCTCTGCGGATTTTTCCGCTGCGGATTTGATAAATCCGCAGTGCTAAACCGCTGCGGATTTATGGCGGATTTACCGCGTTTTCTCTGCGCATTTCACTACGGTTTTACAACTGCGATTTTCTATTGGAGCAGTTGTAAAACCGCTGCGGAATCCGCACAAAGAAGTGACATGCTGCGGAATGTAAACCGCTGCGTTTCCGTGCAGTTTTTCCGCAGCATGTGTACAGCGATTTTTGTTTCCCATGGGTTTACATTGAACTGTAAACTCATGGGAAACTGCTGCGGATCCGCAGTGTTTTCCGCAGCGTGTGCACATACCTTTAGAATTAGGCTATGTGCCCACACTGCGGATTGGCCGCTGCGGATTCGCAGCAGTGTTCCATCAGGTTTACAGTACCATGTAAACCTATGGAAAACCAAATCCGCTGTGCCCATGGTGCGGAAAATACCGCGCTGAAACGCTGCGTTGTTTTTTCCGCAGCATGTCAATTCTTTGTGCGGATTCCGCAGAGTTTTACACCTGTTCCTCAATAGGAATCCGCAGGTGAAATCCGCACAAAAAACACTGGAAATCCGCGGAAAATCCGCCGGTAAAATGCAGTGCCTTTTACCCGCGGATTTTTCAAAAATGATGCTGAAAAATCTCACACAAATCTGCAACGTGTGCACATAGCCTTAGGGTTAGGGTTGGAATTAGGGTTGTGATTAGGGTTATGGCTACAGTTGGGATTAGGGTTAGGGGTGTGGGGGGGTTAGTGTTGGAGGTAGAATTGAGGGGTTTCCACTGTTTAGGCACATCAGGGGTCTCCAAACGCAACATGGCGCCACCATTGATTCCAGCCAATCTCGTATTCAAAAAGTCAAATGGTGCTCCCTCACTTCCGAGCCCCGACGTGTGCCCAAACAGTGGTTTACCCCCACATATGGGGTACCAGCATACTCAGTATAAACTGCGCAACAATTACTGGGGTCCAATTTATCCTGTTACCCTTGTGAAAATAAAAAAATGCTTGCTAAAACATCATTTTTGAGGAAAGAAAAATGATTTTTTATTTTCACGGCTCTGCGTTGTAAACGTCTGTGAAGCACTTGGGGGTTCAAAGTGCTCACCACACATCTAGATAAGTTCCTTGGGGGGTCTAGTTGCTAAAATGGGGTCACTTGTGGGGGGTTTCTACTGTTTAGGAACACCAGGGGCTCTGCAAACGCAACGTGACGCCCGCAGAGCATTCCATCAAAGTCTGCATTTCAAAACGTCACTACTTCAATTCCGAGCCCCGGCATGTGCCCAAACAGTAGTTTACCCCCACATATGGGGTATCACCGTACTCAGGAGAAACTGGAAAACAAATATTGGGGTCAAATTTCTCCTGTTACCCTTGGGAAAATTTAAAAATTCTGGGCTAAATAATTATTTTTGAGGAAAGAAAACGTATTTATTATTTTCACGGCTCTGCATTATAAACTTCTGTGAAGCACTTGGGGGTTCAAATAGTTTACCCCCACATATGGGGTATCACCGTACTCAGGAGAAACTGGAAAACAAATATTGGGGTCAAATTTCTCCTGTTACCCTTGGGAAAATAAAAAATTGCAGGCTAAAAGATCATTTTTGAGAAAATAATTTTTTATTTTTATTTTCATGGCTCTGCGTTATAAACTTCTGTGGAGCACTTGGGGGTTCAAAGTCCTCACCACACATCTAGATTAGTTCCTTTTGGGGCCTAGTTTCCAAAATGGGGTCATTTGTGGGGGATCTCCAATGTTTAGGCACACAGGGGCTCTCCAAACGTGACATGGTGTCCGCTAATGATTGGAGCTAATTTTCCATTTAAAAAGCCAAATGGCGTGCCTTCCCTTCTGAGCTCTGCCGTGCGCCTAAACAGTGGTTTACCCCCACATATGAGGTATCGGCGTACTCGGGAGAAATTGCCCAACAAATTTTATGATCCATTTTATCCTATTGCCCATGTGAAAATGAAAAAATTGAGGCGAAAATAATTTTTTGTGTGAAAAAAAAGTACTTTTTAATTTTTACAGATCAATTTGTGAAGCACCTGAGGGTTTAAAGTGCTCACTAGGCATCTAGATAAATTCCTTGGGGGGTCTAGTTTCCAAAATGGGGTCAATTGTGGGGGAGCGCCAATGTTTAGGCACACAGGGTCTCTCCAAACGCGACATGGTGTCCGCTAACGATGGAGCCAATTTTTTATTCAAAAAGTCAAATGGCGCTCCTTCCCTTCCAAGCCCTGCCGTGCGCCCAAACAGTGGTTTACCCCCACATATGAGGTATCAGCGTACTCAGGACAAATTGGACAACAACTTTCGTGGTTCAGTTTCTCCTTTTACCGTTGGGAAAATAAAAAAATTGTTGCTAAAAGATAATTTTTGTGACTAAAAAGTTAAATGTTCATTTTTTCCTTCCATGTTGCTTCTGCTGCTGTGAAGCACCTGAAGGGTTAATAAACTTCTTGAATGTGGTTTTGAGTACCTTGAGGGGTGCAGTTTTTAGAATGGTGTCACTTTTGGGTATTTTCAGCCATATAGACCCCTCAAACTGACTTCAAATGTGAGGTGGTCCCTAAAAAAATGGTTTTGTAAATTTCGTTGTAAAAATGAGAAATCGCTGGTCAAATTTTAACCCTTATAACTTCCTAGCAAAAAAAAATTTTGTTTCCAAAATTGTGCTGATGTAAAGTATACATGTGGGAAATGTTATTTATTAACTATTTTGTGTCACATAACTCTCTAGTTTAACAGAATAATAATTCAAAATGTGAAAATTGCGAAATTTTCTAAATTTTCGCCAAATTTCCGTTTTTATCACAAATAAACGCAGATTTTATTGACCTAAATTTACCACTAACATGAAGCCCAATATGTCACGAAAAAACAGTCTCAGAACCGCTAGGATCCGTTGAAGCATTCCTGAGTTATTACCTCATAAAGGGACACTGGTCAGAATTGCAAAAAACGGCAAGGTCTTTAAGGTCAAAATAGGCTGGGTCATGAAGGGGTTATAAACATAGCATATGTGCGTCTGGTCAGACATTTATCGTCAGCCATGCAACATTTTAAAACGTCCCAGACCACACACATTTGGTGAGTGCCTCATTTTGGGCTGTGGTCAACTGCTGGTGTAGCAAGGAGTGCTCCACACAACCGAGCTGGTCCCCGGGGATTGAAAAGCAATGTGTCAGAGCTACAGTGTCTTCATATGTATGATCTCAAGTGCAGTACAAAACAGGTGTCTAGTTCCCCATTAAGCCATGTAGCATCCACCATCTAGTTTCCTGCTTCCCATCTTTTTTGGGGGCCAGATCAGTCACGAATTGCCTATCACTAGTGTTTTGAGCTATTTATGCAGGAAATGGGATAGTGGAGAACACCGCCATAATGGACAACTGGCCTCTCCGCAACTTTATATATCCATTGTAACAAGTTTCTGTCCTGTGAGTATAACAACTTTCTTGTGGTAATTTCAGCATAGGACGTATCACCTTATATCGTATTTTGCGATAGCTCAGACGGGAGGCACCTTAAACTTAGATGGCGGATGTGGTGTGGATTAATGGTGTGGATTAATGGATAAGTGGCCTCCTGTTTTGTACCTACGCTTGAGTGAAGGTGTGAGATCATAAGAGTCCATATACGGTACTTGAAATAGAGGACTCTGAGGATAAGTCCTAAATTGCAAACATTGCATTACTTTACAATTGACTTTTATGTTTAACTTAGAAGTAATTTCCAATCAACTTTTTATCAGACTTTATCATTGCTGCCAATACCATCTGCTCACCTTTTTTTGTAGTTGTAATGGCGCCGTGTCTTGACTCTCTACCTGAGGCTCTTTCTCCAGGCTGCTTGATCGTATAGACCTTTACAGAGGTATATCCTCCAATAAACAATAGGCATTATTTTACTTTAGAGACAATGGAGAAAGAATTATTTTTAATAGAAAGTTTTATTTATTTCACAGAGTGACATTCACACTTCTGAGGAGACATGTCATCTTCAGATGAAGAAACCCTCAGTGAGAGGTCATATCGTAGTGAGAGGTCATGTCGGAGCGAGAGATCTGGAAGTTTGTCCCCCTGTCCTCCAGGCGACACTCTCCCATGGAATCTGCCACGCCATGAACAGAAGAAGAGGCAAAGCAAGGACTCAGTTTTGGATCCAGCAGAGAGAGCTGTGGTTAGAGTAGCAGGTGAGTCCATAACCGTACATAGGGCTGGGCTACCATCTGCTTGTCTCAAAACTTGTTCTGTCTACATCTAACCAAACTGTATATCTGGCCCCTAGAGATGAAACAATCATAGTATGGTACTAATGTCATGCATGATACCATAGTCTGCAACGATTGGCTAATTTTTAGGGTTGATGCCATAATCCCTCATACACCTTATATGGGTGTTGGCTGAATATTCGGTCATTCTCAGCCGTCTCTCCATACATAGGAGATCTCGTTTGGCCAAGCTCTCCTGTGTTCTCTGTGAGAGAGCTGCTGCCTGACATCTCTGGCAGTCGATTATCTCAGGAAGAAAAAAGGATGCAGTCTGAAATTGGACATGTCAGATCCCTAATTCCATCAGCAATCATCTGTCCCCTGCCCCTATACACATTAGAATGCAGTCCAAACACGTCGTTATCGGAGGGTTGGCCAACATTAGTCTAATGTGAATGGGGGCTTTACAGTGATCCTGAACCTTACCTTGAAAGGCATAGAGCATGTTTGCCAATATTGCCATCAGCCATATAAGCCCAGTGGATGCTGAGCAGACCATATCATGCTTCAGGAATTCTGATAACTAGATAAATTTACATGGCATTTACATTGCATATGGGAAAACAGTTTAGTATCGGCAGGTACTGTAGATCCATAAAGCGGTATAGAAGGGGCCTTTCTAAAAACACACTGAACTCTTACTATTCTAATATGACCTATACGTCTTTTATTTTGTTAAAGGGAACCTGTCACCCCGTTTTTTGAGATTGAGATATAAATACTGTTAAATAGGGCCTGCGCTGTGTGTTACTATAGTGTATGTAGTGTACCCTGATTCCCCATGTATGCTGAGAAATAACTTACCAAAGTCGCCGTTTTCGCCTGTCAATCAGGCTGGTCAGGTCGGGGGGGCGTGTTCACAGCGCTGGTTCTTCCTCAGCTTTACGTTGGTGGCGTAGTGGTGTCCGCATGTTGAGGTGACTAATCCACTGTGGGCACGTGAACAAGCAGCGCGCGATCTGCGCTGTAATCCCTTTCGTCGGTGGGGGCGGCCATCTTCCTGGGGCCGTGCGTGCGCAGATCGAGTGCTCTGCTGCACGGGGCTTCAGGAAAATGGCCGCGGGATGCCGCGCGTGCGCATTAGAGATCGCGGCGGCCATTTTCCCAAAGCCGAGTTTGCATCTCTTTGGTAAGTTATTTCTCAGCATACATGGGGAATCAAGGTACACTCCATACACTATAGTAACACACAGCGCAGGCCCTATTTAACAGTATTTATATCTCAATCTCAAAAAACGGGGTGACAGGTTCCCTTTAACATAGGAACAATCACTACAAAAAAAACTCACTTTACTCCTTTGGGTGAAGCACACATCCTCCCATTTAATGGATAGGTGTTTACAATTGTCCTTGTCAGCGAACTTGGCAGTGAAAAAGGTTATTGCAATTTTTTTTTGTTTCCTTGCCAAAGGATCACATCACACTATAAAGAACAAAAGGATTACGCAAAGTTTTGGCTGGTGATGATGTGCAGAATGTCCTGTTTGTGGCTATGTCATTCACAACTTACCTGTGGTGGCATGCATGCATATACACAGACATATCCCTTAATACCTGACATGAGGCAGTGTCGTAGAATGGTAATAAACCATATTCCATGTATAAAATATATTCTTCACATTCCTGTTCCCTTGTGTAATTGAGCACCCACCCTGTTGTGAAAGTTACATTTATATGGACTAGGATCTAGGAACTGGGGAATCGAAATAGAATGTGTGCTAAGAAGTGACGGTGACTTACGGTATATAGATGAGGTGGGATATTTAAGTAGATGCAGGCTGATTTTTCATGATCTGTTTCCATAGCAACACAAAAGCCTGAGCAGCCATTCTTCTTGTTGCCATGGTAACTGAGCTTCCCTCTCCTGTTTCTGAGGAGTGGGAGGAGAGCCTCGGCCTTCCCTTCTAGCCTTTGTTCTTAGTTGGCCAATTCTCTCCTCAGCCGATTTACCCAGATCACTGCACAAAACGTGAAGTTGTCTTTCATTGAAACCCTAAAAGAGAGAGCATTACACAACATTACGCTGCTTTTCTAACTTTTCCCATCATACACTGCTCTGTGCAGGAAGATCATGACCTCTATATTAATACAACTTGTAGGGCTTCTCTCATACGAGAACCTTGGACAACAGCAAATAAAGGGAATCTGTCATTAATCTTTTGCTACCTAATCTGACAGCAACATAATGTGGAGAGAGAGACCCTGATTCCAGCGATGTATCACTTACTGGGCTGCTTGCTGTAGTATTTATAAAATCACTCTTTTATTACCAGGAGATCATCAATAGAGGACTAGTAAACCTTGATTGGCAGTTTTCTGCCTATGCAGTGTACACAGTAAGCGGCCAATCAGTGTTGTGGGCGGGGTTATACAAAGCTCAGCAGTCAGAGAACTGGTAGATGTGCAGAAGATAAATTAGTAATTTTATCAAAACTGCAGCAAGCAGCCCAGTAAGTGATACATCGCTTGGATCAGGGTTAAGGCTGCTACATCATGCTGCTCTCAGATGGGGTAGCAAAAACCGAGTGATAAATTCACATTGATGTGATTTTATTTTTCGTACTGTGATAGGAATAAGAATGTGGCACAACCTATCACAAAATGTTCAAATTAATCTAAAGTACATTTTGAAGATATATTAAATTTCCTGTGATGCCTTGTTGACATGGAGAGTCATTGATTTGGGAAACCTTTTCCCCATCGTATGAGAATAGTTGGCAGCCACCTCATAAGGGCTATTTTGACTTCAAAATTTGAAAAAGATGCGGCACTCACCGGTTTGCAGTGAAGTCGTAGTCTTTATTAAAACATTAAAGGTTTTACCAAATAAAGTCCATGGAAGCGGCAGGTGTGCAGAGGGATGCGGGGAAAGGAATATGGACGACGGCCGTTTCGCGCGATGTGCGCTTCAAGGGGTCCAGGTGCGTGATTACCACATGTCATTTCCTTTTTCAAGGCTTTTGGCGTGTGTACAAAAAACATTTATTAAAAATGTGCAAACATTAGAAAGTGTGCATAGAAAAAAAAACATGTAATCACATACTCATTGCAGACTAATATATTTTGACAAAAATGCTGATAGATCCAACCTATCATTTAATCCAATCGGACCCTAGGCATTAGCTTCTATAATCCATCTGGCTCCATGTTTCATTAATCATTTGTTGTGATTACCTCCCTGTGGGGGATATTTAACTGTTCCTAGACCGGCAAAATGTAATAAATCGGGGTTAGAGTTATCAGTTATGCTTCTCTTTCATGTGTTGAATCAATCTTAGACACCCTTTGCCTGAAGTTATGGAATTATAATGCTCTCTAAATCTGGTGACCATAGGTCTAATAGTTTTTCCAATGTAGAAAAATAAACATGTGCAGTATAGAACATGCACCACAAATTTACTTTTCCATGAAATGAAATCACAGACAGAATGTGAAATTTTACCAATCTGCAAAGGATTTTTAACAATACGCAGATGACAATAGCTGCAATTGCCACATTTATAATTCCCTTGTGGAGCATTCTTTTTTAACCAGTTGTTATCTACTGGTAGTAACCGGTTTTGAAGCAGCACATCTGATAAATTCTGTGTTCTTTTATACGCAAACTGTGGAGCATTAACACTTATTTTACCTAAGTCTCTATCTGACTTTAAATACAGTGGGGCAAAAAAGTATTTAGTCAGTCAGCAATAGTGCAAGTTCCACCACTTAAAAAGATGAGAGGCGTCTGTAATTTACATCATAGGTAGACCTCAACTATGGGAGACAAACTGAGAAAAAAAAATCCAGAAAATCACATTGTCTGTTTTTTTATCATTTTTTTTGCATATTATGGTGGAAAATAAGTACCGTATTTGGTCAGAAACAAACAATCAAGATTTCTGGCTCTCACAGACCTGTAACTTCTTCTTTAAGAGTCTCCTCTTTCCTCCACTCATTACCTGTAGTAATGGCACCTGTTTAAACTTGTTATCAGTATAAAAAGACACCTGTGCACACCCTCAAACAGTCTGACTCCAAACTCCACTATGGTGAAGACCAAAGAGCTGTCAAAGGACACCAGAAACAAAATTGTAGCCCTGCACCAGGCTGGGAAGACTGAATCTGCAATAGCCAACCAGCTTGGAGTGAAGAAATCAACAGTGGGAGCAATAATTAGAAAATGGAAGACATACAAGACCACTGATAATCTCCCTCGATCTGGGGCTCCACGCAAAATCCCACCCCGTGGGGTCAGAATGATCACAAGAACGGTGAGCAAAAATCCCAGAACCACGCGGGGGGACCTAGTGAATGAACTGCAGAGAGCTGGGACCAATGTAACAAGGCCTACCATAAGTAACACACTACGCCACCATGGACTCAGATCCTGCAGTGCCAGACGTGTCCAACTGCTTAAGCCAGTACATGTCCGGGCCCGTCTGAAGTTTGCTAGAGAGCATTTGGATGATCCAGAGGAGTTTTGGGAGAATGTCCTATGGTCTGATGAAACCAAACTGGAACTGTTTGGTAGAAACACAACTTGTCGTGTTTGGAGGAAAAAGAATACTGAGTTGCATCCATCAAACACCATACCTACTGTAAAGCATGGTGGTGGAAACATCATGCTTTGGGGCTGTTTCTCTGCAAAGGGGCCAGGACGACTGATCCGGGTACATGAAAGAATGAATGGGGCCATGTATCGTGAGATTTTGAGTGCAAACCTCCTTCCATCAGCAAGGGCATTGAAGATGAAACGTGGCTGGGTCTTTCAACATGACAATGATCCAAAGCACACCGCCAGGGCAACGAAGGAGTGGCTTCGTAAGAAGCATTTCAAGGTCCTGGAGTGGCCTAGCCAGTCTCCAGATCTCAACCCTATAGAAAACCTTTGGAGGGAGTTGAAAGTCCGTGTTGCCAAGCGAAAAGCCAAAAACATCACTGCTCTAGAGGAGATCTGCATGGAGGAATGGGCCAACATACCAACAACAGTGTGTGGCAACCTTGTGAAGACTTACAGAAAACGTTTGACCTCTGTCATTGCCAACAAAGGATATATTACAAAGTATTGAGATGAAATTTTGTTTCTGACCAAATACTTATTTTCCACCATAATATGCAAATAAAATGTTAAAAAAACAGACAATGTGATTTTCTGGATTTTTTTTTCTCAGTTTGTCTCCCATAGTTGAGGTCTACCTATGATGTAAATTACAGACGCCTCTCATCTTTTTAAGTGGTGGAACTTGCACTATTGCTGACTGACTAAATACTTTTTTGCCCCACTGTATATGCCAGTTCTTGCAAATTGCTATATGAATTACATTGTCCATAGGGCTATGTTTGAAACTAAAAATCAATCTTTCTCTGGATTTTTCATCCCCATCCCCACAATGCGATTTCTTTTTTTTTTTCTTAAGATATCCCTCTGTGACATCTTCCCAACCTGATTTTGTGCCTCATTTAACAATGGCATCGGATACCCTCTTTTAAAGAAGCGTACTTTAAGATCGTCAATCTGATCTTTCAAGGTTTCCTGATTACTATTGATTTTTTTTTCTAATGTTTGCACATTTTTAATGAATTTTTTTTGTAAGCCTTGAAAAAGGAAATGACATGTAGTAATCATGCACCTGGACCCGTTGAAGTGCACATCGCACGAAACGGCTGTCGTCCATTTTCCTTTCCCCGCATCCCTCTGCACACCTGCCACTTCCATGGACTTTATTTGTTAAAACATTTAATGGTTTATTAAAGACTATGACTTCACTGCAAACGGGTGAGTGCCGCATCTTTTTCAAATCTATAATATAACGCTGGGAACGTCACTCTGTCCGAAGCCTTTATAGACTGCGCAAGCGCAAGCGCCGGTGCAGTCTGGGCCTCACAGAGTGACGCTCCCAGGAGATCGCGGTATGCGTAAGCACTGAACGCACACCATGATCTCCAACAGAGAAGCAGGGACTGCCAGAAGGGTAAGTATGAGCTATATTCACCTGGCCCCGTTCCACCGCTGCGCGCCGCCATCTTCCCGGTCCTCGGCCTGTGACCTTCAGTTCAGAGGGCGCAATGACGCACTTAATGCGCGCCGGCGCCACCCTCTGACTGAACAGTCACAGCCAGAGGACCGGGAAGATGGCTGTCATGATTCCAATGGTAGGGAATCACAAAAGGACAAGCACCAACGAGCTCTAGGGTGATGGAACCTGAGCTGACCGCGACCCTAAACCTGAACACACAAATAACAATAGCCGGGGAACGTGCCTACGTTGATCCTAGACGTCTCGCACCAGCCGAAGATCTAACTTCCCCTATTAGAAGAAACACAGACCTCTCTTGCCTCCAGAGAAATCCCCCACAGAAATAGCAGCCCCCCACATATAATGACGGTGAAATGAGAGGAAGGCACATACACAGTATGAAATCAGATTCAGCAAAATGAGGCCCGCTAAAACTAGATAGCAGAGGATACAAAAGTAAACTGCGCGGTCAGCAAAAAACCCTTCAAAAAACCATCCTGTAATTACTTGAACTCATGTTCCAACTCATGGAACATGAGGAGCAATTACAGCCCGCTAGAGCAACCAGCAGCAAAGAAACAATTATATGCAAGCTGGACAAGACAAAAATAAATCAAAACGTGGAACAAGAAAATCAAAAACTTAGCTTGTCCTGAAGATTACTGAAGCCAGAAGCTGAGGTAACAAAACACTCTGATAACCTTGATAGCCGGCGGGGAAATGACAACAAAAGCCCGGTTAAATAGGAAACTCCCAAATCCTAATAGAACAGGTGGACACCAGAGACAGCAGAACACAAATCACCCAGTACCATCAGTAACCACCAGAGGGAGCCCAAAAACAGAACCCACAACAGTACCCCTACCTTGAGGAGGGGTCACCGAACCCTCACGAGAACCACCAGGGCGACCAGGATGAGCCCTATGAAAAGCGCGGATCAAATCATCAGCATGAACATCAGAGGCAACCACCCAAGAATTATCCTCCTGACCATAACCCTTCCACTTGACCAAATATTGGAGTTTCCGTCTGAAAACACGAGAATCCAAGATCTTCTCCACAACATACTCCAATTCTCCCTCCACCAGCACCGGAGCAGGAGGCTCAGGCGAAGGAACAACAGGTACCTCATACCTCCGCAACAACGACCGATGGAACACATTATGAATAGCAAACGATGCCGGGAGATCCAAACGAAACGACACAGGGTTAAGAATTTCCAAGATCCTATAAGGACCGATGAACCGAGGCTTGAACTTAGGAGAAGAGACCTTCATAGGAACAAAACGAGAAGACAACCACACCAAGTCCCCAAAACGAAGTCGAGGACCCACGCGGCGACTGCGATTAGCAAACTGCTGAGCCTTCTCCTGGGACAACTTCAAATTGTCCACCACATGACTCCAAATCTGATGCAACCTATCCACCACCATGTCCACTCCAGGACAATCAGAAGGCTCCACCTGACCAGAGGAAAAACGAGGATGAAACCCCGAATTACAAAAGAAAGGAGAAACCAAGGTAGCAGAACTAGCCCGATTATTAAGGGCAAACTCGGCCAGCGGCAAAAAGGTAACCCAGTCATCCTGATCAGCAGAAACAAAACACCTCAAATAAGTTTCCAAGGTCTGATTAGTTCGCTCCGTCTGGCCATTCGTCTGAGGGTGGAATGCAGACGAAAAGGACAAATCAATGCCCATCTTAGCACAGAACGTCCGCCAAAATCTAGACACAAACTGGGATCCCCTGTCAGAAACGATGTTCTCCGGAATCCCATGCAAACAAACCACGTTCTGGAAAAACAGAGGGACCAACTGAGAGGAGGAAGGCAACTTAGGCAAGGGTACAAGATGAACCATTTTAGAAAAGCGGTCACACACAACCCAGATGACGGACATTTTTTGAGAGACAGGGAGATCCGAAATAAAGTCCATGGAAATGTGCGTCCAAGGCCTCTTCGGGATAGGCAAAGGTGACAACAATCCACTGGCTCGAGAACAGCAAGGCTTAGCCTGAGCACAAACCTCACAAGACTGCACAAAAGAACGCACATCCCTAGACAAGGAAGGCCACCAAAAAGACCTGGCCACCAAGTCTCTAGTACCAAATATTCCAGGATGACCTGCCAACGCAGAAGAATGGACCTCAGAGATGACTCTACTGGTCCAGCTATCCGGAACAAACAGTCTCTCAGGCGGACAACGATCAGGTTTACCCGCCTGAAACTCCTGCAAAGCACGTCGCAAGTCTGGGAAGACGGCCGACAAAATCACCCCATCCCTAAGGATACCAGTGGGCTCAGAATTTCCAGGGGAGTCAGGCTCTTAGAAAGAGCATCCGCCTTCACATTCTTTGAACCTGGCAGGTATGAAACCACAAAATTGAAACGAGAGAAAAACAGTGACCAACGAGCCTGTCTAGGATTCAGACGCCTGGCAGACTCAAGGTAAATCAGATTTTTGTGATCAGTCAAGACCACCACACGATGTCTAGCACCCTCCAACCAATGACGCCACTCCTCAAATGCCCACTTCATGGCCAAAAGTTCCCGATTACCCACATCATAATTCCGCTCAGCGGGCGAAAATTTTCTAGAAAAGAACGCACATGGCTTCATCACCGAGCAATCGGAGCTTCTCTGTGACAAAACCGCCCCCGCTCCAATCTCGGAAGCATCAACCTCAACTTGGAAAGGAAGCGAAACATCAGGCTGACGCAACACAGGAGCAGAAGAAAACCGGCGTTTAAGTTCCTGAAAGGCCTCCACAGCCGCAGGAGACCAATCAGCAACATCAGCACCCTTCTTAGTCAAATCCGTCAAAGGCTTAACAACACTAGAAAAATTAGTTATAAAACGACGATAGAAATTAGCAAAGCCCAAGAACTTCTGCAAACTCTTAAGAGATGCAGGCTGCGTCCAGTCACAAATAGCCCGAACCTTGACGGGATCCATCTCAATAGTAGAAGGGGAAAAAATATACCCCAAGAAAGAAATCTTCTGGACTCCAAAGAGACACTTTGAGCCCTTTACAAACAAGGAATTAGCCCGCAGGACCTGAAACACCTTCCTGACCTGCTGAACATGAGACTCCCAGTCATCAGAAAAAAACAAAATATCATCCAAATACACAATCATAAATTTATCCAGATATTCACGGAAAATATCGTGCATAAAGGACTGGAAGACTGAAGGAGCATTAGAAAGTCCGAAAGGCATTACCAAATACTCAAAATGGCCCTCAGGCGTATTAAATGCGGTTTTCCACTCATCACCTTGCTTTATTCGTATAAGATTATACGCACCCCGGAGATCAATCTTAGTGAACCATTTAGCCCCCTTAATGCGAGCAAACAAATCAGTCAACAAAGGCAAAGGATACTGATATTTTACAGTAATCTTATTCAAAAGACGATAATCTATACAAGGTCTCAAGGACCCATCTTTCTTGGCCACGAAAAAAAACCTGCTCCCAAAGGGGACGAAGATGGACGGATATGTCCCTTTTCCAAGGACTCCTTAACATAATCCCGCATAGCAGTATGCTCTGGCACTGACAGATTGAACAAACGACCTTTAGGAAATTTACTACCAGGAATTAAATCTATAGCACAATCGCAATCCCTGTGAGGAGGAAGCGAACTGAGCTTAGGCTCCTCAAAAACATCCCGATAATCCGACAAAAATACAGGAACCTCAGAAGGAGTAGATGAAGCGATAGAAATCGGAGGTGCATCATCATGAACCCCCTGACATCCCCAGCTTAACACAGACATTGTTTTCCAGTCAAGGACTGGATTATGAGTTTGTAACCATGGCAGACCAAGTACTAGAACATCATGTAAATTATACAACACCAGGAAGCGAATCACCTCCTGATGAACGGGAGTCATACGCATGGTCACTTGTGTCCAGTACTGAGGTTTATTCATAGCTAAAGGTGTAGAGTCAATTCCCTTCAAAGGAATAGGGACTTCCAGAGGCTCAAGACTAAACCCACATCGCTTGGCAAATGACCAATCCATAAGACTCAGGGCAGCGCCTGAATCTACATAGGCATCGACGGAAATGGATGATAATGAGCAAATCAGAGTCACAGACAGAATGAACTTAGACTGTAACGTACTAATGGCAACAGACTTATCAACCCTTTTTGTGCGTTTAGAGCATGCTGATATAACATGAGCTGAATCACCACAATAAAAGCACAACCCATTTTTCCGCCTATAGTTTTGCCGTTCACTTCTAGACTGAACTCTATCACATTGCATTGTCTCAAGTGCCTGTTCAGAAGACACCGCCAAATGGTGCACAGGTTTGCGCTCCCGTAAACGCCGATCAATCTGAATAGCCATAGTCATAGATTCATTCAGACCCGTAGGCGCAGGGAACCCCACCATAACATCTTTAATGGCCTCAGAAAGGCCATCTCTGAACTTTGCAGCCAGGGCGCACTCATTCCACTGAGTAAGCACTGACCATTTCCGAAATTTTTGACAATATATTTCTGCTTCATCTTGCCCCTGAGAGAGAGCTAATAAAGCTTTTTCAGCCTGAATCTCTTGGTTAGGTTCCTCATAGAGCAAACCCAATGCCAGAAAAAACGCATCCACATTAAGCAACGCAGGATCCCCTGGTGCCAATGCAAATGCCCAATTTTGAGGGTCACCCCGCAGGAAAGATATAATAATCTTAACCTGCTGAGCAGGGTCTCCAGAAGAGCGAGATTTCAAAGAAAGGAACAGCTTGCAATTGTTCCTAAAATTCAGAAAACTAGATCTATCTCCAGCAAAGAACTCTGGAATAGGAATTCTAGGTTCAGACATAGGAGCATGTACAACAAAATCTTGTATATTTTGAACCTTAGCAGCAAGATTATTCAAGCTGGAAGCTAAACTCTGGACGTCCATGATAAACAGCTAAGGTCAGAGCCATTCAAGGATTAAGAGGAGGAAAAAAAAAAAAAAAAAAATCAGCCAGGCTGCAATTAGGGCTAGGCAGCAACCTCAGAGGAGAAAAAAAAAAACTTCCTCAGACTACTTTTCCTCCTACTTCAGCCCAAACATTTTGGGCCGGCTATACTGTCATGATTCCAATGTCAGGGAATCACAAAAGGACAAGCACCAACGAGCTCTAGGGTGATGGAACCTGAGCTGACCGCGACCCTAAACCTGAACACACAAATAACAATAGCCGGGGAACGTGCCTACGTTGATCCTAGACGTCTCGCACCAGCCGAAGATCTAACTTCCCCTATTAGAAGAAACACAGACCTCTCTTGCCTCCAGAGAAATCCCCCACAGAAATAGCAGCCCCCCACATATAATGACGGTGAAATGAGAGGAAGGCACATACACAGTATGAAATCAGATTCAGCAAAATGAGGCCCGCTAAAACTAGATAGCAGAGGATACAAAAGTAAACTGCGCGGTCAGCAAAAAACCCTTCAAAAAACCATCCTGTAATTACTTGAACTCATGTTCCAACTCATGGAACATGAGGAGCAATTACAGCCCGCTAGAGCAACCAGCAGCAAAGAAACAATTATATGCAAGCTGGACAAGACAAAAATAAATCAAAACGTGGAACAAGAAAATCAAAAACTTAGCTTGTCCTGAAGATTACTGAAGCCAGAAGCTGAGGTAACAAAACACTCTGATAACCTTGATAGCCGGCGGGGAAATTACAAGAAAGCCCGGTTAAATAGGAAACTCCCAAATCCTAATAGAACAGGTGGACACCAGAGACAGCAGAACACAAATCACCCAGTACCATCAGTAACCACCAGAGGGAGCCCAAAAACAGAACCCACAACAGATGGCGGCGCGCAGCGGTGGAACGGGGCCAGGTGAATATAGTAAGTGCTGGGGGGCCTGAGCTGGCGGCGATACCGGCACCTGACCCCCACAGCGCACCGGTGTCCCCACCTGCTCAGGCCCCCCAGCACTCGGCGCCCAGCGACCATAGGTGAGTATGGTATTTTTTTTTTTATATATATATATTGCAGCAGCATATGGGGCATATACAATGGAGCATCTTATGGGGCCATAAACCAGAATGGAGCATCTTATGGGGCCATAAACCATAATGGAGCAGTGTACGGGGGCATATAGTATGGAGCATCTTATGGGGGCCATAAACCTTTATGGAACAGCGTATGGGGCATACACTATGGAGCATCTTATGGGGGCCATAAACCTTTATGGAGCAGTGTACGGGGGCATATACTATGGAGCATCTTATGGGGGCCATAATCTTTTATGGAGCAGTGTACGGGGGCATATACTATGGAGCATCTTATGGGGGCCATCAACCTTTATGGAGCAGTGTACGGGGCATATACTTTGGAGCATTTTATGGGGGCCATAAACCTTTATGGAGCAGCGTATGGGGCTTATGGATGAGAGCAGCAAATTAAAGAACGGTGGTGCAGGATGGGAGCAGCACATGACAGAACGGGGGCGCAGGATGGGAGCAGCACATATCAGAATGGGGGCGCAGGATGGGAGCAGCACATGACAGGACGGGGACGCAGGATGGGAGCAGCACATGACAGGATGGGTGCAGCACATGTCAGAATGGAGGCGCAGGATGGGAGCAGCACATGTCAGAATGGGGCGCAGGATGGGAGCAGCACATGTCAGAATGGGGGCGCAGGATGGGAGCAGAACATAACAGGATGGGGACGCAGGATGGGAGCAGCATATGACAGGATGGGGGCGCAGGATGGAGCAGCACATACCAGGATGGAGACCATATACCAATATAAATGCTCGCCACCCGGGCGTAGAACGGGTTCAATAGCTAGTTTTATATATCGCTTAAGGCTGTTATATGCTGAGCACCAGATACCCATTGTTTTCCATCGGTTTTCATACGGATCTGTGCTCCAAGAGTACATGCTCCCCTGGTGCTGTTCATTTATTTTCCTTTCCTGGACGTTGATTACACTATTTTGACTTCACCCTGATCAACACTGTATAACATGTTGAAATTGAATTGTACGCAGTCTTACTATCTTATCTGGCATAGGTCTAACATATGCAGGATTCATTTATATTTATGTAGTGTAGTGTCATTTCCCATTTGATTGCGTGTTTGCAACCTATCCCTGTTGGTCTCCATTCATCAAGATTGTACATTCAAAGGATTACCATGTTCTGGAAACACAGTGTCTGCAAATAGAGATTCTGGTTTTGGCTTTTATCCTAAGTCATGTAATAAGCCTTGTTATAGGGTCAACACTGACTTTTAGGCTATGTGCACACGTAGGAAGGGGGCTGCGGGTTCTCCCACGGGTTTTCCCGCAGCGGATTTGATAAATCTGCAGGGCAAACCCGCTGCGGTTATCCCTGCAGATTTATCGCGGTTTGTGTTGCGGGTTTCACTGCGGGTTTAATCCTGCACTTGTTTTACTATTGATGCTGGATATGCAGCATCAATAGTAATGTTAAAAACAATAAAAATAATGATATACTCACCCTCTGACGTCCCGATCTCCTCGGGGCTGCACGCGGCGGTCCGGTTCCAAAGATGCTGTGCGAGAAGGACCTTCGTGACGTCACGGTCATGTGACCGCGACGTCACCGCAGGTCCTGCTCGCATAGCAAACCTGAGACCGGACGGCCGCGTCCACGCTGAGAGGTGAGTATATCATTATTTTTTATTTTAATTATTTTTTTTTTACACAAATATGGTTCCCGGGGCCTGGAGGAGAGTCTCCTCTCCTCCACCCCGGGTACCACTCGCACATTATCCGCTTACTTCCCGCATGGTGGGCACAGCCCCATGCGGGAAGTAAGCGGATCAATGCATTCACATTGGTGCAGAACCGCCGCGATTCTGCACAAAGAAGTGACATGCTGCGGGTTGTAAACCGCTGCGTTCCCGCGCGGTTTTTCCCACAGCATGTGCACAGCGGTTTGCGGTTTCCATAGGGTTTACATGTTACTGTAAACGCAATGGAAACTGCTGCGGACCCGCAGCGGCAAAATCGCCGCAGTGTGAACATGGCCTTAGGATTGCTACTTCCTATAGGTAGTACCAGAGTTCTCGTCCTCTTCCTCTATGAAGAGACAATTTGTCTAAATAGGTTAGAAAAAACTATATGGTAACCTAGCATTTATTTATTTTGGTACAGAATAAATAATATTTTTTATATTGAAGGTATGGCATGTTGACAAAGTGGCAGAATTTTTGGTGTGTACTGTAAGGCAGATGTCCGCAAACAGGGACCCTGATTTGTGGCTAGTTGTTGTCTACTCAGGCGAGTGTAATTCTCAACTGTCCAACAAGGGGCATTGTTACTTGTTGAGGGGACACTCAGGTGGTATTATTACTGATAATATTGTCTCTCAGGGCAATATTATATACATGATAAGGGGAAGTCAATGGAATATAACTTGCACTGGGTTCATTTAAGAGGCATTATTGCTTTTTGAGGGGGCATGGAAGAGCAGGGTCGGACTGGCCCACCGGAGAACCAGAGGATTCTCCAGTGGGCCCAGGCACTGACACCTTCTGGCATACTGGGTCAGCAGCTGCCTAGGGCTCTCACTGCTCCAGGGGCTTCCAGCTGCTATGGGGGCCCCCAGTGCCAGCGGAGCAGCAGCGGGTGACAGGAGGCAGAAGCTGGTTGCTGCGGCTAAAGCCTGTCCCACGTTGCTAAAGAGAAATGTATATTCATCCTTCCCCACACCCCCATGGGTGTATCAGCATCATAGGTGCCGATACAGTTGAAAGCAATAATGGAGGAGACAGCGTCAGATGACACTCCCTCTCCCATCATTCCCCTCTGCCTCTGACACTGCGGGTGCATAATGACGTAATTTCATCACGTACCCACTGTGTGCCGGGCAGACAGCAGTGAGTACAGCTGCTGATACCAGTGCAGAGTCGGAATCAGTGTGGGATCGGGGAGGGAGAGGTGAGTATTGTGTTTGTTTATATATATATATATATATATACAGCTCTGGCAAAAATTAAGAGACCACCACATCAAAACCCTGTCACGGGCAGCCCAATCTCCAGGCCTGAACCCCATTGAAAACCTCTGGAATGTAATCAAGAGGATGATGGATAGTCACAAGCCATCAAGCAAAGAAGACCTGCTTACATTTAAAGACTGGTGGAATGCATGCCAAGACGCATGAAAGCTGAGATTAAAAATCATGGTTATTCCACAAAATATTCGTTTCTGAACTCTTCCTGAGTTGAAACATTAGTATTGTTGTTTCTAAATGATTATTAACTTGTTTTCTTTGAATATTTGAGGTCTGAAAGCACTGGTTATTTTTTATTTTTTTATTTTGACCATTTCTCCTTTTCAGAAAAAAAATACAAACTGTATTGCTTGAAATTCGGAGACATGTTGTCAGAAGTTTATAGAATAAAAGAACAATTTACATTTTACTCAAAAATATACCTATGAAGAGAAAAATCAGACAAACTGAACATTTTACAGTGGTCTCTTAATTTTTTGCCAGAGCTTTATATATATATATGTGTGTGTGTATATATATATATATATATATATATATATATATATATATATATATATATATATATCACAATGATTCCTGGTTGCATTATACTATATGAGGGGGGCAGCATTATGCCCTATGAGGGGGGCAGCATTATACCCTAAGAGGGGTGCAGCATTATACCTTATGAGGGGGGCAGAATTATACCCTATGAGGGGTGTTATATTATACCCTATGAAGGGGCTGCATTATACCCTATGAGGGGTGCTGCATTATACCCTATGAGAGGGGCAACATTATACCCAATGGGGGGCTGCATTATACCCTATGAAGGGGGCTGCATTTTATCCTATGAGTGAGGCAGCATTATACCCTATGAGGGGGCTACATTATACCCTAAGGGGGGCTGCATTATACCCTATGAGGGGGCTACATTGTATTCTATGGGGGGCTGCATTCTACCTTATGAGCGGGTTGCATTATACTCTAAGGGGGCTACATTATATTCTGTGGGGGGTCTGCATTATACTACATGAAGGGGGCTACAGTATTTTTTATGGGGGGCTGCATTATACCCTATGGGGGGCTACATTATATTCTATGAGGGCTGAATTATTTTCTATGAGGGGGCTACTTTATATTCTATTTTGGGCTACATTATATTCTATGAGGGGGCTACATTATATTCTATGAGGGCTGCATTATAGTCTATGAGGGGGCTACTTTATATTTTATGAGGGGACTACCCCAACCCCTGCTATATCATTAAGACATGTACTACCTTATATTATACCATGATATTAGTGCGTTTTACCGCACAATAAGTGGTAGTGTATTTATTTCTATGTAGCTACATAGTGGACCCCAAGAATGATTTTCTCTGGTGGGCCCAAGGTGCTCCTGTCCGACGCTGTGGAAGAGGCATAATTACTTTAAAAGCGAGACTCAAGGCATTATTACTTTATAAGAGGGCACTTGGCCATTACTGCTTTATAAGGGGCTGCTTGGTACACAAGTACTTTATAAATGGGACAGGGGGCACAGCCTTCTCAGCTTCAGAGAAGAAATTCACACCACCACCAGCTAGCAGACTCCAAGCTCCTACAGGAAAACCCCTTGTGGATACCATGTGGTCTAACTGCTTTGTTGAGTCAGCTATGATTTCATAAGGAGAATATGGACTTATTGTACGTCCTAGCAACATACTTGTTACATTTTCCAGATCACTCGAACGGACCGACCACCTTCTAGGGTCTCAATCCATTTTAACACCCCAAGGTGGGGAGATACGTAGAATTGCTGGTTGGAGCCAGGTAGCAATGCTGCTTTTGGTCTCCAAGTGTAACAGGGGCCCAGCCGGACCCCATAGCGTCATAACCGCCACCCTATGACCTTCTCTTCGGAAGTTATGATCTTTTATAGGTTTTGGGAGATGTATCTACAAAGCTCCTGGGGAGGATAAGGACCCTTCTGGGGGCGAAAAAGGATGTGACCAACCAAGGGTGTAAAGGCAATATGCTCTTGCTCTGCTATGCTTGCTGTTCACTTCAAAAGTGTGGGCCGTGTCAACTAATGTGTCGAGAATTAGCTGGTAGCCCATGCCTGATGCAGCCCAGCACACACATGGCTGAACATCAAACTGGCAATTGACATGATCCATCTGCTTATATCTTTAGCATATCTTACTTTTATATATGAATAACCATTGTGTTTATAGTATATTGCCTAGTGTGCCCTTACGGAGATTAAATAATTTAACTTTCCTTGCTACCGGGGCTGGTTTATGGCCCAATATAATTCCGTTAACAGGCCAGGTGTATATCTAACGAGGAACTTGTGGCAGTCCAACCGGACTGACCAGGTGCTAGTGAAAGGGACCTCTCAACCTGTCAAGGTTTTGGGCGAGTGTGGTGCCACGTTAGTGACTGTGGGGGCACATTCTCTCACTACCCGTGCCTCCCTGGGTGTTGTGAATTCTGTGGCTGAGTTCACTTCTGTGGTCACAAGTGGTATTGCAGTCTCTGGGCTTCCTCCCTCAGGTGTTTTGGTGAGCTCGTTGGCTGCCTTGCTATTTAGCTCCACCTGAGTCTGTCTTCCTTGCTCCTTGTCAATGTTCCAGTGTTGGATCTGAGCTACTGCATCTTTCCTTGGGCCTGCTGCTCTGCTAGATAAGTGCTTCTAGTTTGTTTTCTGTTTTTTCTGTCCAGCTTGCTATTAACTTTTGCTGGAAGCTCTGAGAAGCAAAGGGGTGCACCGCCGTGCTGTTAGTTCGGCACGGTGGGTCTTTTTGCCCCTTTGCGTGGTTTTCGTTTTAGGGTTTTTTGTAGACTGCATAGTTCTCTTTGCTATCCTCGCTCTGTCTAGAATATCGGGCCTCACTTTGCTGAATCTATTTCATTCCTACGTTTGTCTTTTCATCTTGCTAACAGTCATTATATGTGGGGGGCTGCCTATTCCTTTGGGGTATTTCTCTGAGGTAAGTCAGGCTTGTATTTCTATCTTCAGGCTAGTCAGCTCCTCAGGCAGTGCCGAGTTGCATAGGTAGTGATAGGCGCAATCCACTGCTGCTTATAGTTGTGTGAGGATAGATCAGGTACTGCAGTCTACAGAGATTCCACGTCTCAGAGCTCGTCCTATTGTTTTTGGTTATTGCCAGATCTCTGTATGTGCGCTGATTACTGCACGCTGTGTTGCCTGATTGCCGGCCATAACACCTGGGCCCGTGTGGACAGGGCGTGTCTGTGTAAAACTGTACCAAGCTGACCTTACGTGTCTACAAGGGTGTGCGGAACATCATGTTGATGAAAGTGGGAAGACTGAACTATGTGATCCTTCTGACATAATAGTAATGTTCTCCTAACTCAGCTGTCTGGTGACTCTGGATCAGGGGCTCCTTCCCTATCCCTACTACTAGGGGGCGCCCTAGATCATCCTATTACTCGGGATACTTCAAAGGTGAAGGTGCTGGGGCTGCCACCCTTGCCTTATCTCCTGAGTTAACCCTCCGTCTGTTCTCTTCCCACACCTAACCTGACAAACAAGGCTACACAAACAAGGGGGTAACTGAAAATACCAGGCATACAAATATTCACTCACATATAAGAGAGGAATGCACCAGGGAGTAGTGATGGGGAAAAAAACAAACTAAGAGAAGAAAAGGAATAACCACACTTACAAACCACGCAACAGTCACATATAACGCCTCTAAAACTACATCTCATATGAACACCTGTCCTCCTAAGCCATGCAGTAAAAGCTAGCTCTGACATGGGTTTGAATCAGGATCCAGATTATAAAGGGGATGGGAGTGGCTAACTGAGCTCAGCTGTGAGCTCAGAGTTTCCAACATGGCCGATTAACCCCTGTTCTGCCAAAAGAAATAAACACCATTAAAAAGAAGGAGAAGTGCTTCTTCTCAGCGCAGGAATAGGAGCAATCAGATGTTGCGGTCTTCTGGCTCCTCTCTGTTGCGTTAACTCCATAAAAGTACTCCCCTTCTACGAAGGACCTCCGGATCCTCAGGACTGGGTTTATCATGCCATGTGGAAAGACCGGATCAGTCTGGCCACATGAACGACAGATGCTGGTACCCACATCCTCTCCTCAGGACCGTACCTCCTCCAATGTATCAGATACTGAAGCGACCAATGAACTAAATGTGAATCTATGATTTTCGCTATCTGAAACTCCAAGTTTCCATCAACAGTGACAGGAGATGGTGGTAGTGGTGATGATATCGAACATGAAACGTCTCCAATCAGCCACACTCTTATATTGTGATCCCATGTTCCTCAAATTATTAGTAACCCCCTGCCATACGGACATAACGGATGTAATAGATGAAGAAAACCTTTCCTCTTCAGGTAATCCAGAATGACAATTTTTATTAAAGGAGCTGAACTAAGGATGGAACCCATACGCCCTGAAAAAACGGTACTTACCAGTAGATTCATGACAACAATTATTTACAGCAAATTTGGCTAGCAAGAAGTAGGTAACCCAGTCCTCCTGATTCTCAGACACAAAACACCTTAGATATGTCTCCATATTCTGGTTAACCCGTTCAGTCTGCCCATTATACTGCAGGTGAAATGCAGAAGAAAATGACAGATGGATCCCCAGACGGATGCAAAATGCCCTCAAAAACTTTGAAACAAACTGTACCTGCCAGTTAGAAACAATATCAGTCGGGATCCCATATAATCGCACAATTTCCCTGATGAAAATATGTGCCAAGGACTTGGCGTTCCGTAAAGCTGGTAAAGTGATAAAATAAGACATCTTACTGAATCTATCTACCACCACCAGAATTACAGTATTCCTCGACAACACAGGTAGAACCGTGATAAAAATCAACTGACAAGTGAGTCCAAGGTCTGCTGGGAATCTCCAATAGTTTACCATGTGGAGAGGCAGCAGGGGTGTCCCCTTCAGTATCAACAACCTCTCTTTCCAGATCAGAGCATATAGACACTATAACCACCCTTTTTTGAAGAATAGGTACCAGTTCACAATTATTTCCTCCCAAAGGAAAACAACGAGATAAGGCATCTGCATTAATGTTTTTGTTCCCCGGCTTATATGTGACGAAAAAAAGTTAAACCTGGTAAACAACAATGCTCATCCTGCCTGTCGTGGCATTAGACATTTAGCTGATTCCCAATATACCAGGTTCTTTGATCCGTGATTACCATAACTGGATGAACTGCTCCCTTCAAAAAATGATGTCACACTTCAAAAGACCACTTGATTGCCAAGAGTTCCCTGTTAGTTACTGATGTCATAATTTTACTCTTCAGATGACAGTTTTTTCATAAAAGAAGCACATGGTTACCATTTACCCTGCGACAACACAGCACCCACTCCCACCTCAGACATATCGACTTTAACGATAAAAGGCTGGGAGACGTCAGGCTGTAAGAGGACCGGCGCAGATGAAAAACACCTCTTCAAATTATTGAATGCCACCCTGGTGGGACTTGACAACTTGGAGAAGTCTGTCCACTTCCTAGTCATATCTGTCAGAGGTTTGGCTACTACCGAAAAGTTTTTGATGAACTTACGGTAGTAGTTCGCGAAACCTAAAAACCTTTGTAACACCTTCAAATCCTCAGGACGATCCCAATCCAATACCGCCCGGACTTTCACCAGATCCGTCCAAAAACCAGTGGATGACAACACATATCCAAGGAAAGAGATCTCCTCAACCGAGAACATACACTTCTCTGGTTTGACATACACACGTGTTCAAAATTGTTGGTACCCCTCGTTTAATGTCAGAAAAACCCACAATCGTCACAGAAATAGCTTGAATCTGACAAAAGTAATAATAAATAAAAGATCTATGAAAGTGAACAAATGAAAGTCAGACATTGCTTTTCAACCTTGTTTCCACAGAATATTTAAAAAAATAAAACTCTTGAAATAGGCCTGGACAGAATGAAGGTACCCTTAACTTAATATTTTCTTGCACAACCTTTTGAGCCAATCACTGCAATCAAATGATTCCTGTAACTGTCAATGAGACTTCTGCACCTCTCGACAGGTATTTTGGCCCACTCCTCAAGAGCAAACTGCTCCAGTTGTCTCGTGTTTGAAGGTTGCCTTTTCCAGACGGCATGTTTCAGCTCTTTCCAAAGATGCTCAATAGGATTTAGGTCAGGGCTCCTAGAAGGCCACTTCAGAATAGTCCAATGTTTTTCTCTTAGCCATTCTTTGGTGTTTTTAGCTGTGTGTTTTGGGTCATTATCATGTTGCAAGACCCATGACCTGTGACTGAGACCAAGATTTCTGGTACTGAGCAGCACATTTCTCTCTAGAATCCCTTGATACTGATTTGGCTTTTATCCTAAGTCATATTACAAGACTTGTTAAAGGGTTGCTTGTGACCTTTAGGATCGCTACTTCCAACAGGTGGCGCTATAAAGTTCAGTCCTCTTTTTCTCTGAAGAGGCAGTTTGCATATTGATAGTCTTGAGATTTCATTGCAACCTGCACAGATTCTAGACACCCGGTACCAGATGCACCAAAGCAGCCCCAGAACATAGCAGAGCCTCCTCCATGTTTCACAGTAGGGACAGTGTTCTTTTCTTGATATGCTTCATTTTTCTATTTGTGAACATAGAGCTGATGTGCTTTGCCAAAAAGTTCAATTTTTGTCTCATCTGTCCATATGACATTCTCCCAGAAGCTTTGTTGCTTGTGAACATGTAGTCTGGCAAATTCCAGTCTGGCTTTTTAATGATTTTTTTTTCAACAATGGTGTCCTCCTTGGTCGTCTCCCATGAAGTCCACTTTGGATCATACAATGACGGATGCTGCGATCTGACACTGATTTTCCTTGAGCTGGAAGTTCATGTTTAATCTGTTTAGAAGTTTTTCTGGGTTATTGTTACCATTCGTATTATCCGTCTCTTTGATTTGTCATCAATTTTCCTCCTGCAGCCATGTCCAGGGAGGCTGGCTACAGTCCCATGGATCTTAAATTTCTGAATATGTGCAACTGTAGGTCACAGGAGCATCAAGCTGCTTGGAGATGGTCTTATAACTTTTACCTTTAACATGTTTGTCTGTAATTTTCTTTCTAATCCCCTGAGACAACTCTTTCCTTCGCTTCCTCTGGTCCATGTTGAGTGTGATACACACCATGTCACCAAATAGCACAGTGAGTATCTGTAGCCCTATACACAGGCTCACTCACTGATTCCAAGACTGTAGACACCTGTGATGCTAGTTAGTGGACACACCTTGATTTAACATGTCCCTTTTGTCACATTATTTTCAGGGGTACCATCATTTCTGTGCAGGCCTATTTCATGAGTTTTATTTTTTGAAAATTCTGTGGAAGCATAGTTGAAAAGCAATGTCTGACTCATTTGTTCATTTTCATAGATTTTTTTTTATTTATTATTACTTTTGTCAGATTCAAGTTATTTCTGTGACCATTGTGGGTTTTTCTGTCATTAAATGAGGGGTACCAACAATTTTGACCACGTGTGTATCTCATACAAAAGCACTAACCAACAATAGGGAGGAGGATAGGGACAAGGAGAAATAAACTAAATGGGAATAGGGACCAGGAGATAAAGAGACACGTACAACAGCGAGCCACAGATCACTACTACAGCAACTCTACTCTAACCACTTAGCTTTAGCGCACAGCCGAAGAAGACAAATGTTTCACTGGCAAGGACATTAAGGTCTGACCAGTTTTTATAGGAATAATAAAATAAATAATAATAATTTTTATTTATATAGCGCCAACATATTCCGCAGCACTTTACAATTAAGCGGGGACATGTACAGACAGTAAATTCAATACAAGTTAAGACAATTTAGACAGTGACATTAGGGGTGAGGTCTCTGCTCGCAAGCTTACAATCTACAAGGAAATGGGGGGACACAATAGGTGAAAAGTGCTTGTTATTTCAGGTCTGGCAATTATAGTAAATAGGGATTTTCATATAAAGCTGCATGATCCGGTCATCAGCCCGTGTATATAAGTGCAATAGTCAAGTATCAAGTGCAGTTATCATGTGCATGGAGGGTATGGAGACAGATGAATAGTAGGGTGCAGGTTCAGAATAATATTTGGAAGGAGGGAGCAGGTCAAAATTAGTTTACTGAGAGTAGTTGATGTGGTAGGCTTGTTTGAAGAGATGTGTTTTCAAAGCGCGTTTGAATAGGTCGGGGCTAGGTATCAGTCTGATCGTCTGGGGAAGTGTATTCCAGAGAGCTGGCGCAGCACGAGAGAAGTCTTGGAGATGGAGTCTTAGGTCATTTGTGCAGAACTGTGGAGAGCTTTGTGGGTGAGAGAGGTGAGATTATACTGGACCCTGTAGTGAATGCGTAGCCAGTGTAATGACTGGCACAAGATGGAGGCATCGGTGAAGCGGCTGGACAGAAATATGACCCTGGCTGCCGCATTCAAGATGGATTGGAGAGAAGAAAGTTTGGTAAGAGAGAGACCGATCAGAAGAGAGTTGCAGTAGTCCAGACGAAAATGAATAAGAACGACATTAAGAGTCTTAGCAGTTTCAAAGGTGAGAAAAGGTCGGATTCTGGAGATGTTTTTGAGATGCAGGTGACAGGAGCGAGTGAGTGATCGGATATAGGGAGTAAAGGAAAATTCAGTGTCGAATATGACCCCAAAGACAGCGGGCATGCTGCTTGGGAGTTATGGTTGAACCCTCCAGGGTAATTTCGATGTTAGGTAAAGTGAGGTTAGTAGAAGGGAGAAACACAACAAGTTCACTTTTGGAGAGATTTAGTTTCAGATAGAGGGAGGACATGATGTTAAAGACAGCAGACAATCCTTGGTATTTTGAATTAGGGTAGGAGTGATGTCAGGGGAAGAAGTGTTAGAAGGAAGAGGTAATACCCAGATCAGAAGCAGCTGAAATGGAGCTGCATGTTTCTGACCAGCATAGAAAGGGTTGTTAACCTCTTCAGCACCAGAGGAAACTAAATTGAAATTAGTATGGGACACAAATTACACCATCTCTAATGAGATGTGATTCATTACCCGCAAGAGGGCAGTGACACCCTTGTGACAGTTAATAGGGAAGATCTATACACAGATCCCCCAACGTCCAACAGATTAAAGGGGTACCCTTCAATGTTTATTCATGCATAGCCCAGAAAATGGGGCTGAACTGTAGTAGCAGAAACAACCATATGAGTGGATGAGAAGCTGTGCCTGCTACCACTGGAGCCCTTTTACACCGGTGGAGCAGGGATAGCGGTGCAAGTGCTGTCTCTAATGTACAAGAAAATTATGCTGTTGAAGATTTAATGATAATGCAGCAATTTAGTAAAATCTTTGAAGTGGCCCCATTATAAAGCTTGACGTTTAGCTATCATGTAGAACTGGTTTTATATCTTTACTTATTAGTACATAATTACACTTACTGTAAAGGGTGTGTTTACAAGCATCAGATTCGGTGATAATTCCATCTGAAAGGATCGAAAAGGGTAGATAGTTGACAGCTTCATGTAAATAACAAATATTGTAGCATAAATTACTTAGGTGATATGATATTGCTGCATTTGTGAAACTAAAATAATAATTTTATAGTACTCTATCTATACCCAATTGTCTAATGTGTCGATGTGCCCATTCCAATAAAAAAAATTCTCTTTCCATAGTGGATATATTATATAGTAGTATAATACTTGCTATACAGAAGTATGTGGCAGGAAACTGAGATAAAAAAATCATTTACTCTTATATGTAGAGAACAAACAGCGAGACTCAACATGTTATTACTTTTTGAGTTATGTCTCTCATCATGTTGTGAAGTTGTAAGGGGATAGGTGTAGATGCCTCCTTTATTATGTCTTTGATCCCTTGCAGTTAATATTAAGTCCCTCTATTATGTGTTTTCTTCTATAAGTCATTACACAGATCCTGGAAACACCTATATAATAGACAGTACACAGAGATTACAGACAGGCGTGGCTCTATATTTGCTACATTGTTTGTACTACTTTTTGATTCATTCTAGGCAGCTGCTTGTGGAGTAGAACTTCTATATTTTGGCTCCTTATATAGAGTGAATTAAGATGCAGTTGGCAACTAATAAAGAACAATTATATACAGTGTGTAGAGGAATAACGTAAGAATGGTTGGCGACTTGTGGAAATGTCATATTTTGCATTGTTTTGTTTTTTTATGCACAAAAGAGAAACAGATTTTTAAACCACTTCATGGTCGTGTCCACTTTTACTGACAGTGTGGTATCTATTTCTCAGCATGGGACAACCCTTGTGTATTCGCCACACTGTCTGTTGTTAGCCATTGGTGATGTGATTGCCTATCACATTAGTCCTTGTTCTTTAACACATTAGACACTTTCACTGATACAGAGGAGCACTCGTTTGGCCGAGTCATTCCTGTGCTCTCTATGAGAAAGCCACTGACCAATACCTCTCCCTGCAGTTTATCTTCAGAACAATGAGAGCAGCAGTCCAAAATGTGTGATCAACATCTTCCCCTAGTATCAGTCAGCCAGCAGCAATTAGACCATCAGCCGAATTCTTTGATATTGGCGGATTCAGACAATATTCGTCTAATGGGTATAAGTGCTCTAAGGAACTGAGAACCAGGCAGTGATGCCAGCATAATTTGCTATAGAAGCAAGAACATGCCTTTTTTATGGGCCACCTCAACTTTCAGGTGCAATAGTTGTGACTTTATAGAAGCTCTGATATCACACATCATATGATAATCCAAGAAGTCTCTTTGACATTGCCTGTTACAGCATCATCTCCCTCTTTGACGTCATCACTTTACACTGTGGATCTACTAGCCTGATAACATTATCAGCAATTATGCCACCAAGGCACTGACACCACCTCCTTGATGTCACACTTGCAGTACCATCACCCTCTATAGAGCATTAAAGGGACTCTGTCAGTATAGAATGTGTAACGCCTCTGCTGGCGTTCCAGCATGGCTTCCCCTCCCCCTCCATGCAGGGACACCAACAGACTCATCGCAGTGGCTGCGTTGTTACCTCCCTGTCACGCGCCGTGGTCCCTGGCATGCACCCTGTCTCCATGTGCTTTGCACACTGCACTTCCCCGCAGCGCCTAAAGCCCACGCGCGCGCTCCCCTACTCCTAACGGAGCAGCGCGTACATAGCAAAATACCCTCATCCAATGGCTGGGAGGCATTTAGTATAAAACGCACCCTCCCTATAGGGAGGGGCCGATGCATCAAGTGTCATTAGATACTGTGGTGGCAATCTACTAGTGAGTTGTTAGGTTTCATGTTCCTGGTGTGGCCAGTGTCCTGAACTCATAGTCCCTGGTCCTTGTGCGGCCAGTCCTGAACCCCTAGTCCCTGTGCAGCCAGTCCTGTACCTGTAGTTCCTGGTATTTGTGTTGCCAGTCCTGTACCCATAGTCCCTGGTCTTTGTGTGGCCAGTGTCCAAAACCTGAAGCCGCACCAGCGGCACCTGAAACCTGAAGCCGCTTCTGTGGTACCTGAATCAGTATCCAAACCTGAGCCTATCCAAGTAGTCTGTGTATCCAGACTGTCCAGTCAGTTTCCAAATCGGCCCTGTCTGATGCTCTGTGTCAGTAACCGTTGTACCCGTGGATCCTGAACCTAGTAGTCTGAATGGAGCAAGAGTCCATATCCGTGTATACGTACCTGACCTCTGGGGTCAGCAGCTGCAGTATTGGCGACTGCCTAGGTGTGGTATCTGGCAGCTACCTGCTGCTCAAGCCTAACTCCACCGTCAGGAACTCCAATGAACACCAGATTGCCGCTTAGCTATACTCCTCCTAGGCAAGCCCGGCCTCATGGCACAGTGGGTCCACAAACCACCGGTGCCACCTGCGTGCTCAACAGATTGACTGTTCAAACAGAATAGAGCGCTTGGTGCATCATGACGTTGACAAACATTTAAGTTCACTTTTACATCTATCGCTGCCCATTTCTGGTTCTATGAAGCCAGAGCTGTCAATCGATGAAGAGGAGGGTGGAGATAAATGGAAAACTGGCAGGTGGGAAGGTGTATATAAATGATTGAAAAAACGAAAAGATGATCCAGCTTCCAAATAAAATGTAAAAGTTTAATCCAACATATTAAAATAAGGAGACAACTCCTGGGACGGCATCATACACATAGTAAGGCGAGCGACGCGTTTCGACCAAGCGGTCTTTATCACAGCTGTGATAAAGACCGCTTGGTCGAAACGCGTCGCTCGCCTTACTATGTGTATGATGCCGTCCCAGGAGTTGTCTCCTTATTTTAATATGTTGGATTAAACTTTTATATTTTATTTGGAAGCTGGATCATCTTTTCGTTTTTTGGATATTCTTCACGTCACGTCAGGACGGAGATCCGTGCTTCCTGTATTTCCTCGGTGTGCTGGCTCCCTGCCTTTTGTCTATATAAATGATTGGCCCTGCCATGATGCACCACACGCCTGTACTTGATTTGAACAGTCATTCTGTGCTGACAGAGTCCCTTTAAAAGAGACACACCATGCCTCCAACAGGCTACTAAATGCAGCCTTTGTGACCATCCACTACCACCCATTTGATGCCAATAGCTACTACAACATCTGCTGTGATGTCAATACTCACTCTGGGACATGTAGGGCAAGCTCACTAACATTTGTCCTTTATGACCGGACCACCAGCCCTATGACCTACCTAATACTGTGACACTATTGCATATGATGATAAACTATGTGGATCCCACCTGCTCATATCTCTGATATCCCCCTGATAATGTTATCGTTGGTGACATCACTAAGCAGTGACATTGTTGGCATAGTGTTGTCATTACTGGAGACATCTCTCCCCTCATCATATGCAACACATCTAGAAATTCCTAACTTTTGTGTGTTCACATTAAATAATTGAAATATTTTCTATGCCTCCATAGCTTTGGGTGGTCGACCCCACAAATTGTCAACAGACAGGTCAAAAGAAAATTGGTTGTATTGTGTTTACATAATTAACATTTTTCCCATATGCTGTAGTTGATGGTGTTGTCAGATTATAAATTAAAGGTAGGTTATTGTATAGCAATGTGCTAGAGCGCCCATTTTAGTGAAAAAGCAAAGATATTTTGAGCAGAGTGACTTTTTTGCTGTGAAATTAAAGGGACCGTGTCAACAAGTTTTTGTTCTGTAAACCAAACACATCTATGTTAGATAACTGTAATGCAGATTAAATCTATACCTTTTTTTTGTAATTTTTGTTTCCATCCGAAGTACCGTAATCCCTTATCCAATTTTTATGCAAATGAGGCTCAAGTGCAGGAGTTTTGGCCTGTACTTATAGTTCCTCTTTCTGAGTGATCTCCTTCCCCTATCTGAAATTTTGTATAGTTACCATCATTCCCAGCAGCAGTGTTAAGAGGATGTCCTACAAAAAAGTGCATTTTTATCAATAGATCTTGGAATAGTAATAAGTTCCACAAATGGATGTGTTAAAAAAAATGTTCCTGAGCTGAGATAACTGTGTCCCTGATATGTACTGTGTAATGGCTGTGTTCGACCATGCAGAGCTGCTCCAGTTTATGGTTGACACATATCACAGATCTTGGCCATGGAAGGGGAGCATACTGTGAATCAACTATGATAAAATAGTATATAGACGAAATAGCAGGGGCTGCTACTATCTGAGGTATCACATTTCTCTGCCTGAAGTAACATATTTCCCTGCCTGAGATAACACATTTCCCTGCCTGCAGTAACACAGGAGTGAGTGGTTCTGCTGCATGTCCAGCTCTCTGTGCTCATCATAAATCAAGTTAGTAAAGTAGGAGCTCCACAGTACTTGAGATTATATGTCACTGACCCGATTTATGATGAACTCACAGGATATGATAGACACACTCACTCCTGTGATAAAACATGCAGGGATATGTGTTACCTCAGAAGATAGCAGCTGTGAGCCCCTACTGTTTTGTCTGTATACTCACACGTGGACATGCATATTCTAGAATACCCGATGCGTTAGAATCGGGCCACCATCTAGTATTATATTAGGGACACCCCTTTAAGCCTGATGACACAGCGAGATCAGTACTTTACAAATGTACACGAGCCGCACATCTGGGAAGTCGTCTGGAGTGCGAAGTATTGGCACCAGCTGAAGTTTTCAGATGGGAGACGTCAGTTGAAGGGGATATCTAGGACTTTAAAAAATGTGCCTAAGCACTAAGGCTACTTTCACACATCAGGTTTTCATCAGGCTCAATTCGTTTTTTAAAAAAAAACTGAACCAGCGAATGTTGCCGCCGGATCCGTTTTTTCCCCATAGACTTGTATTAGTGCCGGATTGCGCCGGATGACCTTGCGTTTCGTCCAGTTTTCGCCGGATCCAGCAAATCTGCCTTTTCCGGTTTCTGGAAAAAACGTCCATAGCAAGGTTTTTTTTGTCTCTGGCGAAAAAGCCTGAAATGCCGGATCTGGGGCTTCCGGCTGTTTGCTAGAATGGAAGCCTATGGGGGCTGGAAGGTGCCGGATCTGGAAAATGACGGATCCCGGAGCCGGATTCCATTATTTTAAACTGAGCATGCTCCAAATTTTTATCCAATTATCTGGATATGCTAGTCGGATTCGTAGAAAAACGGATCCGTCGCATCAGTTTTTCACAATCTGCGCCGGATCCTTTTTTCCAACATTCACCGGATTGTGCCTGATGCAAAAAACCTGATGTATGAAAGTAGCCTAACAGGCAGATAGTTGCCTGTTGTGCCCAGCACCGATTTTTGCCAGCACAGAGCGATCACAGACTTCCGTGAACATCACATCAACAGAGCGACAGTTTCTCTTCCTGTTGACAGAGTTGGACTACTGATGTCATGCAGATTGACAGCTGGCTCCTTATTGCCTAGTTGGGCGAGCTGGCTGTCAGTCAGCATGACACTAGAAGTCCTGCCCTATCAACAGGAAGAGAAACCACTGCTCTGTTGTCAGGGAGCAGCTGAATCTCTGGCAGGAGCGGTCAATGACCAGGGTCAGTACAACAGGCAGTTAGTTGCCTCTGTTAGCAACTACATGCCTGTTAGTGCTTAGGCACAATTTTTTTTTTTAAGTCCCAGATATCCCCTTTAAGAACATTCAGACAGCAGCAGTCGGGGAAAGATGGAAACAGGATGGAGATGCAATATTTGTACCGGGTTCCCCCCCAATCCTGAATAAAATAGGGATTTTTGTGTTACTCACCGTAAAATTCTTTTCTCCGAGATGCTCATTGGGGGACACAGGACTGTGGGTGTATGCTACTGCCACCAGGAGGCTGTATACACAGGCTCCGCAGTATACACCTTGACACTGGCCGCTGGCGAACCCAGTTTGGTGCAAAAGTAGTAGGAGAACAAAAAAGGAAAAAACATCAGCATTAATACAGAAACAACATGTCTAGAAATAACCCCACTGACTGAAAAAGTCAGAAAAAAATGAGACAAAAAGAGAGCCATCTGCCTAGCAGGGAGGGAGCTGTGTCCCCCAATGAGCATCTTGGAGAAAAGGATTTTACGGTGAGTAACACAAAAATCTCTATTTCTCCTTCGCCTCATTGGGGGACACAGGACTGTGGGATGTCCTAAAGCAGTCCCTGGGTGGGGAATTAACTCACCGGTATAACATCCAGGCATCTGCTGGCTATAGGTGCGCTACCGCTGCCTGAAGAATCCTTCTACCCAGACTTGCATCTGCCGAAGTCTGATTATGGACATTACAGTGTTTGGAAAAGGTATGCAAACTAGACCAGGTTGCGGCCTTGCAAACCTGTTCTGCTGAAGCCTGGTGCCAAAGCGCCCAGGAAGCCCCCACTGCCCGAGTGGAATGCGCTTTGATTCCGACCAGAACGCCTACTCCCTTGACGCGGTAGGCCTCCTGAATAGCCGATCGTATCCACCTGGCTAAGGTTGATCTCGAGGCCGCAAGTCCCTTCCTGCGACCCTTAGGGAGGACAAATAGCGCATCTGTCTGCCTGAAAGGTGCTGTCCGTGAAATGTACCGAGCGCTTTCACTAGGTCTAACGTATGGAGAAGCTCTTTCCACACGGTGCGTTGGCGCCGGACAAAAAGAAGGCAAGACAATGTCCTCGTTAATGTGGAACGAGGAAACCACCTTTGGAAAAAAAGAGGGTGCTGGTCTGAGCACCACCTTATCTTGATGAAACCGTAAAAAAGGAGCCCGGCAGGATAGGGCAGCCAGCTCCGATACCCGTCTAATTGAAGTAACGGCCACCAAGAACAGAGGCGTAGCTAGAGCTTTTGCCGCCCGGGGCTGTTCCCGAGTTTTGCGCCCCCCCCCCCCCCCCCGGCTCAATACACACAAAGGTTACCAAAAACGGTTTTCCTGTTTTGTAGAACTTAAACTGGGCCTAATGGTGTCACCCCCACATGCCACACCTGTGACTTAATACCACCACACCATGACCAGGCCACATAGTGACCGAATAATACTACATACAAGGGACAAATACCACAACACCATTTCCAGACCACATATTACCACCACATAGTGACTGAATACTACAATACTGATCAGTAATAAAAAAAAACCCACAATACTATCACCATAAGTGCCAGTATTCACAGGAGATCTGTACTTAGTATGCAGTGTCTGTGTAGAGGTAATACAGAGATCACTGGTGACATTATACACAGGACCTCTATATAGTATACAGTGTATAGTGTCAGTGTATAGGTAACACTGACTCACCAGTGACGTCTCTAGGTGAAGTCCTTCATCTTTCATCCAGCACAGACCGCCATCATTCCTTCCAGCCAGGACTCGTTTCTGCAGGAAATAACACAGTTATCTCGAGCTCCGCTTGCAGAACACATTACTTAATTTTTCACAACTTCTACATTACATCACATGAAGAAAAAAAGGTGATATAGTGTCACTCTGCACAGTAACAGGACCGCCCCCCCATTTAAAACAGTATACTCAAAAAATAAAATACATACATCACTGCAGTAATAATATCCCTTAATTAGCCCCTATGGTAATAATATTCCCCACCCTGGCCCCGTTTCTCATTCCTGGCTCCAGCCATATGTTCTCGCATCCTGCCCTCATGAGTATCCATTCTACCCCATATGATCTCCACATCCTGCCCCACCAGCCTCCATCGTATCCGTCCTGCCCCATGATCCAATCCTGCCCCGTGTCTCCAATCATGCCCCGTATCTACATTCTGCCCATGCCTCAAGTCCTGCCCCCAGTGTGTCCAGCATATTACCCCCATGTTGTCCAGCAATCTGCCCCAGTGTGTCCAGCATATTACCCCCATGTTGTCCAGCAATCTGCCCCAGTGTGTCCAGCATATTACCCCCAGTGTGTCCAGCAATCTGCCCCAGTATGTCCAGCACTGCCCCCAGTGTGTCCAGCAATCTGCCCCAGTGTCCAGCCTTTCCCCAGTGTGTCCAGCAGTCTGCCCCAGTGTGTCCAGCATATTACCCCCAGTGTCCAGCATTGCCCCAGTGTGTCCAGCATATTACCCCCAGTGTGTCCAGCAATCTGCCCCAGTGTCCAGCATTGCCCCAGTGTGTCCAGAAGTCTGCCCCAGGGTCTCCAGCATTGCCTCAATGTGTCCAGAAATCTGCCCCAGGGTCTCCAGTATTGCCCCAGTGTGTCCAGCAATCTGCCCCATGGTCTCCTGTATTGCCCCAGTGTGTCCAGCAATCTGCCCCATAGTCTCCTGTACTGCCCCAGTGTGTCCAGCATTCTGCCCCATGGTCTCCAGTATTTCCCCAGTGTGTCCAGCATTCTGCCCCATGGTCTCCAGTATTGCCCCAGTGTGTCCAGCAATCTTCCCCATGGTCTCCTGTATTGCCCCAGTGTGTCCAGCATTCTGCCACATGGTCTCCTGTATTGCCCCAGTGTGTCCAGCATTCTGCCCCATGGTCTCCAGTATTGCCCCAGTGTGTCCAGCAATCTGCCCCATGGTCTCCTGTATTGCCCCAGTGTGTCCAGCAATCTGCCCCATGGTCTCCTGTATTGCCCCAGTGTGTCCAGCAATCTGCCCCATGGTCTCCTGTATTGCCCCAGTGTGTCCAGCAATCTGCCCCATGGTCTCCTGTATTGCCCCAGTGTGTCCAGCAATCTGCCCCATGGTCTCCTGTATTGCCCCAGTGTGTCCAGCAATCTGCCCCATGGTCTCCTGTATTGCCCCAGTGTGTCCAGCATTCTGCCACATGGTCTCCTGTATTGCCCCAGTGTGTCCAGCATTCTGCCCCATGGTCTCCAGTATTGCCCCAGTGTGTCCAGCAATCTGCCCCATGGTCTCCTGTATTGCCCCAGTGTGTCCAGCATTCTGCCACATGGTCTCCTGTATTGCCCCAGTGTGTCCAGCAATCTGCCCCATAGTCTCCTGTATTGCCCCAGTGTGTCCAGCAATCTGCCCCATGGTCTCATGTATTGCCCCAGTGTGTCCAGCAATCTGCCCCATGGTCTCATGTATTGCCCCAGTGTGTCCAGCAATCTGCCCCATGGTCTCCTGTATTGCCCCAGTGTGTCCAGCAATCTGCCCCATAGTCTCCTGTACTGCCCCAGTGTGTCCAGCATTCTGCCCCATGGTCTCATGTATTGCCCCAGTGTGTCCAGCAATCTGCCCCATGGTCTCCAGTATTGCCCCAGTGTGTCCAGCATTGCCCCAGCCCCAGACAGTCAGACATAAAGAAAAAAAAAAAAAAGTAAAATCCTCACCTCTCCCGTTCCTAGCGCAGGTCCGGTGCAGCCAGTCAGCGTCTCTCCGGCTCTGCGACGCTCAGGACAGAGAGGCAGAGCGGCGCGCACAGTAGTGACGTCATCGCGCCCTCTGCTCTGAGACGTCGCAGAGTCAGAGGACGCTGCAGCTGCCGGCGCCGCAGGAACCAGGAGAGGTGAGTATAGAGCGGGGGGCGGGGTCCGGTGGTGGGGGGAGCTGGCCCTGGTCGTGGCGGCGGACGGCGCCGCCCGAAGATTTAAAGGGGCGTCTTTTTTTTTTTTTCTTCTCCTGCAGCGCCGGCCGCCCCCCGCATTGTGCCGCCCGGGGCGGACCGCCCCCCCCGCACCCCCCTTCCTACGCCACTGACCAAGAATACAACTTTCCAGGAAAGGGAAGTTAAAGAGATGTCCTGAAGGGGTTCGAAAGGAACTTCCTGTATCGCACTTAAGACCAGATTAAGGTCCCAAGCATCCAGGGGAGCTCTGTAAGGCAGAACCTTGTGAGCTACTCCCTGTAGGAAAGTCTTCACCTGTAGATTAATAGCGATCCTGTGCTGAAAAAGTACCGACAAGGCTGATATCTGTCTTCTAAGTGCACTCGGTGCAAGCCCTGAATCCAGGCCGGTTTGGAGAAATGCAAGAATGTTTGGGATGGAGTAACGTAGTGGGGGGAGCCCGCGCCTTCTGCACCATGAAAGGAAAATCTTCCAGGTGTGATGATAACTACGTGCAGAGACGGATTTCCGGGCGCTAATCATGGTAGCAGCTACCTCTTGGGAAAACCCAGCCTGTGTTAGGATCCAAGATTCAATGGCCAGGCTGTTAAACACAGGGCCCCTAAGTTCTAGTGGTAGATCGGGCCCTGCGAAAGTAGATCCGGGCGGTCCGGAAGCCGCCACGGAGCTTCGGCGAGCAGCTGCACTAGGTCTGCGTACCATGACCAATGAGGCCAATCTGGGGCGACCAGGATAGCTGGAACTCCTTCTGTCTTGACCTTTTTGATTACCCTTGGGAGTAGTGCTAGAGGGGGAAACAGATATGGGAGATGAAACTGGTTCCAAGGCAAAACAAACGTGTCCACGGCAGTCGCCTGTGGATCTCGATACCGGGCGACAAACCTGGGCACCTTAGCATTCCTCTCAGAAGCCATCAGGTCCATGTCCGGGGTTCCCCAGCATTGACATATCTGTTGAAATACTTTGGGATGGAGAGACCACTCCCCGGACGCAAAGCCTTGTCGACTGAGAAAATCCGCAGCCCGGTTTTCCTCGCCCGGGATGTGGACTGCCGAAATCACCGAGTGATTCCTCTCGGCCAAGCGCAATATACAACATAACTGGGCAATATACTACATGGCTCTGTGCTGTATACTAAGTCACTAGGCAATATACTACGTGGCTGCGCAATATACTACATGGCTGGGCAATATACTATGTGGCTGGGCAATATACTACGTCACTAGGCAATATACTACGTAACTGGGCAATATACTATGTGGCTGGGCAATATAGTACGTCACTGGGAAATATACTATGTGGCTGGGCAATATACTACGTCACTAGGCAATATACTACGTAACTGGGCAATATACTATGTGGCTGGGCAATATAGTACGTCACTGGGCAATATACTACGTTGCTGGGCAATATACTACATCACTGGGCAATATACTACGTGACTGGCCAATATACTACGTGGCTCTGTGCAGTATACTACGTCACTGGGCAATATACTACGTGGCTGCGCAATATACTACGTGGCTGGGCAATATACTACGTGGCTGGGCAATATACTACGTGGCTGGGCAATATACTACGTCACTAGGCAATATACTATGTAACTGGGCAATATACTACGTGACTGGGCAATATACTACGTCACTAGGCAATATACTACGTGGCTGGGCAATATACTACGTGGCTGGGCAATATACTACGTGACTGGGCAATATACTACGTGACTGTGCAATATACTACGTGGCTGGGCAATACACTACGTGGTTGGGCAATATACTACGTGACTGGGCAATATACTACGTGACTGTGCAATATACTACGTGGCTGGGCAATATACTACGTGGCTGGGCAATATACTACGTGGCTGGGCAATATACTACGTGGGCTGTGAAATATACTACGTGGACATGCATATTCTAGAATACCCGATGCGTTAGAATCGGGCCACCATCTAGTAACATATAATCCATAATGTTTAATGCACTGCCATAGTCATCCATAAAGTACAATGCACTTCATAGTCATCCACAAAGTATAACGCACCCCCATAATCATCTTATAAAGTATAATGCACCCCCATAGTCATCCATAACATATAATACACTCCCATAGTCATCCGTAAAGTACAGTGCACCTCACAGTCATCCATAAAGTATAGTGCACCCCCATAGACATCTTATAAAGTATAATGCACCCCATAGTCATTCCATGTACTCGTATGGCCACTGATTTCTAAAAATAAATACTTACCTTCCCTTTGCTCCCTTGCCGCACACATCCTCTTGTGAAGCAGGCAGCTGACTTCGGCGTGTGACAGGAGTGCGTGACGTTACTGCGATGTGCCTCATCGTCATGTGCACACTGATGTCTGCTACTGGCCCCTGATTGACCGGCAGTGTGTATTGTGGCGTGTGGACCCGATGTGTCTGTGCGACGCTATAAACTTTTAACTGGATGTGCATCTGAGGAAGAAGTTTCTGCTGGCGTCGTCAGGGGCCTGGTTGCAGCAGCGGCCCTGGTGTTTGGTTTAAGGTACAGAAATCTGCTGTCAGCTTCCCTTTTAAAAGTACTGTTTAATTAAAGACTAAATAATACATAAAGGGAAAGTGTAGGCTATATGGTCTACCCCGGTTTTTATCGATTTCGTTTTGTGTTCCCACTTCATCCCACAGATGCGTATGTGTCTGAGATAGGTATCTGATACTGTAAACTGCACAGTGGACTGATCTGAGTGATATTTCATGTACAGTAGGCGTTGAAATACAGTAATAAAGTATTCGAGATCCTGCGATATGGATTTCCAATACACCAAGTGCAGAAGGCCTCGGGGACATTTCCTTGTGCAGTGCCTGTGCTTGTAGGAACAGTAGCATTAGCTCAGCCTGATAGCGCCGAGCTGGGAGGAAGTGGAGCACAGCTGCATCATTCATTGACTCATTTTTTATCATCTCAGAAGGTGAGACATCAACATAACGCATGATTCAGATTTCTGAAAATATCTTTTTTGAAAAACATTTTAGACATTATGGACAGAAGACTAGAACAAATGCAATACAGTAAGTCTAGGTAATGATTCTTTATCTCCACACATGAGCAGACAAACAGAAGGGAATTCTGTGATAGATGGTATTATAATGTGACACGAGGTGATTAAGTAGGTCTGTCATTTAGTAGGTATCAACTTGCCCTATAATCACCTTGTGAAAGTTGCAGATTTTTTGTCTTGGAATTACAAAACCATTATACTAGCCAGGGGCGTACATACAAGTCATGGGGCCCCATAGTAGAAGTATAATGCACCCCCCATAGTCCTCCATATAGTATAATGCATCCCATACTCTGCCATAAAATATACTGAACAGCCCATAGTCATCCATGTAATATAATGCATTCCCCACAGTCCTCCATATAGTATAATACACAGCTCATATCTTTCACATGATATAATGCACAGCCCATAGTCCTCCATAAAGTATAATGCACCCCCATAGTACTCTATATATTATAATGGACCCCCATGGTACTCCATATAGTATAATGCACCCCATAGTCATCCATAAATTATAATGTTTTTATAATAACTGACATGCACGTAATTGTGAAAAACCTTTCCCTGCTGCGTTTCTTATGACATGAATTTTTGTTTATACTAATTTTTGCTATTCTTCCCAAACCTATTACTTTTAGTCTGGATCTAGTTGTCGGGATGTCCTGCCACAGCAACCCTCAGACAAGTCTCTTGACCAAAAAGCACATGCAATATGTATGCAACTTGCTGTCCCACAGCTATTGTAGAATTGCAATCTGTTGTTAAAAAACCAACAAAAAACAGCCAAATCGCAGACAAGTTGCATGCGCTTTGCATTGAAGTCAACTGTAGAGAAATGTGACTTGTGACCAGCAATGGAAAGTAGGACACATTTGGAAATCTTTGTGCTCAGTATGACACTCAGGGCAGGCTGCAGTGCAACACCATAAGAAATCAATGTGATACCGCACTGTCAATAGGAAGAGACGCATGTCGCCATGTAACCTAGACACCGTGCTTCTGCTTTTTTACAGTTGAGTCCTAGATTCTGTGATAAATGGACAGGATTTAGAAAACAATTTCCTTATTCTTGTAAAATTCCACAAATACAAAAAAAAATTAGATTGCTGTTTTAACACATTTTCAATAATTCATATGCGTATCATGAAAACTTGCTTTTCAAGCATAGACTGGATGTGTCATCTGGTAAGCAAAGTAGGCTGGTATTGATCAAGAAGTAAAAGGAACTCCAATGTTAGTCAATTCCTTAGGAAAAAATAAGTCCTTCGCTATTTTAAAGTTAGAGTGATCCGGCAACATGGGTCAGAGTTGCAAATGTTTCCAAATGTGTTGGATTTTCTGTTGCTGCTTGAGTGACTCACTGAAAGGGAATCTATCAGAACGATCTACCCCATGTTCATGTTGCTCTCTGACATAACGTCATCCACACCTTTACTGATGCAATATGTGACTCCCTGACTGAAAAATCTGTTTTATTCATATGTAAATGAGCCTTAAGTGCTGTGGGTGTGTGGAAGCACTTCACAAGCCTCTAACTCCCTGGCTACATTTCCAGTGTAACAAGGTGGCACGGGGTGGCAGCCATGGGCGAGTCCACTAAGGATCAGTCAGTGAGCATGTCGGCACTTTGTTCATGAAAAATTAAACACAGTTCCTTGTACAGCATGTGTAACATGCACCACAGCACACTCTCAAGCTTTGTCTAATTCCTTTCGGCTGCTATCACGTAGACTCTGCAAATCACTTCAGAGAAGAAGAGGTCTTTTTCCCAAACAGTTGAACTTTAATAAACAGCAATGCATCCATCAAATCAGCAGCACAGTTCACAGAGAGTGGCAGCTCCTCACTCTCCCTGTCCTTTAGACAGACCTGATTCTTCCTGACAAATTCTTCCATCTCCTGCACTTACTTTGTTCTACCCATGCTTCGGCCAACCAGTTCTACTCATGTCCAAGGTCTGGCTTCGTTAGGAAAAGGTGCTAGGATAGCTCCCTCAGCTTCACTGCCCCAGTCATAAACCCCAAATCCTCCATGAGTTGTCCTCTGATCACTGGTGGCCGTTCACACTGGTCCCTATCTTGGGACTCCCTCCAGCCATAGCGGCTCCATCCTCCCGGCTATATACATCCTGTATTCTACATGCATCTTGCCTTCAGGCATCCTCACTAACCAGGAAGTGTTTCTCCTATATCCCCCTCTGCTGCTCTGTGCCCCTCCCATAATAATAAATAATAATCTTTATTTTTATATAGCGCTAACATATTCCGCAGCGCTTTACAGTTTTGCACACATTATCATCGCTGTCCCCAATGGGGCTCACAATCTAGAATCCCTATTAGTATATTTTTTCCCATCTACTTAACCCCTGCGCTGCCTGTAACTAAGGGTACCGTCACACTATAACATTTCGATCGCTACGACGGTACGATTCGTGACGTTCCAGCGATATCGTTAAAAACATCAGGGACCGACTGATATTCTGCAAAAGGTACAGGGAGTGGACTGCTGAGGACTGGGGCAATGTCATTTTCTCTGATGAATCCCCTTTTCGATTGTTTGGGACATCTGGAAAACAGCTTATTCGGAGAAGAAGAGGTGAGCGCTACCACCAGTCTTGTCTCATGCCAACTATAAAGCATCCTGAAACCATTCATGTGTGGGGTTGCTTCTCAGCCAAGGGAATCGGCTCACTCACAGTCTTGCCTAAAAACACAGCCATGAATAAAGAATGGTACCAGAATGTCCTCCAAGAACAACTTCTCCCAACCGTCCAAGAGCAGTTTGGCGCCCAACAATGCCTTTTCCAGCATGATGGAGCACCTTGCCATAAAGCAAAGGTGATAACTAAATGGCTCACGGAACAAAACATAGAGATTTGGGGTCCATGGCCTGGAAACTCCCCAGATCTTAATCCCATTGAGAACTTCTGGTCAATCATCAAGAGACGGGTGGACAAACAAAAACCAACAAATTCTGGCAAAATGCAAGCATTGATTATGCAAGAATGGACGGCTATCAGTCAGGATTTGGTCCAGAAGTTGATTAAGAGCATGCCAGGGAGAATTGCAGAGGTCTTGAAGAAGAAGGGTCAACACTGCAAATATTGACTTGCTGCATTAACTCATTCTAACTGTCAATATAACCTATTGGTACTCATAATATGATTGCAATTATATTTCTGTATGTGATATAAACATCAGACAAACACTAATATGTAAAAACCAGAGGGCAGCAGATCATGTGAAAATATAATTTTGGTGTCATTCTCAAAACTTTTGGCCATGACTGTACACGCCCATATGTGGGTGAAAGCCACAGTTTGGGCACATGGCGGAACTCAGAAGGGAGGACCACCATTTCACTTTTTGAATGCAAAAATGGCTGGAATAAATGGTGGGCACCATGTCGCGTTTGGAAACTCCCTGATGTACCTAAACAGTGGAACCCCCAAATTCTAACTCCAATCCTAACATAGCCCTAACCCTAACCCCAACACACCCATATCCCTAATCCCAACCTTAACCACAATCATAAACCTAACCAGAACACTAACCCCAACACACCCCTACCCCTAATCCTAACCCTAAACGTAATCCCAACCTTAACCACAACCCTAACCCCAACACCACCCTAACCCCAACACTACAACCCTAACCCTAGCCCAAACCCTAACTCTAGCCCAAACCCTAACCCTAGCTCTAACCCTAGCCCCAACCCTAGCCCAATCCTAACCCTAGCTCTAACCCCAACCCTAACCCTAGGGCCAATCCTAACCCTAACAAAAAAAATATACATTTTTTATTTTATTATTTTTACCTAACTAAGGGGGTGATAAAGGGGGGGGGGGTTTGATTTACTTTTTTATCACTGTGTTAAGGTCTATCAAAGTGATCAAAATGAATCAATAGGAAAAATGTTGCCGAGTGCCGGCCAGCAGAACTCCAGGAAGATCCAGGAAGATGACGTGCAGGGCCGTGGGATGGAGCCGGAGGGTTCGGGGACACCGGAGGTGCCTGGGGGGCTCGAGGGACCCCATTCCTTTCTCCACTGGTATGCTAGATCATATCAGAGGAGAGAGAAATAAATAGGAAATTGGACTTTTTTTTGCGGTCGACGTTACTTGGTGAATAACGGCGATCGCAACACTTGGGACGGTAAAAACCGACCAGAACGTGACGTTCCAGCGATATCGTTACGATATCGCTGTGTCTGACACGCAGCAGCGATCAGGGATCCTGCTGAGAATCGTACGTCGTAGCAGATCGTATGGAACTTTCTTTCATCGCTGGATCTCCCGCTGTCATCGCTAGATCGGTGTGTGTGACACCGATCTAGCGATCTAGCGATGCGATCCAGCGATGCGTTCGCTTGTAACCAGGGTAAACATCGGGTAACTAAGCGCAGGACCGCGCTTAGTTACCCGATGTTTACCCTGGTTACAAGCGTTAAACTAACAAAAAACAAACAGCACATACTTACATTCTGGTGTCCGTCAGGTCCCTTGCCGTCTCTGCTTCCCGCACTGTGACTGCCGGCCGTAAAGTGAAAGCAGAGCACAGCGGCTGTGCTTTCACTTTCACTTTACGGCCAGCAGTCACTGAGTGCGGGAAGCAGACGGCAAGGGACGTGACGGACACCAGATGTAAGTATGTGCTGTTTGTTTTTTTTTAGTTTAACGCTTGTAACCAGGGTAAACATCGGGTAACTAAGCGCGGTCCTGCGCTTAGTTACCCGATGTTTACCCTGGTTACCCAGGGACCTCGGCATCCTTGGTCGCTGGAGAGCTGTCTGTGTGACAGCTCCCCAGCGACCACACTACGATTTACCTACGATCACGGCCAGGTCATATCGCTGGTCGTGATCGTAGGTAAATCGTATAGTGTGACGGTACCCTAACACTCTTACTGTATCTATCCTATGCTCTATTTCTACTGTGTCCCCCTCTATTCTGATTCCCTTATACTAATCTATCCCTAAACAAAAGCACAATACAACACATTACAGTACATGACAAATACATTACAGTGCACATTAATAAACAGCAGGAAACAAGACATTACATTAGCAATGTTAAAACATCTGACTACTGCACTAGACACAGGTATAAAAGTCCAAAGGTGGGGAGGTACGTGATGTACCAAGTCACCCCCTTACACCCATTCAGCCCTATCTTCCTCTATTTGACTAGGGAGGTACGTGACGTACCAAGTCACCCCCTTACACCCGCTCAGCCCTATCTTCCTCTATTTGACAGACAGCTCAATGGCTGTGTTATCAAGACAATGAGAAGTTACTCAATTGAGGAATGTGAGGCTCGGCAGGGAATGGAACCAGGGAGGCAGAGGCTTGGAAAGTGCTTTAACACTCCCAGAGCACTTAAGCCTCATTTGCATATGGCTTAAAACCAAAAATAAATTCAGTTGTGAATGGATATCATCTTTCAGAAAGCAGTATTAAACAATTTATCATTCTGACAGATTACCTTTGACATAAACTTCAGTTTATGAGACTGGCATGTTACTTATCTGTGATTTGTGTTTCAGTAATTTTTATTACATTTTTAAATATTAACAGAAATATAATAAGAAGGGAAAAGGGAGGGAGGAAAGATAGATGTAAATATTTATTTAATAGGGAGTAATTGGTAAAGTGGGAAAGGATAATTAAGGGAAGGGAGAATTTAAATGCGTAGCTCTTCTTTAGATGTAACTATAAAATGCGAAATACACTTTAACCCCTAAATGATCGCCGATACGCCTTTTAACGGCGGCAGTTAAGGGTACTTATTACTCAGCACCGCTTTTTAACGGCGCTGAGAAATAAGGGTATAGTGCCCCCCCCAGCATTGGAAAATCTCCAGGGTCTCGACTTACGGGTATAGCTGAGACCACAGAGAGCATGGTTCTGGTCGGTTTTTACCGTCCCAAGTGTTGCGATCGCCGTTATTCACCAAGTAACGTCGACCGCAAAAAAAAGTCCAATTTCCTATTTATTTCTCTCTCCTCTGATATGATCTAGCATACCAGTGGAGAAAGGAATGGGGTCCCTCGAGCCCCCCAGGCACCTCCGGTGTCCCCGAACCCTCCGGCTCCATCCCACGGCCCTGCACGTCATCTTCCTGGATCTTCCTGGAGTTCTGCTGGCCGGCACTCGGCAACATTTTTCCTATTGATTCATTTTGATCACTTTGATAGACCTTAACACAGTGATAAAAAAGTAAATCAAACCCCCCCCCCCTTTATCACCCCCTTAGTTAGGTAAAAATAATAAAATAAAAAATGTATATTTTTTTTGTTAGGGTTAGGATTGGCCCTAGGGTTAGGGTTGGGGTTAGAGCTAGGGTTAGGATTGGGCTAGGGTTGGGGCTAGGGTTAGAGCTAGGGTTAGGGTTTGGGCTAGAGTTAGGGTTTGGGCTAGGGTTAGGGTTGTAGTGTTGGGGTTAGGGTGGTGTTGGGGTTATGGTTGTGGTTAAGGTTGGGATTACGTTTAGGGTTAGGATTAGGGGTAGGGGTGTGTTGGGGTTAGTGTTCTGGTTAGGTTTATGATTGTGGTTAAGGTTGGGATTAGGGATATGGGTGTGTTGGGGTTAGGGTTAGGGCTATGTTAGGATTGGAGTTAGAATTTGGGGGTTCCACTGTTTAGGTACATCAGGGAGTTTCCAAACGCGACATGGTGCCCACCATTTATTCCAGCCATTTTTGCATTCAAAAAGTGAAATGGTGGTCCTCCCTTCTGAGTTCCGCCATGTGCCCAAACTGTGGCTTTCACCCACATATGGGCGTGTACAGTCATGGCCAAAAGTTTTGAGAATGACACCAAAATTATATTTTCACATGATCTGCTGCCCTCTGGTTTTTACATATTAGTGTTTGTCTGATGTTTATATCACATACAGAAATATAATTGCAATCATATTATGAGTACCAATAGGTTATATTGACAGTTAGAATGAGTTAATGCAGCAAGTCAATATTTGCAGTGTTGACCCTTCTTCTTCAAGACCTCTGCAATTCTCCCTGGCATGCTCTTAATCAACTTCTGGACCAAATCCTGACTGATAGCCGTCCATTCTTGCATAATCAATGCTTGCATTTTGCCAGAATTTGTTGGTTTTTGTTTGTCCACCCGTCTCTTGATGATTGACCAGAAGTTCTCAATGGGATTAAGATCTGGGGAGTTTCCAGGCCATGGACCCCAAATCTCTATGTTTTGTTCCGTGAGCCATTTAGTTATCACCTTTGCTTTATGGCAAGGTGCTCCATCATGCTGGAAAAGGCATTGTTGGGCGCCAAACTGCTCTTGGACGGTTGGGAGAAGTTGTTCTTGGAGGACATTCTGGTACCATTCTTTATTCATGGCTGTGTTTTTAGGCAAGACTGAGTGAGCCGATTCCCTTGGCTGAGAAGCAACCCCACACATGAATGGTTTCAGGATGCTTTATAGTTGGCATGAGACAAGACTGGTGGTAGCGCTCACCTCTTCTTCTCCGAATAAGCTGTTTTCCAGATGTCCCAAACAATCGAAAAGGGGATTCATCAGAGAAAATGACATTGCCCCAGTCCTCAGCAGTCCACTCCCTGTACCTTTTGCAGAATATCAGTCGGTCCCTGATGTTTTTTCTGGAGAGAAGTGGCTTCTTTGCTGCCCTCCTTGAAACCAGGCCTTGCTCAAAGAGTCTCCGCCTCACAGTGCGTGCAGAAGCACTCACACCAGCCTGCTGCCATTCCTGAGCAAGCTCGGCACTGCTGGTAGTCCGATCCCGCAGCTGAAACAGTTTTAAGATACGGTCCTGGCGCTTGCTGGTCTTTCTTGGGCGCCCTGGAGCCTTTTTGACAACAATGGAAGCTCTCTCCTTGAAGTTCTTGATGATGCGATAGATTGTTGAATGAGGTGCAATATTTGTAGCTGCGATACTCTTCCCTGTTAGGCCATTTTTGTGCAGTGCAATGATGGCTGCACGTGTTTCTTTAGAGATAACCATGGTTAACTGAAGAGAAACAATGATACCAAGCACCAGCCTCCTTTTAAAGTGTCCAGTGATGTCATTCTTACTTAATCATGACTGATTGATCGCCAGCCCTGTCCTCATCAACACCCACACCTGTGTTAATGGATCAATCACTAAAACGATGTTAGCTGCTCCTTTTAAGGCAGGACTGCAATGATGTTGAAATGTGTTTTGGGGGTTAAAGTTCATTTTCTGGGCAAGTATTGACTTTGCAAGTACAGTAATTGCTGTTAAAGGGACTCTGTCACCTGAATTTGGAGGGAACAATCTTCAGCCATAGGGGCGGGGTTTTCGGGTGTTTGATTCACCCTTTCCTTACCCGCTGGCTGCATGCTGGCTGCAATATTGGATTGAAGTTCATTCTCTGTCCTCCATAGTACACGCCTGCGCAAGGCAAGATTGCCTTGTGCAGGCATGTACTACGGAGGACAGAGAATGAACTTCAATCCAATATTGCAGCCAGCATGCAGCCAGCGGGTAAGGAAAGGGTGAATCAAACACCCGCAAACCCCGCCCCTATGGCTGAAGATTGTTCCCTCCAAATTCAGGTGACAGAGTCCCTTTAAGCTGATCACTCTGACATTCAGGAGTATATGCAAATTGCCATTAGAAAAAATGAAGCAGTAGACTTTGGAAAAATTAATATTTGTCTCATTCTCAAAATTTTTGTCCATGACTGTACTCATGAGAAATTGCACAACAAATTGTGTGGTCCATTTTCACCTGCTAGGCTTCATTTACACTTACTGTGTTTTTTTGCGGCCCGTTTTTGCGGGCCTTTTTTGCGGTCCATATCGCCGCAATTTTCACGGTCTGCCACAAAAAACTGGCGGATCACCGTTTTTCGGGTTTCCAATCCTATGGAAAAAGTATTGGTAAACAAACCCGGCGTTCCTCAAAACCGGAAGTCACGGTGCACCGCAAAAGCAAGCTTCCGTTGTTTTTGCGGCCCCACTGATTTTCAATAGGGGACATGTCCGTAAGCCGTGAAAAGATCGAGCGAATATTTTTTCACAACCATAAATACAGCCCTCACGGCCATACGGCATACTGTGCTGCGTGGAATTATTGCGGCCTGTTTTTGTGGCCCCAAAGAAATCTATTGGTGCCGCAAAAACGGAATGCAAAACCACGGTAAGTGTAAAAGGAGCCTTATCCTTGTGAAAATAAAAACGTTTGGGTCTAATGTAAATTTTTTGTGAAAAAAGTAAAATGTTCATTTTTCCCTTCCACATTGCTATAGTTCTCGTGAAGCACCTGAAGGGTTAATAAACTTCTTGAATGTGGTTTTGAGCACCTTGAGGGGTGCAGTTTTTAGAATGGTGTCACTTTTGGGTATTTTCTGTTATATTAACCCCCAAACTCACTTCAAATGTGAGGTGGTCCTAAAAAAAATGGTTTTGTAAATTTTGTTGGAAAAATTAGTAATCACTGGTCAACGTTTAACCCTTATAACGTTCTAACAAAAAAAGTTTCCAAATTCATGGTGATGTAAAGGTGACATGTGGGAAATTATATTTATTAACTATTTTGTGTGACACGACTTTCTGATTTAAGGGCAAAAAAATTAAAAGTTTGAAAATTGCAAAATTTTCAAAATTTTTGCCAAATTTCCATTTTTTTTCATAAATAAACTCAAGTCTCATCAAAGACATTTTACCACTAACATGAAGTACAATATGTTATGAAAAAATCAGTCTCAGAATCAGTGGAATTCGTTGAAGCGTTCCAGAGCTATAACCTCATGAAGTGACAATGGTCAGAATTGTAAAAATTGGCCCGGTCATTAAGTACAAAATTGGCTCAGTCACTAAGGGGTTAATTAACAAAAATAGGTTTGTGTATGTAGTAAAAATAACCAATAAAAACAAACAGAAATTGTTTACTTTCCTAAGATAATTTAATTGTAACTTAACCCCTTTCTGACATATGACGTACTATCCCGTCGAGTTGGGGTAGGCCCGTATGCCCACCGATGGGATAGTACATCATAGTGATCGGCCGTGCTCACGGGGGGAGCGTGGCCGATCGCGGCCGGGTGTCAGCTGACTATCGCAGCTGACATCCGGCACTATGTGCCAGGAGCAGTCATGGACTGCCCCCGGCACACTGCGATCAAACATGATCGCGGTGTTCCGGCGGTATAGGGAAGCATCGCACAGGGAGGGAGCTCCTTGCGGACTTCCCTGAGACCCTCGGAGCAACGTGATGTGATCGCGTTGCTCCGAGGGTCTCCTACCTTCTTATTTCTGGAGGCCCCGGATCCAAAATGGCCGCGGAGCAGCATCCGGGTCCTGCAGGGAGGTGGCTTACCAGCGCCTGCTCAGAGCAGGCGTCGGGAAGCTTCCAGGAGTGCACATCGGATCGCTGATCTGACACAGTGCACAGCAAAGTGTCAGATCAGCGATCTTACACTATAACATGATGACCCCCCCCAGGGCAATGTTATAGAGTAAAAAAAAAATATTCAGATGTGTAAGAAAAAAAAAAAAAATTCCTAAAAAAAATATTGTTCCCATAAATACATTTCTTTATCTAAATAAAAAAACAATAAAAGTACACATATTTAGTGTCGCCGCGTCCGTAACGACCCGACCTATAAACTGTCCCACTAGTTAACCCCTTCAGTGAACATCGTAAAAAAAACGAGGCAAAAAACAACGCTTTATTATCATACTGCCAAACAAAAAGTGGAATAACACGCAATCAAAAAGACGGATATAAATAACCAGGGCACCGCTGAAAACGTCATCTTGTCCCGCAAAAAACGAGCCGCCATACAGCATCATCAGCGAAAAAATAAAAAAGTTATAGTCCTCAGAATAAAGTGATGCAAAAATAATTATTTTTTCTATAAAATAGTTTTTATCGTATAAAAGCGCCAAAACATAAAAAAAGATATAAATGAGGTATCGCTGTAATCGCACTGAGACGAAGAATAAAACTGCTTTAACCATTTTACCAATCGCGGAATGGTATAAACGCCCCCCCAAAAGAAATTCATGAATAGCTGGTTTTTGGTCATTGTTGGTGGGATTTTGGTTTTCCAGTTGTTTTGGCATTATTCATCATATATGACTTTTCAAAAAGTCTCAGCATTTTTGCAGATGTACTCCATTTTCCCCCAAGAGCGATTTTATGTACACCAGCAACTTTTGAGAAGTTTCTGTGATATTTTTCAAAATCATGACTTTTTGGTCTAAATTGAAGTAAAAATGGTTAAAGATGGTAAAAACGACTATTTTAGACTTTATGAATTGTGGCCGACATTTTGATTAATTTTGTGTTAAAAATTTGACTTAAAAAGCCTTGCAAATAATGAATCAGACTCAGTGTCGGACTGGGGAACATTGGGCCCACCTTTCATATATACAAAACCACTGCATTATCATGACTGGGTATGTGCACACGTAGAATGGAGCTCTGCGGATTTTTCTGCAGAGGATTTTAGAAATCTGCAGGTAAAAGGCACTGCGTTTTACCTGCGCATTTACTGCAGATTTACCGCGGATTTTGTGCGGATTCCATCTGCGGTTTTACACCTGCGGATTCCTATAGGGGAGCAGGTGTAAACAGCAGCGGAATCCGCACAAAGAATTGACATGCTGCGGAATGTAACCCGCAGCGTTTCTGCGCATTTTTTCCCGCAGCATGGGCACTGCGGATTGCAGTTTCCATAGGTTTACATTGTACTGTAAACGCATGGAAAGCTGCTGCGGACCTGTAGCTGCAGATCAGCTGTGGATCCGCAGCAAAATTCGCAACGTGTGCACATAGCCTTAAGGGTTTTTCAGACCAGGGTCATTTTTGTCAGGCAATGTATTTTACACTATTGCCATAAGACACACAGAATTCAGCTCTGCTTGCCAGTTCAATCTGTCATCAAGTGATTGCTTATACGCCATTTGCTTACTAAGCCTATGTTCGCACGCTGCTTTTTTGCCGCTTTTTTTTCTGCACCCAAAAGCTGATCTGTTTCCAGTAAACAAAAAGCAGGTCTTGCTAGCTTTCTTGCTTCCTTTTTTCTTCATTTTTCAGGATCCAAAAGTTCAGCCTTGTTTCCACCACAGAAGAATGAACAATGCAAGGTGCTAGGTCACCAATGTATCACATGTGAAATCATGAAACATTTTTGGAAAAAAGGGCAAAATAAGCAAATTATTTACCGGCGGTAACCTTTATGGCGTCCCCGGTCACTGACGCTGCACTCGCAGCAGCTCACTCGGGTCCGGATGGCATACACCCACGAGTACTAAGAGAACTAAGTAATGTAATAGATAAACCATTATTTCTTATTTTTAGTGACTCTATAGCGACAGGGTCTGTTCCGCAGGACTGGCGCATAGCAAATGTGGTGCCAATATTCAAAAAGGGCTCTAAAAGTGAACCTGGAAATTATAGGCCAGTAAGTCTAACCTCTATCGTTGGTAAAATATTTGAAGGGTTTCTGAGGGATGTTATTCTGGATTATCTCAATGAGAATAACTGTTTAACTCCATATCAGCATGGGTTTATGAGAAATCGCTCCTGTCAAACCAATCTAATCAGTTTTTATGAAGAGGTAAGCTATAGGCTGGACCACGGTGAGTCATTGGACGTGGTATATCTCGATTTTTCCAAAGCGTTTGATACCGTGCCGCACAAGAGGTTGGTACACAAAATGAGAATGCTTGGTCTGGGGGAAAATGTGTGTAAATGGGTTAGTAACTGGCTTAGTGATAGAAAGCAGAGGGTGGTTATAAATGGTATAGTCTCTAACTGGGTCGCTGTGACCAGTGGGGTACCGCAGGGGTCAGTATTGGGACCTGTTCTCTTCAACATATTCATTAATGATCTGGTAGAAGGTTTACACAGTAAAATATCGATATTTGCAGATGATACAAAACTATGTAAAGCAGTTAATACAAGAGAAGATAGTATTCTGCTACAGATGGATCTGGATAAGTTGGAAACTTGGGCTGAAAGGTGGCAGATGAGGTTTAACAATGATAAATGTAAGGTTATACACATGGGAAGAGGGAATCAATATCACCATTACACACTGAACGGGAAACCACTGGGTAAATCTGACATGGAGAAGGACTTGGGGATCCTAGTTAATGATAAACTTACCTGGAGCAGCCAGTGCCAGGCAGCAGCTGCCAAGGCAAACAGGATCATGGGGTGCATTAAAAGAGGTCTGGATACACATGATGAGAGCATTATACTGCCTCTGTACAAATCCCTAGTTAGACCGCACATGGAGTACTGTGTCCAGTTTTGGGCACCGGTGCTCAGGAAGGATATAATGGAACTAGAGAGAGTACAAAGGAGGGCAACAAAATTAATAAAGGGGATGGGAGAACTACAATACCCAGATAGATTAGCGAAATTAGGATTATTTAGTCTAGAAAAAAGACGACTGAGGGGCGATCTAATAACCATGTATAAGTATATAAGGGGACAATACAAATATCTCGCTGAGGATCTGTTTATACCAAGGAAGGTGACGGGCACAAGGGGGCATTCTTTGCGTCTGGAGGAGAGAAGGTTTTTCCACCAACATAGAAGAGGATTCTTTACTGTTAGGGCAGTGAGAATCTGGAATTGCTTGCCTGAGGAGGTGGTGATGGCGAACTCAGTCGAGGGGTTCAAGAGAGGCCTGGATGTCTTCCTGGAGCAGAATAATATTGTATCATACAATTATTAGGTTCTGTAGAAGGACGTAGATCTGGGTATTTATTATAATGGAATATAGGCTGAACTGGATGGACAAATGTCTTTTTTCGGCCTTACTAACTATGTTACTATGTTACTATGTTACTCACCAGTGGTTCTCAGCCAGGTGAATCTTGGCACCGTCCAGGTTGAAAACTGTTTAGCCCCCAGACATGGATTACGGCGTGGGACAGAATGACGGACAGGTGAGGGATATGGTTTTTTTTAATTTTTGTTTTATTTCAGGAGACATGGGATTCAGTGAAATTTGCTCATCTCCACACTCCATTGCTAAGCTGTGGGCTTCATGTCACCAGACAATACAAAGGTCACATCAACCCCACAAATATGAACTCTCACTTGCCACCGCTACAGGGCAAGTGGGAAGAGCCGGGAAAAGCGCCAGAACTGGCCAAGACATTATGGTTTAAACGTGAGAAAATGACAAAAATAAATGGGTTTTAGATCCTGCTGTACATGCTTTTTTCACTGAAAATGCAGCCAAAACTGATGGCAACATTTTTTGCTGCTTTTGTGCACTTACTCATTGCTTTCTATGGGTGAACAAAATGCTGCAAGAATGCTGATAGAAGTGACATGCTGCAGTTTTAAAAAAATAGAATTATTCTTACCGTTAATTCGGTTTCTAGGAGCCTTCCACGACAGCCACCAGGAGGTTGTCTCCATTCCCTAATGGGGGACAGGAAGCACAAGAGGTTAAAAACCCCTCCCACCTCCCATTAACCAGTGACTTACAACAGAACCCATAGCACCGGTTACCTTTAGGTTCTCAGAAAAATATCCAAGAACATCGGGAGGGAATTAATGCTGTCGTGGAAGGCTCCTAGAAACCGAATTAACGGTAAGAATAATTCTATTTTCTCTAGTAGCCTTCCACGACAGCCACCAGGAGGAATGCCAACCAATTCTGTATTTAGGGAGGGACCACAGCTTGAAGAACCTTTCGGCCAAAAGCAAGATCCCGATTGGACCAGAAGTCCAATCTATAATGCTTAGTAAAAGTGTGTAGGGAAGACCATGTTGCTGCCCTGCAAATCTGCTCCGATGAAGCGCCAGCCCTTTCAGCCCAAGAGACAGAAGTAGATCTGGTGGAATGGGCTTTTAGGCCCGCAGGAACAGCAATATTCTGAGTTGAGTATGCTTCAGAAATGGCCTTTTTTATCCAGTTGGCAATGGTACTCTTCGCTACCTTCTTGCCTTTGTTTCTGCCAGAAAGATGAACGAAGAGATTTTTGTCAATTCTAAATTATTTAGTATGTTCTAAGTAATATAACACTATACGTCGTACATCCAAAGTATGGAATCTGTGTTCTTCCGGATTTGAAGGATTGTGACAGAACGATGGGAGGACTATATCCTATGATCGATGAAATTCTGACACTACTTTCGGTAGGAAACAAGGATCTGGACGGAACACAATGGAATCATCTCTTATGGTAAGATAAGGTTCTCTTATTGAAAGGGCTTGTATTTCCCCTACTCTTCTTGCGGTAGAAATTGCAACCAAGAAGGCCGTCTTGTAGGACAGAAGTTGCGAGGAACAAGATGATAATGGCTCAAATGGAGGAGCCGTAAGACCTTTTAGGACTATGTTTAAGTCCCACGATGGCACGAAAATTTGTCTTCTTGGACAATGTCTTGATGCCGCGACCATAAACCTCTTTATCCAACGATGACCCGCAAGGTCCCGATCAAAGACGGAACTTAAGGCTGACACTTGAACTTTCAAGGTACTTGGCTTCAGCCCCAACTCTAATCCTTTTGGTAAAAAATCTAAAATTTGTGAAATATTAGGATGAAAAGGGTCAGGTTTATGAGGATGACACCACGAGGAGAATCTATTCCAGATTTTGCCATATATGGCATTGGTAATAGGTTTTCTAGATTTCTGTAGAGTAGATATTACCGACTAGAAGGTCTATATCGGGAAGACCCCACCTGTCTGTCAACATTTTGAAAACGTCCGCCTTCAGGCTCCACTCTCCTGGATGCAAGACGTGACGACTTAAGCGATCTGCCTGAACGTTCACCGACCCCTTGAGGTGTATCGCTGAAAGTGAGAGGAGATGTTTCTCTGCCCAGCAAAATATTCTGTTTGAAATTGCTCTTAGTTGGTTGAACTTTGGACTCCCCTGGTGTTTTAGATGCGCAACAGTCGTCATATTGTCCGAGTACACTCTGACATGTTGACCTATAACGAGACTGCTGGCTGCCAGAAGGGCCCTCTCCACTGCCAACAGTTCTCTGGAGTTGGAGGAACCGGAGCTTTCCTTCTGATTCCAGAGACCCTGGAATGGACTGATTGTATACAGGCCGTCATCGAACCCAGAAGAGACATCGCAACCCGTAAGGTCGGAGAACGTTGTTTCCTGAAGTGTGAGACCTTGGAAATTAGATTCATCCGATGTTCCTCTGGTAGGAAGGATTTTTGACCTTCTGAATCCAAGAGGACTCCGAGGAATTTCCTCACCTTTGATGGTGATAGCTGAGACTTTTTTAGATTTGGAATCCAACCCAAAAGCTGTAAGATGTTCAGAGTTTTGGAAATTCTCTGATTGAGAACTTCGGCGGAAGGACCAATTATTAACAGGTCGTCCAAGTATGGTACTATAGCGATGTCTTGGCTCCTGATATGGGCAACTGCTTCCGCCATGACTCTTGAAAACACCCTTGGGGCTGAGGAGATCCCGAAGGGGAGAACATTGTACTGGAAATGTAAGATTTTTTGGTTGAATTGGACCGCAAATCTCAGGTATTTCCTGTGCCGAGGATGTATTGGAATATGGAAATAGGCATCCTTGAGGTCTATTGTTGCCATATATGAATGAGGAGCTATTAGAGGGATGGCTGTTTTTACTGATTCCATCTTGAACTTGCGGTAGGTTATAAATTTGTTGAGAGCTTTCATATTTATTATAATACGAGATTGCCCGGAAGGCTTTTTTATCATGAAGATACGGGAATAGTGTCCTTCCCCTTGCTCGTTCACCGGGACTATGGATATAGCTCTTGAGTCTAGCAAGTCCTGTATTCCAGCCATCATCAACTTTTGAGTCTCCCGAGATGACGGGGAGGTGACTCTTAAGATCCTGGGAGGAGGCGCATCGAACTCTATCAGTAGACCCTGTTGGATTACACTCACCACCCAGGGGCTGTTGGAGATATTCTGCCAACTGTGAACGAAGTTCGAAAGCCTCCCCCCCACCGGATCGGAGTCATTGCTTTTCTTGTTGTGTTTGTTGGGGAATAAGGATGTTCTTAGGCTTCCCTTTAGCATAACTCCACCTCCCGGTCTTTCCTTTCCCTTTACCCTGGGAGGGCTGGGGCTGGGGGGGGTCGAAAAAAACGCTTCCTGGGAGGTCTCTGTTCAGGAAGGGTTTTCTTTCTGTCTGTGGCTTTCTCTAAGATGTCATCTAAGGAGGGCCCAAACACGTAGTCACCCTTAAAGGGAATAGAACACAGTTTTATTTTTGACGTAACGTCTCCGCTCCACATCTTTAACCAGAGAGCTCTTCTGGCTGAATTTGTCTGGACCAAGGATCTGGCGGCCACCCGGATAGATTCCAGTGAGGCATCTGCAAGGAAACCTGTTGCCCTGTGTAAGATAGGCAAAGAGTCCAGTACCTCCTCTCTTGGGGTACCCTGAGAGATGTGGCTTTCTAACTCTTGTATCCAACGGAAGAGAGAGCGGGCCACGCAGGTGGATGCTATATTGTATCTGAGGGCTGAGGTAGACGTTTCCCAGGATTTTTTGAGAAGGCTCTCAATCTTCCTATCCAAGGGGTCTTTTAATTGGGAGGAATCCTCGAACGGCAGAGCCGTCTTTTTAGCCACTCTAGCCACCTGGACATCAATTTTTGGAATGTCCCATTTTATTAGGTCCTCCTCAAGAGGGAACCGATGCTTAAAGTCTGGAGGCGTTGTTAGCCGTTTCTCAGGCAATTCCCATTCATTATTAATCATATCAATTATGCTTTTATGGACGGGGAACCCGGGTTGTTTTTCAGTATGTATGCCGAACAGTTCGTCTTGTATAGACTGAGGAACTGATTCCTCTTTTAGCCCCATAGTGTTCCTCACTGCAGATACCAATTCCTCAATATATTCAGAGGAAAAAAGGTATTTCCTAATTTCCGCAGATTTACGGGGTAACGCATCTTCCCATTTGACAGAGGAAGACGTATAAGACCCCTCAGACTCTGACTCAGAGTACTCCTGGATTTTCCTCTTTTTAGGGAGTGATGGACCAGGTGAGGATGGTGGTGGCGGTGGAGGTGGGGCGAGTGTGGCCAAAGAGGTTTGAACCTCCTGCCTAACCAAGGAGCGAATTTCATCAATCAAAGAAGGGTGTTCCGCTCTGACGATTTTATCTGTACAAGGTTGGCATAACTTTTTCTCCCAATCTGGTGGCATTTTTACATTACAGGTGGCACATTTGCGCTTGGTAATGTTTTTAGGGCCAGGCTTGACTCCCTGCAATGAGAGAGGAAGCCGTGTAAGAAAAGGTATATTGAAAAATGTGCCTTTAAATGGGACCCCCTCTGCCGTACTTACTAGGGCTTGGGGAGCGCTGGGCTCTGCAGCTGCAGGGCAAGACGCATCCATGCTTACAGCAGCTTACCTGAGACGTCTTCGCAGCTTATGTAGAAAATAAGCCTGCACCAGCGCGTGGCAATTAGCCGCCCCTCCCCCTCCGGAGTCCCAGGCAGGCGTGCGAGGATGCAGCATGCCTCGCACGCCGTTCGGTAATCCATCTCTCTGGCCTGTATCGCTCCTGCACAGGAGCGCCGACCCGGAAGTGGAGCGTCACCTGACTTCCGGGTCGCCGAACAGCGCGCGCTGGAGGGGGAAACGCCGGAGAGCTCAGGGAGGCCTCCGGCGGGCACCCCGACCAGCTTTATCCCCGCAAGAGGATGCAGGAGGCCGGGGAATGCGGTCCCAGAATCCCGAGGAGACGGGAGGCACAGCGCAGGAGGAAGCCGCGGGGGGCCCGACCTTAAGTGCCCGGCAAGAAAATTAATACAGGTACTCTGCTTAGAGCCGCCGCAGCAGCGCACCAGGAACCTCTCCATGCCCCATGGGGGACAGGAAAGACACTGGTTAATGGGAGGTGGGAGGGGTTTTTAACCTCTTGTGCTTCCTGTCCCCCATTAGGGAATGGAGACAACCTCCTGGTGGCTGTCGTGGAAGGCTACTAGAGAAAGCAGCAGTTTTCCAATTCATTCCTGGAAAAAAACAATGTGTGTGAATGAGATTTCTGAAGTCTCATAGCTTTTGCTGGTACTGCAAAAAGCAGCTTTTAATTTGCATAAAAAATGCAGCAAAAACGCAACTTGTGAACATAGCCTAGTGGTCACAAGCCAACGAGCTAAACTTCCTGCTTCTCTGAATGTTAAAGGGAACCTTTCACCCCCTTGTACGTATGTAACCTATTAATATATTCAGCATGATATAGTGCCTGAAGAAGACTAGCCCAGGAAAACCCCTAGTCCGGAACACCCCCTTTAATGATAATACCAAATGATACATTGGAGAGCCACAGCTAGGGCTACTACAGCTGATCAGCAGGGTGCTGGGTGTCAGACCCCACCGATCAGTTCTTAAAGGGAACCTGTCGCTAGTTTTTTTTCTGATATAACCTACAGCCACCACCATTCAGCCCCATGTGGCTTTGTATGATGCTGCACATGTGACTCCAATTCGTCCTGCAAGGCAAAAAAAGACCTTTTATTATACTCGCCTACGGGGAGGTCCAGTCCGATGGGCGTAGTTGGTCTTAGTCTGGGGCCTCCTCTCTTCTTGAGATGCCATCCTCATTCTCTGCTTCGTGTGGGTGATGCAACCTACGTCATCCACACAGTGTCCCCCTTCACGCTTCTGCGCACTTCTCTCTGTCCTGATGAGGGCAGAACAAAGTACTGCAGTGTGCATGCACTGGTGCTTTTTTTTACCTTTATTGGTACACGTGCACTGCAGTACTTTGTTCTGCCCTCAGCAGGGCAGAGAGAAGTGCGCCTGCGCAGAAGTATGAAGGGGAAGGCTGTGTGGATGACGTAGGACGCGTCATCCACATGAAGCATAGAAGGAGGATGGCATCTCAAGACCAGTGATACCCAATGGACCAGACCACCCCTTAGGTGAATATAATAAAAGCTTTTTTTGCCTTCAAGGATGAATTGGAGTCATATGCGCAGAATTATAGAATGTTGTCACATGGGGCTGAAAGGTGTTGGCTGTAGGTTATATTGGAGAAAACTGGTGACAGGTTCCCTTTAATGACCTATCCGAGGGATAAGTTATAAATATCCTTTGCCCTGTCATGTTTTTACCTACTACAATACAGATTTCATGGCTCCCTTTGAGTATGATACCCTCACAGTGAATTTCCCTCCACAAGCTCAGTATGGTGTACCCAGCGTGATCTCAGTACACAAAATTATGGACCACAGCTCCCTCTATACAGTATGATGTTCACACAACCCCCTATAAACAGTATGATTTACTAACAGGCCTCCTATACACAGTATGTTGGCCCACAGCCCCCTATACACATTAGGGTGGCACCCCCACAATTCCCTAAATGTAGTTTGAATTACTAACCAGCTCACTATACACAGTATGATTTCCCCCACAATATGCAGTATTATGGCCCCACAGCTCTTTATATATAACTAGATGGTGGCCCGATTCTAACGCATCGGATATTCTAGAATATGCATGTCCACGTAGTATATTGCACAGCCCACGTAGTATATTGCCCAGTCAGGTAGTATATTGCCCAGCTACGTAGTATATTGCCCAGCCATGTAGTATATTGCCCAGCCTCGTAGTATATAGCCCAGTCACATAGTATATTGCCCAGCCACGTAGTATATTGCCCAGCCACGTAGTATATTGCCCAGCCACGTAGTATATAATGCCCAGCTACGTAGTATACTGCCCAGTCACGTAGTATATTGCCCAGCTACGCAGTATATTGCCCAGCCACATAGTATATTGCCCAGCCACATAGTATATTGCCCAGTCACATAGTATATTGCCCAGTCACGTAGTATATTGCCCAGCCACGTAGTATATTGCCCAGTCACGTAGTAATAATAATAATCTTTATTTTTTATATAGCGCTAACATATTCCGCAGCGCTTTACAGTTTTTGCACACATTATCATCACTGTCCCCGATTGGGCTCACAATCTAGAATTCCTATCAGTATGTCTTTGACATGTGGGAGGAAACCGGAGTGCCCGGAGGAAACCCACGCAAACACGGAGAGAACATACAAACTCTTTGCAGATGTTGTCCTGGGTGGGATTAGAACCCAGGACCCCAGCGCTGCAAGGCTGCAGTGCTAACCACTGCGCCACCGTGCTGCCCCATATTGCCCAGCTACGTAGTATATTGCCCAGCCACATAGTATATTGCCCAGTCACATAGTATATTGCCCAGCTACGTAGTATATTGCCCAGCTACGTAGTATATTGCCCAGCCACGTAGTATATTGCCCAGCCACGTAGTATATTGCCCAGCCACGTAGTATATTGCCCAGTCATGTAGTATATTGCCCAGCTACGTAGTATATTGCACAGCGACGTAGTATACAGCACAGTGCCACATAGTATACAGCTCAGACACGTAGTATATTGCCCAGCCACGTAGTGTATTGCCCAGCCACGTAGTATATTGCCCAGCCACGTAGTATATTGCCCAGTCACGTAGTATATTGCCCAGCCACGTAGTATATTGCCCAGCCACGTAGTATATTGCCCAGCCACGTAGTATATTGCCCAGCTACATAGTTTATTGCTCAGTCACGTAGTATATTGCCCACTCACGTAGTATATTGCCCAGTCACGTAGTATATTGCCCAGCGACGTAGTATACAGCACAGAGCCACGTAGTATACAGCACAGAGCCACGTAGTATATTGCCCAGTCACGTAGTATATTGTCCAGTCACGTATATAGCACAGCCCACACAGTATATAACAGTGGCCACGTAATATCTAGCACAGCCCACGGAGTATATCACACAGCCCACATAGTATATAACACTGCCTATGTAGTATACAGCACAGAGCCACATGTGTCATGATCTCAATGGCAGGGGATCACAAAAGGACAAGCACACAAAAAACAGAACAAGCTCTAGGGTGATGGAAACTGAGCTGACCGCGATCCTGAACCTAATTCACAACACTAGCAGTAGCCGGGGAACGTGCCTACGATGATTCTAGACGTCTCGCGCCAGCTGAAGGATTAGCTTCCCCTATTAGAAGAAACAAAGACCTCTCTTGCCTCCAGAGAAACACCCCACAGAAATAGCAGCCCCCCACATGTAATGACGGTGAAATGAGAGGAAAGCACAAACGTAGTAATGAAAACAGATTCAGCAAAATGAGGCCCGCTAAAACTAGATAGCAGAGGATACAAAAGTGAACTGCGCGGTCAGCGAAAAACCCTACAAAAAACCATCCTGAAATTACCTGAACTCATGTGCCAACTCATGGAACATGAGGAGTAATATCAGCTCACTAGAGCAACCAGCAACAAGGAATCACATAACTGCAAGCTGGACTAAAACAAAAACAAAGCAAAACGTGGAACAGGAAAATAAAAAACTTAGCTTGTCCTGAAGATTACTGAAGCGGAAAGCAGAGGTAACAAGACACACTGATTACATTGATCGCCGGCGAGGAAATGACAAGAAAGCCAGGTTAAATAGGAAACTCCCATATCCTGATAGAACAGGTGGACACCAGAGACCGCAGAGAACACAAGTCACCCAGTACCATCTGTAACCACCAGAGGGAGCCCAAAAACAGAATCCACAACACACATGGTATCTAACACAGCCCACGTAGTATATAGCATTGTGGGCACCATATCCCTGTTAAAAAAATAATTAAAATAAAAAATAGTTATATACTCACCCCTGGGATCCAGCGAAGCTCCGGCGATACACGCGCGGCTGCGGCCATCTTCCGTTCCCAGGATGCATTGCAAAATTACCCAGATGACTTAGCGGTCTCGTGATAGCGGCAGGCGCGAGCGGCTCAGCGGACTACGGAGGGTGAGTATAGCAGGTTTTTTGTTTTTTTATTATTTTTAACATTACATTTTTTTACTATTGATGCCGCATAGGCAGCATCAATAGTAAAAAGTTGGGGACACACAGGGATAATAGCGGCGGTAACGGAGTGCGTTACCCGCGGCATAACTCGGTCCGTTACCGCCGGCATTAACCCTGTGTGAGCGGTGACCGGAGGGGTGTATGCGGGCGTCGGGCACTGACTGCGGGGAGTAAGGAGCGGCCATTTTCTTCCGGACTGTGCCCGTTGCTGATTGGTCGTGGCTGCTTTGCCGCGACCAATCAGCGACTTGGATTTCCATGACAGACAGAGGCTGCGACCAATGAATATCCGTGACAGACAGACGGAAGTGACCCTTAGACAATTATATAGTAGATTTGATATTTCACACAGCTCCCTATATAGAGTATGGGGGCCAGTATAGCTCCTATATGCAGAATTATAGCACCCACAGCTGCATATTTACAGAGTGATGGCTCCAATACATAGTACAATATCCCTCACAGCCCTGTATACAAAGTATGATGGCCCTCACAGCTAAATATACACAATGTATTTCTACACAGCTCTCTATACAAATTATTACGGCACCAACCGCTCCCCATATGCAGTAGGACGTCCCCACAAGTCCCATTACACAGTATGTTTTCCTCGCAGTTCCCACATTATGATGGTCCCACAACCCATATACAAAGTATGATGCCCCAGCTCCTTTTACACAATATGATAGCACCCAAAGCTTCCCTACATACAGTATGATGTCCAGACATCTTCCTATATACAGTATGATGGCCTCCACAGCTCCATATATTCAATATGATGGCCCTCACATCCTCTTATATATAGTATGATGATCTCCATAGCCCCCAATATACAGTAAAATGGCGCCAACTCAATTATATACAGTAAATGCCCTCAGGACTCCCTATATACAGTAAGATAGCCTCCACGGCTCACTATATACAGTATAATGGCTCCCACTGCCTTCACAACTAAAGACTGACAAAATAAAAAACCCTTAGCTTCCCATGTGTCCTTTATACGCTGCTTCGGTCTCTGCAGCATGTGGCCTGTGGCACAGCAAGCACGATTTAGTGGCATTCAGTCTCAGACGCACAGCCTGAATGGCAGAGGAAGGCACCAACAGCTCTCTCCTCCTCTATTACATTCAACAGTATCTGCATGCTGAGGATGCAGACACCGGGCGTTCATTATAATGTCTGCAGTTATGGTGGCCATTGAAGGAGAGGCCTGGCCACTGGAAGGTTCTGCAGTCCACCCAGATTGGGCCCTTCATGTTTATTTGCACTAAAATGTGGTGTAGTATGATGCCCTTCTGTCTCTTTCTGAAGCTGTTTGATCCTCCAGTATGAGCTTCAGTAGATTAATCTTATTCACAGACTATAATGCGACTGAAGATTAATCACTGATCCCAGGAGAGATTAAATCATTTGGTGTACTTAATTCTCATTCATGGTAGCATATCTTGGGACAATATATTTTTGTAACTAACATAATAAAATCCTATTTGCACAAGATCTAGCGATCAGTGGATAACTCATACTGGAACTAATGCGTTTATTTGTCCTCACTAGGGAGAGGATGGGAGTGGATACCTCAGTATACAGCACATTATGCTGCTGTATAACCATAGGAAACACATACATAGCTCAGTGCTGCTGATGGAACATATTGCGAGGACACAGTTTTAATATTTTGTGGTGACTAAAATAACTGACCCTAATACTTGCACCCTTCTGCTGTTCAGATCCTAATCTGGGATTACAGTAGGGTTTAGTATGACTCCTATTATTTGAATAAAATAGGTATGCAGGTTCTGCATCTGTAATCCTGATGCTTGTGTTGTTTTGGTGATTTGCTCCTATTTTTTCAAGTCGGATCGATCACTATAGCTGATGATGTATGGCTATGTAATAGCCTCATTGTAAAGGTTTGCCACTGTCATATTTTACCATAAACGTTATATGTGTGTGGGACGCCGGCCAGGGCCGTGGGGCACTCGGTATCGGGTCCAGTACTTAAGGGGAAGTGGCACGGCGGCGACCCGGTCCATGGCCCTGTGTTCCCTTGTAAAAGGGATATTGATTAAAGTTTATGTTCGTGACGCCACCTGTGGTATTCGGTCAGTGGGGACCGACGCTGCTTAAAGGGGTCCTCTGGGGTGATGGTATGGCAGCTGGATGGTACAACTTCCCACAGGTAAAGTATATCCCCAGGGCTCCCGGTGTGTAGATAGAATATGGTGAGTGGTGCAGTAAGGAACGAGGACACAGGTTTGCAGTCTCTTTACCTGGTTTACTGAAGCTTCAGGCAACCGCAGTCCAGGGCACCGGATCACAGGGTCCGGCCCGCTTGGAAGCGAATCCAGAGTCCCCTTCACCAGATGGAGATAAAAGCCTTCCTCAAAGCGCAGTGGTATTGTAGTCCCTTACGGCCTATGGCTTCTGAAAAGCTCCTCACAGTTCTCTCTGTCCTCCATAAAGGTTAGGACACAACCCGTATGACAGATGAAGCAGGCGTTTTTATAGGGTCTCTATCACGACCCAGGCCCTATAAGTATCACTGTGTCTCCTGGGTGTAAAGGCGGTCAAGTAACTTGAAGTCCAGCTGTCCTGCCGGTTTCAGCTATGCCACTTAGAGTTCATCACGGCCACGGTCTTCCGGCTACCGGAATCTGCGCCAACTAAAGAGGTAGCTGATTCACTGCTCTGCTCCACCGGTATCACTCTCCTATGCCTTTTCTCTCCTGCACGCTTTCCACAAGCTTGTTTGTTCATTCTAAGTTCTCTTTTCTCCGGGAGCTGTAGTACCTCAGACTACATTGCCCTTTCTGACACTCTATGTCTGTCTTCCCTCTTCTCTGTCCTCTGACAGTCTGCTCACTTAAGGCCGGCATCACACTAGCAGTATTTGGTCAGTATTTTACGTCAGTATTTGTAAGCCAAAACCAGGAGTGGGTGATAAATGCAGAAGTGGTGCATATGTTTCTATTATACTTTTCCTCTAATTGTTCCACTCCTGGTTTTGGCTTACAAATACTGATGTAAAATACTGACCAAATACTGCTAGTGTGACGGCAGCCTAACTCTCCCTTTCCCTCCAGACCAGAATGTATTTATAGGGAAGTTCACCCTAAACCAGGTTTAGAGCTCCCCCTTCTGGCCTGGAGTGTGAGCGTGTTGTGTGTATGTGATTACCTGCTGAAAGATATCCTTCATCGCTTCCAAGCGTGACATCACTCTCCCCGAGAGGAAAACAATGCTACCATGACGACCAGGACCCTGGGGCGTCACATGTGATGTTAGTGAATGTGGAGATTTTTTGAGCTTTTTTGGCATTTTTGTTTTGTTTATGAACATATAAGTAAAACAGCAGTTTATTGTGCTTAATGAGTAACCATCGTTTTAATTTTTTATTTCATAAGTTAATAGTACACGTGAAAATAAGCAACTTTGTAATCTATTTTATTGGAAAAATCTACTTCTTTCTCTGCCAGAATGGATCAGTCTTTATCAAAATTCTCAATTCTGAGGTAAAATCTGTATTCAGTGAAGACAGAATGTTACATTACTGAGAATGACCGATACTATTGATACAATTCTATACAGATGGGAGGAACCAGAGACAGAGTCTACATAGAATCTTATCAGACTGCTGTCTCCTATCTCAGTAATGGGGAAGTCTCCACTGAATGCAGATTTTACCTCAGAACTGAGAATTTTAATAATGACTGATCAATTCTGTCAGAAAAAGGCCGGGGTCACACTTACGAGTTCAATGCGAGAAACTCGCGAGACTCTCTCGCATCAATACCCGGCACTACCGCCGGCACTCAGGACCGGAGTGGGCGGCTGCATGTATTTCTATGTGCGAGTTTCATCAGCGTGCCCTTTTGTGCATACCAAGACAGTTTTATCTGATGCTCAGCACCCCTGCCCTTGTTTTGTCATCTCACCAACTCACCTAGAGTAAGGTTTTATGTATTTTACATGTCTCTGCTAATTTTGTATTTAATAAAGCACTTTTTGATGTCTCTTTATCTCGTGTTGTCTAGTCTATTTAGCTAGTAATTTAAGCATGTATATCGACGTTATTGGGGCATTTAACTCAGTTGTTCTCTGTAGGTTTATAATATTTAGGAGTTGCCCCTCTTTACTTTTGTTACTTTTGTATTTTTACTTGGTGATCATTTTTGGTATGATATCCTTTGTTAAACTAATATTACCCTGGATGGAGAAAAACAAGATCAAAATTGCTAATGATACCTGTGGCCTGCTGGGGTAAGTGACGGAGTCAGCGACTTTGTGCGCCATCACAACTGTTAACAGTGTGAGTGTGTTGAGAACATCAATTCTGTTAACAACGTAGCAGACAAGGCAGCCCACGACCAGACAGGTCCTTCTGGCATTTGCCAGAATTGCCAGATGGCCAGTCTGGCCTTGGTGCACACGTTGCAGATTTGGCTGCGGATCCGCAGCAGTTTATTTTCCCTAGCATGCCAATTCTTTGTGCGGAATCCGCAGCGTTTTACACCTATTCCACTATAGGAATCCACAGGTGTTAAAGGGACTCTGTCATCTGAATTTGGCGGGCTATGTAAATGCCCTGTGTCCGGTCCGATGGGCGGTGTTTTTCTACTTCTTTCATTCGCCCCTTCCTTTCCCGCTGGCTGCAATATTTTCTTGAATTTCAGTAGGTTTCCTCCGTAGTTCACGCGTGCGCAATGCAATCTTGCCTTGCGCACGCGCAGTATGTTTTGCCCAGCTGTGGGCAAAGCCGAAAAGCATTAGTGCACATGCACCGCCGCACTTTGTCCTGGAAGTATTTCGCAGTGTTCGCAGGGCGTTTTACCTGCAGATTCTGCAGAATCCGGGTGGTAAAATCCGCAATGGAATCCGCAATGTGTGCACATATCTTAGTGCTGCTAAAGGTGGCTCTTTTACTTAAAAATGCCCTGGGGGGTGACAGGTTCCCTTTAAGATAAATTTGGCTCATTGGGTCAAACAACTCAGTATGAATAAATCCTACAGGTTTGTGCAACCAAAAAGCGGGTGTGACCTCCAGTCCCCCCAGGAGGACCGATTGTTTTTTTTTTTTTTCTAGAGGTCAAAAGCGGTTTCAGGAACAAAATCGGTGACCGTGACCTGTGCATAGTGCTGCGCTACCGCTGGCTGCCGCTAGATGTCGTCTTTCTCCCAGCACTGCAGTCGTAGTTCCGTGAATGGCCGCCGTGCGTCCGCCCAGGCTCCACACTCCCAGGTGTAGTACCCTATCGCTTGGCTGGGTGTCCCCTTCCCTCGATGCTGCCTGGGCGGAGACAGGAGCCGGAAGTCGGATCCACAGGCACCGGACTGACCGGCGGGCACCGGGAATACTGCGGGAGAGTAGTTCGCCATGTCCGGGTATATCCCGGGACAACTCCCGGTGGATCGTAACCAGGAGCATGAGTTTGTTCGGGCATATGAAGGAGTGCTGGAGAGATATAAAGGTACATGACCGGGGGCGGGACGGTGTGTGTCCTGGCTGGTACATGTGGCACAGCGCTGGGCACTTACATGGGGCTGCCGCAGGGCATGGGAAGACGCTGCTTGTGCGCACAGCTGATGGGAGTTGCAGTGACAGCTCTGCGTGACAGGCTGCTGATGTGACAGGCTGCATACTATGGCCGGGCAGTGTTACCATGGCTGTGGTGTACAGTGACACCCCACTATGGCTGGGCAGTGTTCTCAGGGCTGTGGTGTACAGTGACACCCCACTATGGCCGGGCAGTGTTCTCAGGCTGTGGTGTACAGTGACACCCCACTATGTCCGGGCAGTGTTCTCAGGGCTGTGGTGTACAGTGACACCCCACTATGTCCGGGCAGTGTTACCATGGCTGTGGTGTACAGTGACACCCCACTATGGCCGGGCAGTGTTATTAGGGCTGTGGTGTACAGTGACACCCCACTATGTCCGGGCAGTGTTCTCAGGGCTGTGGTGTACAGTGACGCCCCACTATGTCCGGGCAGTGTTCTCAGGGCTGTGGTGTACAGTGACACCCCACTATGGCCGGGCAGTGTTCTCAGGGCTGTGGTGTACAGTGACACCCCACTATGTCCGGGCAGTGTTCTCAGGGCTGTGGTGTACAGTGACACCCCACTATGTCCGGGCAGTGTTCTCAGGGCTGTGGTGTACAGTGACACCCCACTATGGCCGGGCAGTGTTCTCAGGGCTGTGGTGTACAGTGACACCCCACTATGTCCGGGCAGTGTTCTCAGGGCTGTGGTGTACAGTGACACCCCACTATGGCCGGGCAGTGTTCTCAGGGCTGTGGTGTACAGTGACGCCCCACTATGTCCGGGCAGTGTTCTCAGGGCTGTGGTGTACAGTGACACCCCACTATGGCCGGGCAGTGTTCTCAGGGCTGTGGTGTACAGTGACACCCCACTATGGCCGGGCAGTGTTCTCAGGCTGTGGTGTACAGTGACACCCCACTATGTCCGGGCAGTGTTCTCAGGGCTGTGGTGTACAGTGACACCCCACTATGTCCGGGCAGTGTTACCATGGCTGTGGTGTACAGTGACACCCCACTATGGCCGGGCAGTGTTATTAGGGCTGTGGTGTACAGTGACACCCCACTATGTCCGGGCAGTGTTCTCAGGGCTGTGGTGTACAGTGACGCCCCACTATGTCCGGGCAGTGTTCTCAGGGCTGTGGTGTACAGTGACACCCCACTATGTCCGGGCAGTGTTCTCAGGGCTGTGGTGTACAGTGACACCCCACTATGTCCGGGCAGTGTTCTCAGGGCTGTGGTGTACAGTGACACCCCACTATGGCCGGGCAGTGTTATCAGGGCTGTGGTGTACAGTGACACCCCACTATGGCCGGGCAGTGTTCTCAGGGCTGTGGTGTACAGTGACACCCCACTATGTCCGGGCAGTGTTCTCAGGGCTGTGGTGTACAGTGACACCCCACTATGTCCGGGCAGTGTTCTCAGGGCTGTGGTGTACAGTGACACCCCACTATGGCCGGGCAGTGTTCTCAGGGCTGTGGTGTACAGTGACACCCCACTATGTCCGGGCAGTGTTCTCAGGGCTGTGGTGTACAGTGACACCCCACTATGGCCGGGCAGTGTTCTCAGGGCTGTGGTGTACAGTGACGCCCCACTATGTCCGGGCAGTGTTCTCAGGGCTGTGGTGTACAGTGACACCCCACTATGGCCGGGCAGTGTTCTCAGGGCTGTGGTGTACAGTGACACCCCACTATGTCCGGGCAGTGTTCTCAGGGCTGTGGTGTACAGTGACACCCCACTATGTCCGGGCAGTGTTCTCAGGGCTGTGGTGTACAGTGACACCCCACTATGGCCGGGCAGTGTTCTCAGGGCTGTGGTGTACAGTGACACCCCACTATGTCCGGGCAGTGTTCTCAGGGCTGTGGTGTACAGTGACACCCCACTATGTCCGGGCAGTGTTCTCAGGGTTGTGGTGTACAGTGACACCCCACTATGGCCGGGCAGTGTTCTCAGGGCTGTGGTGTACAGTGACACCCCACTATGTCCGGGCAGTGTTCTCAGGGCTGTGGTGTACAGTGACACCCCACTATGTCCGGGCAGTGTTCTCAGGGTTGTGGTGTACAGTGACACCCCACTATGTCCGGGCAGTGTTCTCAGGGCTGTGGTGTACAGTGACACCCCACTATGTCCGGGCAGTGTTCTCAGGGTTGTGGTGTACAGTGACACCCCACTATGGCCGGGCAGTGTTATTAGGGCTGCGGTGTACAGTGACACCCCACTATGTCCGGGCAGTGTTACCATGGCTGTGGTGTACAGTGACACCCCACTATGTCCGGGCAGTGTTCTCAGGGCTGTGGTGTACAGTGACACCCCACTATGTCCGGGCAGTGTTCTCAGGGTTGTGGTGTACAGTGACACCCCACTATGGCCGGGCAGTGTTATTAGGGCTGTGGTGTACAGTGACACCCCACTATGGCCGGGCAGTGTTCTCAGGGCTGTGGTGTACAGTGACACCCCACTATGTCCGGGCAGTGTTCTCAGGGCTGTGGTGTACAGTGACACCCCACTATGGCCGGGCAGTGTTCTCAGGGCTGTGGTGTACAGTGACACCCCACTATGTCCGGGCAGTGTTCTCAGGGCTGTGGTGTACAGTGACACCCCACTATGTCCGGGCAGTGTTCTCAGGGTTGTGGTGTACAGTGACACCCCACTATGTCCGGGCAGTGTTCTCAGGGCTGTGGTGTACAGTGACACCCCACTATGTCCGGGCAGTGTTCTCAGGGTTGTGGTGTACAGTGACACCCCACTATGGCCGGGCAGTGTTATTAGGGCTGCGGTGTACAGTGACACCCCACTATGTCCGGGCAGTGTTACCATGGCTGTGGTGTACAGTGACACCCCACTATGTCCGGGCAGTGTTCTCAGGGCTGTGGTGTACAGTGACACCCCACTATGTCCGGGCAGTGTTCTCAGGGTTGTGGTGTACAGTGACACCCCACTATGGCCGGGCAGTGTTATTAGGGCTGCGGTGTACAGTGACACCCCACTATGTCCGGGCAGTGTTCTCAGGGCTGTGGTGTACAGTGACACCCCACTATATCCGGGCAGTGTTCTCAGGGCTGTGGTGTACAGTGACACCCCACTATGGCCGGGCAGTGTTCTCAGGGCTGTGGTGTACAGTGACACCCCACTATGGCCGGGCAGTGTTCTCAGGGCTGTGGTGTACAGTGACACCCCACTATGGCCGGGCAGTGTTCTCAGGGCTGTGGTGTACAGTGACACCCCACTATGTCCGGGCAGTGTTCTCAGGGTTGTGGTGTACAGTGACACCCCACTATGTCCGGGCAGTGTTCTCAGGGCTGTGGTGTACAGTGACACCCCACTATGTCCGGGCAGTGTTCTCAGGGTTGTGGTGTACAGTGACACCCCACTATGGCCGGGCAGTGTTATTAGGGCTGCGGTGTACAGTGACACCCCACTATGTCCGGGCAGTGTTACCATGGCTGTGGTGTACAGTGACACCCCACTATGTCCGGGCAGTGTTCTCAGGGCTGTGGTGTACAGTGACACCCCACTATGTCCGGGCAGTGTTCTCAGGGTTGTGGTGTACAGTGACACCCCACTATGGCCGGGCAGTGTTATTAGGGCTGCGGTGTACAGTGACACCCCACTATGTCCGGGCAGTGTTCTCAGGGCTGTGGTGTACAGTGACACCCCACTATATCCGGGCAGTGTTCTCAGGGCTGTGGTGTACAGTGACACCCCACTATGGCCGGGCAGTGTTCTCAGGGCTGTGGTGTACAGTGACACCCCACTATGGCCGGGCAGTGTTCTCAGGGCTGTGGTGTACAGTGACACCCCACTATGGCCGGGCAGTGTTCTCAGGGCTGTGGTGTACAGTGACACCCCACTATGTCCGGGCAGTGTTCTCAGGGCTGTGGTGTACAGTGACACCCCACTATGTCCGGGCAGTGTTCTCAGGGTTGTGGTGTACAGTGACACCCCACTATGTCCGGGCAGTGTTCTCAGGGCTGTGGTGTACAGTGACACCCCACTATGTCCGGGCAGTGTTCTCAGGGTTGTGGTGTACAGTGACACCCCACTATGGCCGGGCAGTGTTATTAGGGCTGCGGTGTACAGTGACACCCCACTATGTCCGGGCAGTGTTACCATGGCTGTGGTGTACAGTGACACCCCACTATGTCCGGGCAGTGTTCTCAGGGCTGTGGTGTACAGTGACACCCCACTATGTCCGGGCAGTGTTCTCAGGGTTGTGGTGTACAGTGACACCCCACTATGGCCGGGCAGTGTTATTAGGGCTGCGGTGTACAGTGACACCCCACTATGTCCGGGCAGTGTTCTCAGGGCTGTGGTGTACAGTGACACCCCACTATATCCGGGCAGTGTTCTCAGGGCTGTGGTGTACAGTGACACCCCACTATGGCCGGGCAGTGTTCTCAGGGCTGTGGTGTACAGTGACACCCCACTATGGCCGGGCAGTGTTCTCAGGGCTGTGGTGTACAGTGACACCCCACTATGGCCGGGCAGTGTTCTCAGGGCTGTGGTGTACAGTGACACCCCACTATGTCCGGGCAGTGTTCTCAGGGTTGTGGTGTACAGTGACACCCCACTATGTCCGGGCAGTGTTCTCAGGGCTGTGGTGTACAGTGACACCCCACTATGTCCGGGCAGTGTTCTCAGGGTTGTGGTGTACAGTGACACCCCACTATGGCCGGGCAGTGTTATTAGGGCTGCGGTGTACAGTGACACCCCACTATGTCCGGGCAGTGTTACCATGGCTGTGGTGTACAGTGACACCCCACTATGTCCGGGCAGTGTTCTCAGGGCTGTGGTGTACAGTGACACCCCACTATGTCCGGGCAGTGTTCTCAGGGTTGTGGTGTACAGTGACACCCCACTATGGCCGGGCAGTGTTATTAGGGCTGCGGTGTACAGTGACACCCCACTATGTCCGGGCAGTGTTCTCAGGGCTGTGGTGTACAGTGACACCCCACTATATCCGGGCAGTGTTCTCAGGGCTGTGGTGTACAGTGACACCCCACTATGGCCGGGCAGTGTTCTCAGGGCTGTGGTGTACAGTGACACCCCACTATGGCCGGGCAGTGTTCTCAGGGCTGTGGTGTACAGTGACACCCCACTATGGCCGGGCAGTGTTCTCAGGGCTGTGGTGTACAGTGACACCCCACTATGTCCGGGCAGTGTTCTCAGGGCTGTGGTGTTCAGTGACACCCCACTATGGCCGGGCAGTGTTCTCAGGGCTGTGGTGTACAGTGACACCCCACTATGTCCGGGCAGTGTTCTCAGGGCTGTGGTGTACAGTGACACCCCACTATGTCCGGGCAGTGTTACCATGGCTGTGGTGTACAGTGACACCCCACTATGTCCGGGCAGTGTTCTCAGGGTTGTGGTGTACAGTGACACCCCACTGTGGCCGGGCAGTGTTCTCAGGGTTGTGGTGTACAGTGACACCTCACTGTGGCCGGGCAGTGTTCTCAGGGCTGTGGTGTACAGTGACACCCCACTATGGCCGGGCAGTGTTATTAGGGCTGTGGTGTACAGTGACACCCCACTATGGCCGGGCAGTGTTATTAGGGCTGTGGTGTACAGTGACACCCCACTATGGCTGGGCAGTGTTATTAGGGCTGCGGTGTACAGTGACACCCCACTATGGCCGGGCAGTGTTCTCAGGGCTGTGGTGTACAGTGACACCCCACTATGTCCGGGCAGTGTTCTCAGGGCTGTGGTGTTCAGTGACACCCCACTATGGCCGGACAGTGTTATCAGGGCTGTGGTGTACAGTGACACCCCACTATGGCCGGGCAGTGTTCTCAGGGCTGCGGTGTACAGTGACACCCCACTATGGCTGGGCAGTGTTATTAGGGCTGCGGTGTACAGTGACACCCCACTATGGCCGGGCAGTGTTCTCAGGGCTGTGGTGTACAGTGACACCCCACTATGTCCGGGCAGTGTTCTCAGGGCTGTGGTGTACAGTGACACCCCACTATGGCCGGGCAGTGTTATTAGGGCTGTGGTGTACAGTGACACCCCACTATGGCCGGGCAGTGTTATTAGGGCTGCGGTGTACAGTGACACCCCACTATGGCCGGGCAGTGTTATTAGGGCTGTGGTGTACAGTGACACCCCACTATGGCCGGGCAGTGTTATCAGGCTGTGGTGTACAGTGACACCCCACTATGACCGGGCAGTGTTTTCAGGGTTGTGGTGTACAGTGACACCCCACTATGTCCGGGCAGTGTTCTCAGGGCTGTGGTGTTCAGTGACACCCCACTATGGCCGGGCAGTGTTCTCAGGGCTGTGGTGTTCAGTGACACCCCACTATGGCCGGGCAGTGTTCTCAGGGCTGTGGTGTACAGTGACACCCCACTATGTCCGGGCAGTGTTCTCAGGGCTGTGGTGTTCAGTGACACCCCACTATGGCCGGGCAGTGTTCTCAGGGCTGTGGTGTTCAGTGACACCCCACTATGGCCGGGCAGTGTTCTCAGGGCTGTGGTGTACAGTGACACTCCACTATGGCCGGGCAGTGTTCTCAGGGCTGTGGTGTACAGTGACACCCCACTATGTCCGGGCAGTGTTCTCAGGGCTGTGGTGTTCAGTGACACCCCACTATGTCCGGGCAGTGTTCTCAGGGCTGTGGTGTTCAGTGACACCCCACTATGGCCGGGCAGTGTTCTCAGGGCTGTGGTGTACAGTGACACTCCACTATGGCCAGGCAGTGTTCTCAGGGCTGTGGTGTACAGTGACACCCCACTATGTCCGGGCAGTGTTCTCAGGGCTGTGGTGTACAGTGACACCCCACTATGTCCGGGCAGTGTTCTCAGGGCTGTGGTGTACAGTGACACCCCACTATGGCCGGGCAGTGTTATTAGGGCTGTGGTGTACAGTGACACCCCACTATGGCTGGGCAGTGTTATTAGGGCTGTGGTGTACAGTGACACCCCACTATGTCCGGGCAGTGTTCTCAGGGCTGTGGTGTTCAGTGACACCCCACTATGGCCGGGCAGTGTTCTCAGGGCTGTGGTGTTCAGTGACACCCCACTATGGCCGGGCAGTGTTCTCAGGGCTGTGGTGTACAGTGACACCCCACTATGTCCGGGCAGTGTTCTCAGGGCTGTGGTGTACAGTGACACCCCACTATGGCCGGGCAGTGTTATTAGGGCTGTGGTGTACAGTGACACCCCACTATGGCCGGGCAGTGTTATTAGGGCTGCGGTGTACAGTGACACCCCACTATGGCCGGGCAGTGTTATTAGGGCTGTGGTGTACAGTGACACCCCACTATGGCCGGGCAGTGTTATCAGGCTGTGGTGTACAGTGACACCCCACTATGACCGGGCAGTGTTTTCAGGGTTGTGGTGTACAGTGACACCCCACTATGTCCGGGCAGTGTTCTCAGGGCTGTGGTGTTCAGTGACACCCCACTATGGCCGGGCAGTGTTCTCAGGGCTGTGGTGTTCAGTGACACCCCACTATGGCCGGGCAGTGTTCTCAGGGCTGTGGTGTACAGTGACACCCCACTATGTCCGGGCAGTGTTCTCAGGGCTGTGGTGTTCAGTGACACCCCACTATGGCCGGGCAGTGTTCTCAGGGCTGTGGTGTACAGTGACACCCCACTATGTCCGGGCAGTGTTCTCAGGGCTGTGGTGTACAGTGACACCCCACTATGTCCGGGCAGTGTTCTCAGGGCTGTGGTGTTCAGTGACACCCCACTATGGCCGGGCAGTGTTCTCAGGGCTGTGGTGTACAGTGACACTCCACTATGGCCGGGCAGTGTTCTCAGGGCTGTGGTGTACAGTGACACCCCACTATGGCCGGGCAGTGTTCTCAGGGCTGTGGTGTACAGTGACACCCCACTATGTCCGGGCAGTGTTCTCAGGGCTGTGGTGTTCAGTGACACCCCACTATGGCCGGGCAGTGTTCTCAGGGCTGTGGTGTACAGTGACACTCCACTATGGCCGGGCAGTGTTCTCAGGGCTGTGGTGTACAGTGACACCCCACTATGGCCGGGCAGTGTTCTCAGGGCTGTGGTGTACAGTGACACCCCACTATGGCCGGGCAGTGTTCTCAGGGCTGTGGTGTACAGTGACACCCCACTATGGCCGGGCAGTGTTTTCAGGGTTGTGGTGTACAGTGACACCCCACTATGTCCGGGCAGTGTTCTCAGGGCTGTGGTGTACAGTGACACCCCACTATGTCCGGGCAGTGTTCTCAGGGCTGTGGTGTACAGTGACACTCCACTATGGCCGGGCAGTGTTCTCAGGGCTGTGGTGTACAGTGACACTCCACTATGGCCGGGCAGTGTTCTCAGGGCTGTGGTGTACAGTGACACCCCACTATGGCCGGGCAGTGTTCTCAGGGCTGTGGTGTACAGTGACACCCCACTATGGCCGGGCAGTGTTCTCAGGGCTGTGGTGTACAGTGACACCCCACTATGGCCGGGCAGTGTTTTCAGGGTTGTGGTGTACAGTGACACCCCACTATGTCCGGGCAGTGTTCTCAGGGCTGTGGTGTACAGTGACACCCCACTATGTCCGGGCAGTGTTCTCAGGGCTGTGGTGTACAGTGACACTCCACTATGGCCGGGCAGTGTTCTCAGGGCTGTGGTGTACAGTGACACTCCACTATGTCCGAGCAGTGTTCTCAGGGCTGTGGTGTACAGTGACACCCCACTATGTCCGAGCAGTGTTCTCAGGGCTGTGGTGTACAGTGACACTCCACTATGGCCGGGCAGTGTTCTCAGGGCTGTGGTGTACAGTGACTCCCCTCTGCTTCAAGAGCAGTTGTGTAGTGCATGAGTGTGCTGTGTGTCCGCACCATGTCACTGTCACAACGCTGGTGACTAAAGAACTAGGAGCTCCGCACCTTTCATTGTATTGTCAGGCATCACCCTTCTACAGTGAGCCAGTCAGTCCCATGTACATATAGAAGTAGTGGGTGTAGGCGCCTGTCCCCCTACAAATATGGCAAGTTTCTTGCTGACATCCGATATGGCGGTCGTAAGAAATCGAGTGTAGGAGGCATATGTAAATCAGACCGGAAGTGCAGTGGGTGTGTCAGTGCACTGGGAAGAAGCACATTGACACGCCCCTAGTGCACTTTCATCCTGATTTGCATACACTTGAATTCTTATGACCAGCACAGTGGGTCCACACAAGAAAAACGTTACTTTTATTGGGGTGCCAGCCCATATGTAAAAACGCTATAGTTGACAAATGCCAGAGCGAGCCTTACGTGTGTGACGGCCGGCATAGTACACGCAGGGTGTAACAGTGAAGTGCTCACTCAGCCATGGGTGTAACAGTGATATGGGAAAGACAACATACGGTAGCATAGCATGGGTGTAACAGCGGAGAATAAGGGGTAGTCGTAGGGTGTGACGGCCATAGTCACTGGGAGCCGGGTGCTGTGATCTCTCCCTTCCAGTCGGTAAGGGTTAAATATTTGCTTGTGATGTACAGGCTCCTGCATGGTCTGAGGCGCTGATGTTTCCTAACAATAGGGTGGCTCATTGCCAGTTACCTCTTAATCATAAGCCGGGTGACGCACTATAGGAATATTGGCATAAAAGAGAACACCGCACAATCTGTAGGGTGAGCATATAGGAGGAAGGGGCTTCATTCTTAAAGGAGCAGCAGCCGCCTTATGTTTGGTCTCTGGTATTTCAAGGGTTAAGCTACTCAGGTTTCCGTCACCTTGGATTCCTTTGGCCTGAAGAAAAAAAACCCACTTTCCTTCCAGCATTCACTTCAATATATTAATTTCCTGGGTTATTCATTACCTGGCGCAGAACACCTACAAGAAACCTGCAGAATCTGGGAAACTGGTCCATATTTAGGATGCTTTGTGCCGATCAAGGATTGGGCACGTGAGCCCGTCATAGCTAGCTGGTGCTTGGCATCTGCTCATGGCATTTCGTTGTATAATTGGCATCAGATAAATGAAAGCTGGCTTCTGATTGCTTTCTATGATGAACCTTTTTTTGCCTGCGCTAATTTTTCTGCATAACGCTGTATTCATGCTTTGTGAATTTAGTTCTAATTTAAGGAGCATCTGTCACCAGACGTAGATCCTTATTTTAGGAAGCGAGTCTGAGGAGCCCCCATGTCCATAGTAATAGGGGCTGGCATGCCCATGCAGTAAGGGTAATCTTTTTGTTCCACCAATGTCTGATTTATTTATTTTTCATCCTGTAAATTAATCTAAAAAAGTGTCAGATGCTCATTAAAGTGAATCTGTCACCAGGATAGACCCCTTTATTATGTAGGTCCTGTGACGTGATGTCGGCTATGCCATTCTATGTGCCCCACCCACCCCCCAACCATCTGGACACAGTCACTTGCCTGAATGCTGCCACTTATAGTCAAGAATGGTGCTTGGAAGCAGGGATGGGACTGAAGGAATAATTGGGATAGCAGTGACCATCTATACATGCAGATGTCTCCATTGTGGTTCATGGGAGTTGTGTAACACCCATCATGTTAAGTGGAGACAGTCCCATGTATGTATGGTTACCTCCTCTCTGGCTGCATAGTGGCATACATCAAAGGCTTTGTCTAAATTTGCAGGTTATAATCTGAAGTGTAAATAACTTAAATCCGGTTTAGTTGGTTTACTGGAGCAGTGGCCCACAGGGAGAAAATGAAGTTCTATTCTCTCTGCAGCCGCTCGCTTGCAGTCATTGGAGCAATGCAGGCAGCTGTTAGTCACCTCTCACTACACATTAGGCATGCTATAATCACTCACATGCTGCAGAAAAGGCTGTCATTCAATTTGCAGAGGAGTGATTACAGTTATGATCACTGCACTATTGTGATGACTGGAAACTAGCAGCTGCAGGGAGAATAAAGCTTCGTTTTCTCCTTGTAGCCATGCTTCTAATAAGCCTGGCAGAAATGATTTACAAATTGTTTACCTGCAGATTACCCTTATATTTGCAGTTAAATAGTATTTCTAGAGATGTCCGTTTCCCTTTAACCCCTTACCGACATGTACGGTGCACGTCGGGCACAGTTATTTGGAGCAGGCTCAGGAAATGAGGCCGCACTACCCATGCAGGTGATGACTGTTATATTCAACCATCATCTGTCTCTAACAGTCTTGGATGGAGTCACACTTCGTCCCTGTTAAATGCCACTGCGAATTCTCTGACAGCGGCATTTATAGTGCGTACTTAGGATGTGTGCCATTCAGCCCCCTATGTAATGCGATTACAGAGTGCCAGTGGGTTGCCATGGATGCTGGAGGTGTCCTGAAGACCCCCATGCCTGTGGATAGTGTTCGTAGTAGACTGTGACTTTACTATATACTGCAATATAGTTGTATTGCAGGATTTAGTGTAAGCGAGCAGACGATCACAGGTTCAAGTCACCCAAAAGGGCAAAAAAAAGAATGCTATAAAAATTTCCATGAAAGTCTGATCTATCAAAATCTAAAATTAAACTGGTGAAAACTGTAAAAAGAAAAAAAAAATCAAAATGTCAGAATTGCTGTTTTTCTGTGGAAGCAAGAAAAATGCTATAAGAAGCAATCAAAACATTGTGTCTACCCCAATGTGTTATCAATAAAAACATCAGCTCACCATGCAAAAAACAAGCTCCATTTACCGAAAATGAAAACATAACAAATCTTGGAAAATGGCGACACAAGCAAAATAGTTGATGAGTTGTGGTTTTGCAATTTCAACCTACTTGGATGTTTTTCCTGTTTTCCAGTACATTGAAGGGTAACATGGATGGTGTTATTCAAAATTACAATTCATCCTACAAATAAAGCAAGCATGGCTATGTCGGCAGAAAAATAAAAAAAGCTATGGATCCGGGAAGACAGGGAAGAGAAAACTATAGCGCAAAAGCAAAAAAATTGACCAGTTCCTTAAATGTTTAAACCTTTGTTGGCCGCCTGGATACTGCCTCATTGAGGAGGATGGCCATTTAGCGCACAGTCCTTTGATAGCCAGGCTCCGTCCTTTACCTTTACCTTACTCTCCAGATTGTATCTAGCCGTTTACAGTTACAGCACGGACATCAGGTGGTCAGGGTGTGTTACATTGAGCGGACTCACAGCTATTTCCAGTTGTGACAACAGCTGTAAGTTTGGTCGGCATGTGACGGCATCGTGACTACCGTGTACGTTCCTGAGCGGGCATTGCAGGGTAGATGCGGCAGAATGTCTTTTATATGCGATATGTTAGTCTAGGGCGAGTTGGAATTCCACATTTGTATGGAATCTGTTTGCAGTTTATTATGTGTGTATATGTAGGTGGGAGCCAGTGAGCATGGCAGGTGTGCGGCTCCTCACACCGACACCGCACATAATGATATAGTGGTATACAAAAGGAATTTGTCAGACCTGATTCTTAAGGCTTAGAGGTGTCTGACATAGAAGGAGTGGCACAGGTGTGTGTGTGTGCCCCCAGGGTAGACGCGGAGAGGGTAAATCAGGTGTGTCCCAGACACTTGCTTCCTTCCTGCATCTATGTAAATCGGTCAGGGCACAGGAATATGGGTCGGGGTAGCGATGGTCTTAAGATGCCATCTGATGTGATGGACTCTTCCAGTAGGATCACAGACATTTCCGATCACTGATGGTCGTCACTTTTTGGGATGTATCATTACTAGAAGAGCAAGCCCCTGCTAATCGGATGCATCGCCACTAGCAATGGACTGCAGGATAATATGCACAGGTCATCAGAGCATTTGCCATAATGATGTAGCAGGGAATCTATATTCAGGGCTGGAGCAGAAACACTAAAGAACAGTTTAGCAAGAAGAGTGACTCTTAAACAGGAAAATGTGCTTATAGTATCTGTTGGCCAGACAAACATTGCAAAGAAAGTTTGCTTTACAATAAAAGTATGGAAAGTTTTATGGGAGCCGCAAGAAAAAAATTGGGAAGAGCATGAGGGACATGTGAATTTTTTTAAATTTTTTTAACCTGTTTATTTGGTAGCATTTTTTAACCCAAGCATGAAACAAGTGCGTTTGTGTTCCAGTACTACGGCCACAAATCCGGGCCTGTCTGGTGAACCGAAATGACTCTAGATAATGCAGTCGGCTGGGACCAATAGTCACAACACTGGCACCAAAAGGGCCTCTAATGGTGCAGTCTTTTTTAGGTGGGACCATTCTGAAACCTGGGGGAAAAGCGCTCAGTAAACACTCAAAAGAATGAAATGCATTGCAATGGAATAACTACGTCTCAACCTCATTAGTTTATGCAGTACAAGTAAAGAAAAAAAGAAAAAACTGCCAGGACGTTGCAAAAACGTCTGAAACATTTGCATTTGTTTTGTGTTGCAATTTTTCTTGGAATAATATTACAATAATATTACCTAAAATAAATGGTCACAAGGGAGGAAGGTTAAATGGAAAGCTAGCTCACCGCAAAAGTCACCTTAAAGAAATGGTGACTTGAAAGAGAAAAAACTCCCAGCATGCTCTGGCAAGAAATATCTTGTTAATCATTGTCAATATCTCTATTTTTAAAGTTCTGACATTCTGTCTATCCATCCATAGACAGTCATGGCCGAAAATGTTGGCTCTAGTGATGAGCGAACATGCTAGGATAAGCTGTTATCCAAGCATGGCCGGGTGCTTACCAAGTGTCTTCAGCGTCCTCGAATAATATGTCCGAGTCCCCGTGCCTGCATGTCTTGTGGCTGTTCATGAAGGGATTGCCTTATCCTAGCTCGTTCGCTCATCACTAGTCGGCACCCTTGTGCCAAGTATTTCTCCCAGAAAATTACTATTTTACATGTTTATTTTGTGTGTATTGGACAACACAAAAAGAGAAAACATGCAAATTAGACATAATTTCACACAAAGCCCCCAAAATGGGCCTGACAAAATTGTTGTCACCTTTCCAAAATTGTGCGTCAAGCAATGTGGGCAGTATGAAATTCGCACCTTAAAACAGATAAAAAGGGGGCAAGTTGGCTTAATCTTTGTATTGTGTGTCTGTATGCCATATTAAGCAAGGAGAACAGAAAGAGAAGAAGAGAACTGTCTGAGGACTTGAGAATAGAGATGGGCGAACCCGAATAGTAATCCGTACCGGACCCCTACTGTTCGGCCATGGACTCTGGACACGGATTCCACCAGGAAGGTCGTGTTAGGCTAGGTTCAGATTGTGTTAGGTGATCCGTTTAACAATCCGTTACTTAGCGACACTAACGCTACGTAACGGATCCATTAACGCGCCCATAGATTTACATTATCGTAATACATTCCAACGCATGTCAAAATTGGCATGCGTTAGCGACGATGCGTTAACTTAGTTATGCACCCTCGAACACGGTTTACAGCGTTTTCGAGTACGTTATGGCTAGCGCATGCCAACGCAATGGTACCACGCGTTAGCGAGATTGTAGCAAAAAATCAATTTTGTGCATCAGCGTTAGTGCATCCGTTTAACGGATCCGTTAAACGGATGGCACTACCGCGATGTGTACCTAGCCTTACTGTTTGTGTTCGGCCCCCCCAAAGATCAGGTGTTTCCTGTGCTGTCAAGTGCATGACAGCGTGGCAAAGACTGTCTCTGATCGGGGTAAAATAAGTTGTCGTGTTTGTATATCTATAGAAATTTCTGATGTCCGTTTTTTATACATGGTCTGGTTATTTGGCCGATCTGCCCCAAATTAACCCATTAGGTAAAGCCATCACTTCAGAAGTTTTAGACCAGGTTTCAGCAACCTTGGACCTACCGTTCTCAAGATATTTACAAAATAAGAACGGAACATAAACACAAATATTAATTTACGGTGAAACTGGACCGTTTTCGCTCAAATTTGTCATATAGGAAAGTCAATCAATTCGTTAAGTTTTATACCAGGTTTTAGCTTTTTGGAACCTACTGTTCTCGACATAGTCATCAAAAAATGCAATGGAAAAGCATTCTTGAGATATTCCCCAAAAAACAGAACTTCTACACTTCTGTGTGCAGGGGGCCGTCACATAATTCTACATGGAGGAATACTAAGAATCTTTTAGGTGGTTTGTAGGTTTTTGTGTAAAGTTGCGTACTTCTTGCAGATGTCAGTGGTGTTTGCCGTCTTGTTTTACGCCAATATGTCGGAACTTCTGCAGCTACTGCTGTCTATGTGCCGGATCAGGGAAGCGATTGTTTCCCGGAGGCAAATATTTTAAGACTTACTGTATGTTTGCATTTTCCACGTTTTAATTCCCACATTAAAAGAGAACTTTTTTTTTTTAACCTGTTATTTTCCTATAACCAACTATTCTAGTACAATTAGCCTTTTAATTGACATGAAGTGTAGGTTATAATAAATACATAAAACCTGATTATTTCCAGCTAGGAAATGGGGCGTTATAATAATAGCTGGGATAGGACGGCTTTAGAGTGTTTTTTTTTTTTTTTTTTTTCAGGTAGGTGACTGATGGCGGGGACTTTTACAGTTCCTTGATGTTGTTCGTGATCACATGGACAGCTGCCAGAGCAGTTGTCTGCGGGACTGCATAATCTCAGGCATGTTGCGGGACTTGTCATATCCTGTATATCAGAAAATAGACCCTGTGTAAGGAAACCATGGTACAGAGGAAGGAAAGCTGTTGCCTGTATACAACTATGGGATTATAAGGGTATGTGCACACTGCATCTTTTTCAGGCGGATGAACACAAATATTTCAAGAGGCAGATGCTTCAAGAAGTACTGCTATTTTCTTTTTTCCTCAAACCCCTTTTTGGTTGTTTTCTGAACTTTTTTAGACATTTTTGAACACCGTTGGGTTTTTATTTTTTTTATTTTAAGCTTTCATTAGAGTGTACAACACTTAGACGCTTTTTTTGACTGAAAACGACACTGTAATCACATATAAAATGCACTTTATAAGGTTATATCATGCCTGCTCATTTAGTCAAAGGGGTGTGCTTCATTTCGGGGACCTGTGCATGTGCCGTGACGAGCGGCTCCCCGCGCGTGCGCACTGAAGCTGTATGTAGTAGCCAGCTTCACTGATTGTATTCGCTCATCACGGCACATGCGCGGCTCCCTGATCGACACCGCGCAGGATTTCAAAGCGGATTCGAGTGACGTCGGCACAACCCGGGAACATCATTCAGATTGCACGGGCAGTGACAACTGTGACTGAATGTACTGAAGCTCACCCCTGTGACTAAATGAGCAGGTACGATATAACTATATCAAGTGTTTTTTGCACATGACTACGGTGCCGTTTTTAATGAAAAAAAAATGATGCTAAAAATGTATAAGACGTTCCATTTAAGCTCATTTTGATGCGGAAGCCACCTACCCTAAGAAGCCTCGCTCTTTGCCAGCGCCCAGTTACACAAACCAGTTTTACTCCATTCTTTATCCAATTCTCCAACAACTAGCCAGGAGTGTGAAAAATCTGACGGACATTTGTCAGTACAGTGACCGTACGTATGCGGTCATCTTTCAGTGCCTATGGATTGTAGCGGCCTTCGTACTGTACAGTTAGCTTCTATTTCTGGATTATTGTGTTACACTAGGCCGCTTGTTGTCACCACATTGTTTTATGTGATACTTCACTGTGCTGACTGATAACTAATGTATCAATCTGCCTGTAAATTTGGGCTTCATGTATCAAATGTGTCTTGTTGTCCAACTCAACCAGAGTTTAGTTTGCAAATTTAAAGTCAAATTATTATTTTTTATTTTTATTTTAGTCAAAAATGCGTTATTTCTAAAACCACGTACATGAGGGACCAACGTAGACAGATATGAGGCCATGTTGCCACATAGCAAGCATGCTGTCATGTAGTGTAGTGCCCAGTATAACCTTGTAATCCGCTCATACGTTTCTGCAAACTTTTTTTTTTTTTTTTCTCAAATAGCGATTTATGTCCACTTCTTTCTTCATCATCAGTCTCTCTGGAATTGATCCTGAACTGCTATAACCTCTGACGTGCTGAGACTCAGAGGCTGGATTTGTAGGGTTTCTGCAGGAATGAAAGTACTGTACTTGCTAATCCCCCCCCCCCCCATATCTATATGAAGAGTACACAATAGGACCACCTGGTCAGGAGTCTTGGTAAAATGAATGTACTGGTAGTACCCGCTGAGAGTCTTATTGGCACTTAACATATTCCTAATGAAGGGGCCAGTGCAGCTTGGATGGACTGGTCTTATTGGTATGGATTTTTGGGGGACTGGTTTTACTGGCTCAGCAGCTGGTTGTGGGACACCCAGCAACAGGTTTTCAGATTCCCAGCTGTTTGTTTGTCTCTCCCTCAACTGGAATTTCTGGTGTCTGCTCAATTTGTTTTAACCCTTTGTAATGTTCAAATACTTGAAACAACTGCATGCCATAAAATCCAAGACACCAATCGTGTATTCATTTTTGTGTAGTATTTCACTTGAATTTTGAACTGAAAAATATATACTGTGTGTATATATGTGTGTGTATATGTATGTATGTATGTATGTATATATATATATATATATATATATATATATATATATATATATATATTATATATATAATTTTTTTTTTTCTTAGCTACCATACATACCAGTCCTTATAAATATAGGAAAAAATGAAAGCAGCACACCATTTCTTTAGTGCAAAAAAAGATGTTTTAATGGCCCATTGTGCGACTTTTCGGCTCTGTGTGTGAAGAAGGCTCACACAAACAGCTGAAACGTCGCACAATGGACCATTAAAACCGTTTTTTCTGCACTAAAGAAATGGTGTGCTGCTTTCATTTTTCTATAGAGATATATTATATCTTTCTATATACACTACATTTTCGGAACCTCTCGATTTATTCAGTATTAAGTATGAATACCACTGTCCGAAATAAACGCTCCTTGACTTGATAAGCCATCAGTGAGGTTGTTAATGGATGTTTTAGTAATGTTCTGTCACACTGAATGCACTTATGCAAATCATCATGATCCGCTGCTGGCAGCTCCCTTCTGTAATCACTGACCAATGACATTCCACATGTGCTTGAGAGTGGACAAGTCTGGAGATGCTTCACAACATGATGCCACGTAGGACAAGCGACATGTGGCCTGGCTTCTGACACCTTGGAGACATGTCTAAACCACTGCTTCCTCAACCAATTCAATGAAATGCTGAGCTGTTTATGTACCTGCAGTTGTGACCAAAAGTATTGACACCCCTGCAATTCTGTCAGATAATACTCAGTCTCTTCCTGAAAATGATTGCAATCACAAATTCTTTGGTATTATCTTCATTTAATTTGTCTTAAATGAAAAAAACAAAAAAATAATTGTCCTAAGGCCAAATTGGATATAATTCCACACCAAACATAAAAAAGGGGGTGGACAAAAGTATTGGCACTGTTCAAAAAATCATGTGATGCTTCTCTAATTAGTGTAATTAACAGCACCTGTAACTTACCTGTGGCACCTAACAGGTGTTGGCAATAACTAAATCACACTTGCAGCCAGTTGACATGGATTAAAGTTGACTCAACCTCTGTCCTGTGTCCTTTGGTGTAGCACATTGAGCATGGAGAAAAGAAAGAAGACCAAAGAACTGTCTGAGGACATGAGAAACGAAATTGTGAGGAAGCATGAGCAATCTCAAGGCTACAAGTCCATCTCCAAAGACCTGAATGTTCCTGTGTCTACCGTGCGCAGTGTCATCAAGAAGTTTAAAGCCCATGGCACTGTGGCTAACCTCCCTAGATGTGGACGGAATAGAAAAATTGCCAAGAGATTTCAACGCAAGATTGTGCGGATGTTGGATAAAAAAACCTCGACTAACATCCAAACAAGTTCAAGCTGCCCTGCAGTCCAAGGGTACATCAGTGTCAACCCGTACTATCCGTCGGCGTCTGAATGAAAAGGGACTGTATGGTAGGAGACCCAGGAAGACCCCAGTTCTTACCCCGAGACATAAAAAAGCCAGGCTGGAGTTTGCCAAAACTTACCTGAAAAAGCCTAAAATGTTTTGGAAGAATGTTCTCTGGTCAGATGAGACAAAAGTAGAGCTTTTTCGGCAAAGGCATCAACATAGAGTTTACAGGAGAAAAAAAGAGGCATTCAAAGAAAAGAACACTGTCCCTACTGTCAAACATGGCGGAGGTTCCATGATGTTTTGGGGTTGCTTTGCTGCCTCTGGCACTGAACTGCTTGACCGTGTGCATGGCATTATAAAGTCTGAAGACTACCAACAAATTTTGCAGCATAATGTAGGGTTCAGTGTGAGAAAGCTGGGTCTCCCTCAGAGGTCATGGGTCTTCCAGCAGGACAATGACCCAAAACACACTTCAAAAAGCACTAGAAAATGGTTTGAGAGAAAGCACTGGAGACTTCTAAGGTGGCCGGCAAAGAGTTCAGACCTGAATCCCATAGAACACCTGTGGAGAGATCTAAAAATGGCAGTTTGGAGAAGGCACCCTTCAAATATCAGGGACCTGGAGCAGTTTGCCAAAGAAGAATGGTCTAAAATTCCAGCAGAGCATTGTAAGAAACTCATTGATGGTTACCGGAAGCGGTTGGTCGCAGTTATTTTGGCTAAAGATTGTGCAACCAAGTATTAGGCTGAGGGTGTCAATACTTTTGTCTGGCCCATTTTTGGAGTTTTGTGTGAAATGATCAATGTTTTGCTTCATTCTCTTTTGTGTTTTTTCATTTAAGACAAATTAAATGAAGATAATAATACCAAAGAATTTGTGATTGCAATCATTTTCAGGAAGAAACTGAGTATTATCTGACAGAATTGCAGGGGTGTCAATACTTTTGGCCACAACTGTACAATGAAGACTAGAGGGTCCGGCTAACATACATTGTGCCAACCGACATTATAATCTCGGGATTAGCATCGGTGTGACATTCCCTTATGAAGGCCACTTCATGGCGTTTCCAACCTGATGCTGGAATGGAGGTCTGTCCTCTTCAGCTTCTTTTGTCTTTGATGCAGTGATAGCCATAAATTGGTCTGGAGACCACATGAGTAACAATATGAAGACGCCTTCACTAGGAAACATCACACTGGTCAAACTCCCAGGATTATGGTGTAGGATGATATAATGTACGGTAGCCGGACCCCTCAAGTTTTTTTTTTTTTTTTTTTTCAGGTACAATAATAACTTCGAGTTACATTGATATGGTGTTGGAGCCCTTTGTACTAACATTTCTTGTTAATAACATTCCAAAGTTTGTAAGTGGACATGGTGCTCAAACTCAATGCTGAATAAATTAAAATGTTTTTTTCCATTTTTTTTCGTCATTTATAGATCATAAGCTTGCGAGCACGGCCCTCAGTCATCCTGTATCCGTTGATATACTACATGTAACTTTATAATGTCTTTGTCCATGATCTGTTGAATTGTAAAGTGCTGTGGAATTTGTTGGCGCTATATAAGATTATTATTATTATTATTATTAGTAGGATAATTTGCATATAATTAACATGTCTGTCCATTCTGTGATTCCCATAAATCTACCACTTTCCTGTCTTGGTGTTGCAATTTCAGTGATGAGGAGTATATTAGACAGATAGGTATGCCATTGATATTGGATAGATATATAATCAAATCTATATAATAATATTTCAGATCTAGAAGAAACCTCATCCCCCTTACTCCTGCGCTCTCCCGTCTGTGCACTATTAGAACTTCCTGTTGTGAAAATCTGGGAATTCACCGGAAATTGTTCACATTTGTGGAATCCTAGTTTATCATTAGACATGTCAGTTTATGTTTTACTTAATCAATGTCCACCCTCGTTCCCATTTACATGCAGCCTTTAAGGATCATTGATAAAAACCACACCATTAGCACAGTTTGTGCAGTTTTCTTTGTGAAAACAAACATTGGGGGCAAATAAAAAATATATAGATGACTTTTAAGTTTTAATTGTTAGCAAGTTTGATTATGCGGTTCTAGGAAAAGTAGATATTTTGCAGCTACTCTGAAGACTGGATTATAATGGATTACTGCGACGCTATACCCGCCTTTCCCTTTAAGCTAGAACTTTACGGCAACACTAAAATCGCAGCGACACATTGTAACATTATTGCGTTGCGACCTGCAGCATTGTGACAGTCCGATATGTTTCCAACTTTGTTGGATTCTCTTTTTACTGGTCAACACGTCGCTGTGTAGCCCCAGCTGAAGAAACGTAGAGCTATGACTTCTTCCTTAAATAAATAAAATGTAAGAAGTTTTTTTTTTTTGCCTTTTTCTTGTTTGTCGCGATGATTTTGCAGCAGCCCACTTATTTATATAGAATTTTTTTGACACTCGAGGGCCACATTTGTAAATGCCACCAAATCTGAAGTCACAACATTTAGACATCAATCAGACACTTACAGTTTTTTCATATTCAAAAACAATAACAAAGCGCAGCATTATACCTGCAAATGGGTTTTTCAGAACTAAATTTCTACATACCCAATTATCTGGGAAATTTGGTGGCTTATTTTTAGGATAAGTTATCAGTATTAGGCCTGGATCACACATACGCGAGATACAGCCGAGCCTCGCAGGTGAAAACCCAGCTCTAGCGCCGGCACTCCGGAGCGGAGCGTGCGGCTCCATGTATTGCTGTTCGTCTGCATGCTCCGCTCCGGAGTGCCGTCGCCAGAGGAGGGATTTCACCTGCGAGACTCGGCCGTATCTCGCGTATGTGTGATCCCGGCCTTAGACCGGTGGTGCCTTAGGATGAGTGGACACATGGATGTTCGGGTTCGACCGAACTTTAATCCAAAACTCGGTTTGGGTACTCAAACTGTACCTGAACTTGAGCCCCATAGAAGTTAATGGGGACGCACACTTTGGTCATGTAAAATGGTCATGGTAAGGGCAAAGGGGCTGACAAAAGAAGCACAGTACCCCCACAAAGTCTTTCCTTCTTTCACTTTTCCTGGGGAAGTTCGTGTTTGGAGTTAAGCACTGGGTCCTAGATATCCAGTATGAACCCCGGTTCGTTCATCTCTAATGGTGACATATCAGTCAGGGAAGGTCGGTTTCTGCACAGACAACTAGAGCACATAATCAGGCAGAGTGTTTCATAAGTGCTCTATTCGGATGATCGAAAGCTGAGATGCTGAACGGCTGTAGAGTTGTAGCTGCTGCACTCTCTCCTCTCCTACACTCCTCTCTATGATCGGTGAAGGGAAGAAGCAGGAATTTGAAAAGTCAGTGATTAACTCTCTGCCTCAGCCCAGAGAGGTCAGTAACTAGACAATGGTTGTAAATTATTACTCTTTACTGTAGTTTGACAGGGTTACTGTTGTTTGACAAGATTCCTAAATGTTCCTTTTTCTGTTGGCAGAACACCTCCCTGTCCTATAGACATCTCCTGATACCGACATTGACTGCTTTACTGCTCGAGGTATTCTGAAAATGACCTCCCTACTGCCCTAAACACCAGGCAGGGATTCTGACAATAATCTCTTTACTGCCCTAGACACCAGGCAGGGATTCGGACTATTACCTCTCTACTGCCCTAGACACCAGGTAGGGATTCTGACTCTTACCTCTCTACTGCCCTAGACACCAGGTAGGGATTCTGACTATTAACCCCCCCAACTGCCCTAGACACCAGGCAGTGATTCTGACAATAACCTCTACTGCCCTAGACACCAGGCATAGGATTCTGAAAATAACCTCCCTACTGCCCTAAACACCAGGCAGGGATTCTGACTATTACCTCTCTACTGCCCTAGACACCAGGCAGGGATTCTGACTATTACCTCTCTTCTGCCCTAGACTCTAGGCAGGGATTCTGACAATAACCTCCCTACTGCCCTTGACACTAGGCAGGGATTCTGACAATAACCTCCCTACTGCCCTAGACACCAGGCAGGGATTATGACAATAACCTCCCTACTGCCCTAGACACCAGGCAGGGATTCTGACAATAACCTCTCTACTGCCCTAGACACCAGGCAGGGATTCTGACAATAACCTCCCTACTGCCCTAGACACCAGGCAGGGATTCTGGATTCTGACAATAACCTCTCTACTGCCCTTGACACCAGGCATGGGATTCTGACTATTACCTTTCTACTGCCCTAGACACCAGGCAGGGATTCTGACAATAACCTCTTTACTGCCCTAGACACCAGGCAGGAATTCGGACTATTACCTCCCTACTGCCCTAGACACCAGGCAGGGATTCTGGATTCTGACAATAACCTCTCTACTGCCCTTGACACCAGGCATGGGATTCTGACTCTTACCTCTCTACTGCCCTAGACACCAGGTAGGGATTCTGATTCTTACCTCTCTACTGCCCTAGACACCAGGTAGGGATTCTGACTATTAACCCCCCCAACTGCCCTAGACACCAGGCAGGGATTTTGACAATAACCTCTCTACTGCCCTAGACACCAGGCATGGGATTCTGACTCTTACCTCTCTACTGCCCTAGACACCAGGTAGGGATTCTGATTCTTACCTCTCTACTGCCCTAGACACCAGGTAGGGATTCTGACTATTAACCCCCCCAACTGCCCTAGACACCAGGCAGGGATTTTGACAATAACCTCTCTACTGCCCTAGACACCAGGCATGGGATTCTGAAAATAACCTCCCTACTGCCCTAGACACCAGGCAGGGATTCTGAAAATAACCTCCCTACTGCCCTAGACACCAGGCAGGGATTCTGAAAATAACCTCCCTACTGCCCTAGACACCAGGCAGGCATTCTGACTATTACGTCTCTACTGCCCTAGACACTAGGCAGGGATTCTGACAATAACCTCCCTACTGCCCTAGACACCAGGCAGGGATTCTGAAAATAACCTCCCTACTGCCCTAGACACCAGGCAGGGATTCTGAAAATAACCTCCCTACTGCCCTAGACACCAGGCAGGCATTCTGACTATTACGTCTCTACTGCCCTAGACACTAGGCAGGGATTCTGAAAATAACCTCCCTACTGCCCTAGACACCAGGCAGGGATTCTGACAATAACCTCTCTACTGTCCTTGACACCAGGCATGGGATTCTGACTATTACCTCTCTACTGCCCTAGACACCAGGCAGGGATTCTGAAAATAACCTCCCTACTGCCCTAGACACCAGGCAGGCATTCTGACTATTACATCTCTACTGCCCTAGACACTAGGCAGGGATTCTGACAATAACCTCCCTACTGCTCTAGACACCAGGCAGGGATTCTGAAAATGACCTCCCTACTGCCCTAGACACCAGGCAGGGATTCTAAAAATAACCTCCCTACTGCCCTTGACACCAGGCAGGGGTTTTGACAATAACCTCTCTACTGCCCTAGACACCAGGCAGGGATTCTGACTATTAACCCCCCCCCCCCCCAACTGCCCTAGACACCAGGCAGGGATTCTGACAATAACCTCTCTACTGCCCTACACACCAGGCAGGGATTCTAAAAATAACCTCCCTACTGCCCTTGACACCAGGCAGGGGTTTTGACAATAACCTCTCTACTGCCCTTGACACCAGGCAGGGATTCTGGCATTAATCACTTTTGCTGGATTCTCTTGTGGAAAAGGGTTGTTCCTATGTAAGCTATTCATGGCTGCGACAGAAATATCTCTTTGCTGTCCACTGAAGGGGTAGGATTTCAGAAACAGTCGAGTAGCCTGCGCTATGCTGTAACTCCTATTCATTTACGTACAAGTTATGGAAACGCAGTGCAGCCCGCTCGGTTCCAGTAGGCACTGTGTTCTCGCTAGAAGATATGCTGTATCAATGTGGAGAAATCCTCTATGCATTAAGGCCACTATTTACCAGTCCGATAGAGGACCAAAGGCCTTTCTTTATCCCTTGTAGGGTGAATGTAGCCCCATGTATACGTTTTACACCAAACTTGTGGCTTAGACGGTGGTGGTATTTATCTGCCCTTTTTATTGATTGAGAAATGATTGTATGTATGAAAGCAATCTGTGTCTCAGGCTATGTTCACACTTGTGTATTGACCGTTCTGTCTGCTTGTTTCATTTTTTGGAACAAACGGAATTCATGTCAAAACTGATCCTTTGCATAAATGACGCAAACGGAAACTATAGGCCCCTATTAATTATGGGACCTGCTTATGTGGCCGACTTTAGAAAGAAAGAACAACTTCTTGTCTGATGCGATTTCCCCTTCCCCCGTTTTAGAGTGGACACATTCACGGAAATTGGACTTGTAACTAATTCTCGGCTATAAGTGTAACTATTTCAGAAATGTATCTGAAGCCTAATTTTATTATTTGTAGAATTTGGAAGGTCTGCCCTTTGAAGGATCATATGCATACGCGTCTGCAGTGTAATCCTCGGCTTTCACTGTTAGCATCTCTCCTGAATCTGCCAGCTGTCTGGGAGCAGGTGAGGAAACCCAATCTCCCAGCCACACTTGTGTTCAGCTATGACATGTGTGGACCGTTTCCTCCCAATATTTCACTTGGTCCTTCTGTCCTCAATGTTGGGATGCTCGCTGCATTGTGCGCTTTCTCGGACCTGCTTAGTACAGTAGGCTAGGGTTGGTATAGTTCTAGCTCTTCTCAGTGTAAAGTTCAGGCTGTAAAGAACGACTTCCGTATATACAGTATGTGGTGATCTACATGGTTGGTATCTCGATCTGTCGGAGATTTACGTGGAGCACGTTTTTGCCCCCATCATTGCTGGTCTTTGTATGACCTGTGGTGCACGGTGTCCGTGTGTTTGCATAGTGTGGGGGTTGGCGCACCGCTGACTGTACAGGGATCATTTACCTCTGGGTGACATAGGTGCAGGTTTCTCTCCGAATGTCCAGTGTCCACTTCTACCAGGGGTCGCCATGAGTATCTCTAACTACAGGAAGTTTCTACAGGACCTAAACAAGCTTAAAGGTAGGCACATTTACCCTACAAATATTCTCCTACAGGGCTGTATGTTCCGTAAGATTTCTGCATGCGCTGCTTGTTACAAGTTTCTGTATTTTATTCCGTGTTTTTTAGGTAAGTAACATATATAGACTGTATTACAGGGGTTTGGCGATCTGCGACACTCCAGCTGTTGTGCAACTACATCTCCCAGCATGCACTGACCGAGAGCTGGTGTGCTGCAGGTTGCTGACTCCTGCCTTACTATACACAACCCCTGTGCACTACTGTGCAGACTCCATAGTACAGAAACAGTGATTCTATGGGAGAACCGCGTCATACAGAAGTCATCCGATGGAGCATGCAGCACATAATACTGGTATACACTAGGGTCCTCATGTACGACACTGGGATATGGCTGTGTGCCTCAATCCTGGGTGTGATCAGGGTAGATTAGTAAAAAAAAAAGTCTGAAAAATTAGTTTTGCTTTGGTTTATTGATTAATAACTGAATTGGCAGTGGTATCTAGATATCCCAGGTAATAACATAAAAAAATGAATGTGTCAGTTAGCCTGACCTTATATGACTCCTACCTTACCGATATGTATACATCACGGTCCTGCCTACAGAACAATGCATCCAGCTCTAGCACTATGCGGCTTTCATGCCGTCTGTCAGTTCTCGGGTCTCGTATGTCATCTGCGGCTGTATCATCTAACTTTCCTGAGCTGACCGCTGCCTGTTATTTTCCCTTTTGTTCTCCTATCTGTGCTTGTCCTTAGTCATGTAAAAGGCAGCCTGAGAGCTGAGCTAATGGTTTCAGTGTTGGTGTATCAACCCCAAAGACCATGGGAAATATGTCCACTACTGCAAACTGTCTGACTTACTGAATATTATTTTCATGTGACCATAGACTCTATTCTTTTGCTCCGTAGGAGTGTACATATGCATGATCGTCTCTTGCCATGTACATACTTTTTTTTTTTTTTTAATGCCCTCATCTTTGGTTGTGGATTGGTTTTAAATAGTACATAATGATGTGCAATATTGTTGTGTATGAATTTTTTACTTTTCGGAACTGACTACCATTTTTTTAATGTTTCCTACCTTTTGTTAGTACTACTCTCTGGTGTCTATGTGTGCGCCCATCATCTGATCCTCTAATGCCTCTGGGTGCTCCCATCATCTGATCCTCTGGTGCCTCTGTGTGCTCCAGTCATCTGATCCGCTAATGCCTCTGTGTGCTCCCGTCATCTGATCCTCTAATGCATCTGTGTGCTCCCGTCATCTGATCCTCTGGTGCCTCTGGGTGCTCCCGTCATCTGATCCTCTGGTGCCTCTGGGTGCTCCCGTCATCTGATCCTCTGGTGCCTCTGTGTGCTCCCGTCATCTGATCCTCTGGTGCCTCTGTGTGCTCCCGTCATCTGATCCTCTAATGCCTCTGTGTCCTCCCGTCATCTCATCCTCTGGTCACTCAGGCTTCTGTCCACCAGGTGACTCTGTGTGCTCATATTTCTGTCACTTGGAAGGCACTATACGCTCCTTCTTTTTGAATCTCTGGTGGCTGTGTGCTTTAGCTATTACACACTATAGTGGCAGCCTGACCCTTTGGTGCCTCTATGTGGTCTCACTGTTTGACCCTGTTTTGGCAGCCCAAGCTTTTGTTGTCTGTGTTCTCCCATTATCAAACCCTGTGATGGCTATATGTCACTATGGTGGCTCTTTTAACTCCCACTAGCCCATTCGTATCTCTACTGTGTAACTCTTTTGCTATATGGGCTATCACTTTGTTGGCCCCCCTCCCCCACCAGTGGCTTCAGTGCTCCTACTATCTGAGCTCTGGTAGTTTCAATATAATCATACTGTCTGATATTATGCTGGCTTCAATGTACTCCTACTGTATTATCTTCTGGTGGTTATAATGTGCTCCTACTGTCTGACCTTCTGGCTGTAATGTGCACCTACTGTATGACCCTCTAGTGGCTTCATGCGCTCTTACTGTATGACCCTCTAGTGGATTCATGTGCTCTTACTGTATGACCCTCTAGTGGCTTCACGCGCTCTTACTGTATGACCCTCTAGTGGCTTCATGTGCTCTTACTGTATGACCCTCTAGTGGCTTCATGCGCTCTTACTGTATGACCCTCTAGTGGCTTCATGCGCTCTTACTGTATGACCCTCTAGTGGCTTCATGCGCTCTTACTGTATGACCCTCTAGTGGCTTCATGTGCTCTTACTGTATGACCCTCTAGTGGCTTCATGCGCCCTTACTGTATGACCCTCTAGTGGCTTCATGCGCTCTTACTGTATGACCCTCTAGTGGCTTCATGCGCTCTTACTGTATGACCCTCTAGTGGCTTCATGTGCTCTTACTGTATGACCCTCTAGTGGCTTCATGCGCTCTTACTGTATGACCCTCTAGTGGCTTCATGCGCTCTTACTGTATGACCCTCTAGTGGCTTCATGCGCTCTTACTGTATGACCCTCTAGTGGCTTCATGCGCTCTTACTGTATGACCCTCTAGTGGCTTCATGCGCTCTTACTGTATGACCCTCTAGTGGCTTCATGCTGTCGGGATCACACTCAGTCGGAGCAGCCTTTGGAAGTGGGGAATCACCAGAAATAATACACAAGACACGTCTTGTATAGTGTATCACTGGGAAGTCTCTGAAGCACGCCTGCCTTCAAGGTGCTATCCCTTCTTTATATAGTTGTTTCAGTAGGTTTAGTGGTTATACAAGTTTTGCATGTTTAAACAAAGAGACAAAACAGGAAAGAAAGAAAAGAAAACAGTTTCGTGGGCGGCAGTTTCACAACAAACAGTACAAAGGCAATTCCACAGACAAGAAAAACAGGATTTCATACTATAGCTAAAATGTCCTTGAATGGACAGGTCAATATTTATCACAAATTCTTTTTTTTTTTATTTTTGTTCATTGAGGTAATCCTTTTTGTTCTGCTCTTCACAATCCCCCCTTTGACATATTCCATTCAAAACCTTGTCGATCATTTTAGTCATTCTTTTTGTGATATTACAAAAAAAAACTTTATATTCTCGCATCCATTACACAAAATTTATTTGTGCATACCGAGATACCCTTGAGTACAACCTTGAATAATACATATATAATTACAATAACCATAACTGTATGTATTAGGCTTTGCATAATCCCGGTAACCCACCCACCGATCCCTCTGAACCAATTGGCCGGGTTAAGAAAAGAAAAGGTATCTGACCACCAGCTATCCTTATTTTGGTCATTGTCTTTGTCATACTGATCCCTGAGTCGTTGTACGTCTTTTAATTTAAATCTCATACTCATAGTACTATTCGGGTCTATATAATGACAGCAGGTGGGTCCGATGATTTGACACATACCCCCTTGTGAGGCAGTTAGGTAATCCAATACCAGGGTATGTTGGTTAGTGACTATTATAAGCTGATTCTGTACAGCTATACTAGTATTTAATATGTCCAATATATCCCAAATCTGATCATCTAGATAATCCGTGGCTCTAACTAATTTATCCCACATTTGTGTTAACATAGGATAAATAAAAATGGTACTAGCAATTTTGTTGGGAATTCCCATTTGTACTATATGCGGCCTCCCCGAGGGACGTGGTGAGTTATCTGCAGCTCTTTTATACAGTGTGTGCTTGGGCACGGCTTGCATATTCACTTGTTTATTTGAAATTATGAAAGTAGCCGGGGTTAGGCGTCCTAATGTACAAGTACCCTTTATACCTACGGGAAGCCATTTATATGCTCCTTCTCCGCATATCCAAAATGTACCCTCAGGCAGATCCCACAAAGCTGAGTGCTGCAATACCAATCTGTGAGCCAAATCCACAAAACTAGATACATTCTGAAGCATACACCAAGAGGGTTTTTGTCCCAAGGGGCTACAGTACCCGGCTGCGGGATTCCCACATACATGCATTCCGTTGACATACTCATTGGATTCATTACAAACCAGGTTCCCCGGCTTACTTGTACAACTGTTTGCATCACCTTGGGGGAACAACTCAGAATGTTCCCATTTTCTATTATGTATGTATCTTTCCAATACTGTAGGTTTGAAAGCATCAGAGGAAGGGGTGGTTGTACTGAAACTGAGCTGTAGATTTTCAGTGGGGACCTGTCCTAAATCAGTTAATCCAGTCTTATTCCTAGGTACCCATTTTCCTCCCTTGAATGCTAAATATTGTAAGTTGTCTATTTTTCCTGTAAGATTGCCCTGCCACCAGGGAAATTCTACCCATCCCACAATTGGTATGGCGATTGTAGTATTCCATAGTCTAGTATTGCCAGGTTGGTTGTTGGCCAGGTTGTCTGAACAATTAGGCCAAGCGAATATTTCTTCAGCTGACAAGGGAACTGCTAGAAAAGGTATACTTGTGGCTGATACTGGTGAATGGGTACAGATCCAACAATCTGCCAGGGGTTGCGTATTATTTAACAAGTCATGCACTAATTTTCTATGATGTTGTACGAATCTATTGTTCAAAGGGGCTAGAGAATTCAGTCTTTCCCATGCCTCCGTTGAGGTTAACATTATTAACATCAATATCATGAGTCTTATACTGCTTTTTTGCAATGGCTTGCATGTATCCATGATGCCTTTCCTTCAAGCTTGACTGCTGTTGGAGTTGTTAACAGGACTTGGAAAGGTCCGTCAAATCTCGGTTCCAGAGTCTTTCTGGTGTGTCTTTTCACGTAGACTTGATCACCAGGTTCCAACTTGTGGCCTCCTTCGAGATTTTCTGGATCTGGAAGGGAAGCAAAAACTTGCGAATGCACTTTAGTTAAACGTTTTTGTAATTCTTGTACATAAGCAGTTAAAGTCTCAGTATTCAACATCAGTTGTTGTGGAAAATAGCAACCCAAATTTGCTGCTCTACCAAAAAGAATCTCATGTGGTGACAGCTTAGCCTTCCCCCTTGGGGTGTTTCGGATGGAATACAGGGCAAGTGGTAGACACTCGGTCCAAGGCTTTCCTGTTTCTGCCATGGCCTTCTGGATTTTTAATTTTATTGTCCCATTTAATCTTTCCACTTTACCTGAACTCTGTGGATGATATGGAGTGTGAAACTGGTTTTCTACTCCCAACATTTTCATAACATTCTGGAATATTTCCCCAGTAAAATGGGTACCCCTATCTGACTCGATCACCTCAGGCATGCCGTAACGGGGTATCAGTTCATGTGCTATTTTAATGGCAGTAGTTTTTGCTGAGGCTTTACGAACTGGATAAGTCTCTGGCCACCCTGAGAACATGTCCACACACACAAGCACATATTCGTATCCATTGTACCTAGGAAGTTGGATGTAGTCGATCTGGAGTCTTTGAAAGGGATACAGTGGTCTTACATGATGCTTGGTTGGGGTTTTAATGGCCTGACCTGGATTGTGTGCCAGGCATATAGCGCATGCAGCACACATGTTCCGAGCAAAATTACCAAAGCCTGGAGCCAACCACCTTTCTTTTACCTTGAGCGTCATACCATTTGCCGACACATGCGTGGGTAGGTGGAGGTCACTTGCCACTGCGGGGTACCAGGCTCTGGGTAAACACAACAAAGTTCCTTTTTTCCATAATCCTTGCTGATCTTCTGCCCCTTTTTTCTGCCACTGCCCTCGTTCTTCGTCGTCTACCTGTTTCTGAGCTTCCTTCAATCTTTCCTCATCATCTTCAGAGCTATCTAGTGTGTGGGCATGATGTAAGGGTTTACGTGCTGCCTGTTTTGCTGCCTTATCGGCTTTATCGTTACCCCTGGCTTCCTCGGTGTCGAGTCTCACATGTGCAGCTACCTTTATCACCGCTATTTCTTTAGTTTCTTGTGCTGCCTCCAGAATCTGTCTAATGAGGGAGGCATGTTTAACAGGTTGGCCTGAAGCAGTCATATAACCTCTGGCTCTCCATATTACGCCAAAATCGAAAATAATGCCATGTGCATATCTAGAATCAGTGTATATGTTTGCTGTCTGATCTTTGGCTATTTTTAGAGCTTCAACTAATGCCGTAAGTTCTGCTTCTTGTGCAGACTGATTAGCAGGGAGAGGTTCTGCTTTCAGCACTTCATGCTGAGTTACTACCGCATAACCTGTATGAAATTGTCCATTCATATCTGCATATCTACTGCCATCTATGAAAAGTTCAAATGTAGCATTACAGAGTGGCTTGTCACGTACATTACATAAGCCCTGAGTCTCTTGTTCCATTAATTGTACACAATCATGCATTGACTTTGATGGGTCAAAGGAGTTGGAGAGTGCAGTTTCAAAGGAGTTGGAGAGTGCAGTTTCCTCAGGTATGGTACCCCCCTCAGACTCTAAAGGGAGCAAAGACGCGAGATTAAGAGTCTGAATCCTGGCAAAGGAAATGTTGGGCGGCAGTAGTAGGGAACATTGGAGACGGAGGTGTCTGGCCATTGAAATATGTTTAGGTTGGACCTGGTTAAGAATGCCATGTACATCATGAGTGGTCTGAACTAGAAGTGGGTGATCAAGAACAATCTCAGAAGCTTTATCTAATAACAGTGAAATTGCGGCTACTACTCTTACACAAGAAGGTGCGGCTCTAGCTACAGGGTCCAGATGAGCTGATATGTATGCCACAGGTCTCTGTTTGTTTCCATGTTTTTGTGTGAGCACCCCTGTAGCATGTGAGGATATCTCAGCTGCCATCAATTGAAAAGGTTTAGTGTAGTCTGGGAGTCCCAAAGCCGGAGCTGATACCAGTGCTGTTTTCAAAGAGGAAAATGACTGTTTAGCCTCTTCACTGAGTGAATATGGTGTGTTGGCAATACAGTCATATAAAGGCTGCATGAGTTGACTTGCATGTATGATCCACTGTCTACAGTGTGAAACAATACCTAGGAAAGCACGCAGCTGTTTGTGATTCCTGGGTTCAAGCATGTTATGTATGGCTTCCGTACGTTGAGGTGTGAGGTGTCTGATGCCCTGTGATATGCAGTGACCTAAAAACACGACTGTTTGTTGACAAGCCTGGAGTTTCTGTCTATTTACTTTACAGCCTTCTTGCGCTAGGAAAATTAAGAAATTAACAGTTGAGGTAACTGCCGTCTGCTCATCAGGGCAACAAATAAGTAAGTCCTCTACATACTGTAGAATGACTACTCCTGGTTCTGGGATGAAATTTTTTAGCACGGTCTGCATTGCTTCAGAGTACAAAGTTGGTGAGTGTACCATACCTTGTGGCAATCTTGTCCATGCTAATTGTTTACCCTTGAATGTAAAGGCAAACAAATGCCAACAGTTCTTATGTAGTGGCACAGAAAAAAATGCGTTTGAGAAGTCAATTACCGTAAAATATGCAGCATTGCTGGGAATTTGAGACAGTAAGGTATGAGGATTCGGTACCACAGGGGTGACCGGTGCCAAAACCTTATTGATTTCCCGTAAGTCGTGCACCATGCGATATTTCACCATAGTTTCTTTGGAGGACACTTTCTTTTTAACAGGATATAAGGATGTATTGGCGGGTGACCTGATTTCTACCAAAACACCTTGTAACACATAATCCTGAATTTGTTGAGAAATCGCCTGTTCTTGCTGGGCGCTGATGGGGTATTGCCTAAGCTGAGGTAATATGGTTCCCGGGGCAGTTTCTAACAGTATAGGAGCTACTGATAAAAATCCTACATCAGTGTCTCCTTTTGCCCATAGGCTGTCAGGAACCCGAGACAAGTCAATTTTTGCTTGTTGAGTGTAAATTTCGGGAAAATCCTCCATTGCCTGTATTCTAACATATGGTTCCAGAGTTTCTGCATCTTCAGGGATGGTCAGCATAACTGTGCCATCTTCTCTAAAATGGATGTTTGCATGCATTTTACTTAAGACATCAGTACCCAACAAGCAGGTAGGTGCACCTTTAGCAAATAAAAATTTGGATACAAAAGTTTTAGGGCCAAAGCTCACATTTAAAGGTTTTGTAAAGGGCAACGCCTGAATTTTACCATCATACCCTTCTGCATATGTAACCTTTGAGGATATATTGTCAGGATATGGTAAAAAGTCCTGATTTAAAATGGAGGATGTTGCTCCCGTATCTATCAGAAAAGGTACATTTTTACCCTCAACTTCAACTTGAATTATTGGTCTTCTAGAAGGAAGAGAGACCTGCATAACTTTCAGTCATTCTGAGCTGTCTGTTTGATCAGGCACTGGGTTATTTATCCTATTTTTGGGTACAAAGGTTCCTGAATCTATATCTGCTTTTCTCTTCCTACATTCCCTTTGGAAATGTCCTGGCTTCTTACAGTAATGACAAGTAAACTTTTGATTAGCAGAGCCAGTATTAGCCTGTGCAATTCTTACTGGCTTAGAATTTTCTCTTAAGTCCATTTCTATCCCTACAGCTTTCTGTCTAGCCAGGTGTGGGTCTTCCAAGGTTCTCCAATCAGGGGTTGCGGCCTTAAGCTTTTCCTTCACTTTTGGAGACAATCCATCTATAAAGGTTTTTGTAACTAACCTCATCATTCCTGGAGCGGTTAGATCCATGCCTTCATCTCTGAAATTATTTTCTACACTTAGATAATATTCGTCTACTGATTGTCCAGATTTCTGAGCCACCACTCCCGTTGTTCCTCTCTGCCTCTGTCTCTCCCTCATGAAAACCATTAAGTGATCTACAAATTGTGTACCTGATTCTATCGTTTGTAAGGCACCATCTCCTGCTTGGGGCCTATGTACCTGTAGATTTGCTAATAGCTCCTGGAAGAGTCCAGGAGTCATTTTCATTCTACATAATTCTTCTCCATCTGCCCAAACTCCAGCGTGAGTCTGCATAATTTGCTGTATATATTGTGCAAATCTAACTGGACACTGGGTGGGATCTGGTGCGTTATGCAAAAAAAGACATGCCTTCAGCGGGGGACCAAGGGAAATATTGTCGAGTTTGGTGATATCTAGTTCCCATTACTCCGTCAGCACCAGATTCCCTAAAGGGTCTTGGTACTACCCTAACAGGGGCAAGTACAGCGCCATGTCTAGGTGTACCACAGGCTAGGCAATCATTTCTCCAGTCTGGATTTTGTTGTCCACAGTGCGGACATACCCATCCTCCTGGTCCGGCTAAACTTTGAGGTGGTGTTTGGAGAAAAGATGGGGCATGTGGGTTAAGGTATGGGGGTGGGGTATTTTTAGATTCCACATTTTGTTTTTCTCCACAGCCTGTGGGTCTAATACACCACTTTTTACTCTGTTGATTATATGTCCATCCCTCATTTTCTGCTACCCTAGAGACATCAATCAATGCTTGGATCTGATCTATCCATTTCTTGTCTCTGATTATGCCTCTTTTCCTTTCCTGAATTCCTTCCCATAGTTTTCTACTAAAAGCTTCTGCCCTAGTAACTCCAAACTTACTAAAAATCTTTTTCAGCCCCTTAGTGGCATCTTCACCACTTCTCTCCTTTATGATAGTATAGATATCTAATTCTTCTGGTTCCGACTTTGTTTGCTTATTCCCCATTTTCTTATCCTGAGCTTTCTTGCCCTAGGTGGCGTTTGGGTATGAGAATACCTCGTTACCTTCTTCCTAAGGAGCTAGGATGTCTTTTTCTTGCCCTAGGTGGCGTTTGGGTATGAGAATACCTCGTTACCTTCTTCCTAAGGAGCTAGGATGTTTAAACTGTGTTGATGTAAGAAAATCCTGATTCCTACACCTATAGCAAACAACACAAATGCAACCAGACAGAAAAAGAAAAAGAACATACAACGTATCTTGTCCCAGGCTAATTTATCTGTCCTGGGCTTATACTATCACATACAACGTATTCTTGTCCCAGGCTAATTTATCTGTCCTGGGCTCATACTATCATACACTTATCCGTCACCAGGTTTTTGTCAAAGACAGGATCAGAGATTGAACATAGGCGCGGAGGTCTCCCCGAAAGGACGCAACCACGTTGCCCAGTGGGACAGTCACTTCTTCTGTTTCAACCCCCTGGGCGGCTTATAGGGCTATTCCCAACTTCCACACACCTTCTATTCACATTCACTCTCATTCAATGCCGTACTCCGTGAGGTGATCAATTCCTAAATAGTTCAAGAACCCGAGCTATAGGTATCCTCCTCTACTAGAACTACCCGCTAAAGAACACGACACAGAAAATCTTACGGACAGTGCAGGGCAGATATAAGAGATCTAACAGTGTCTCTTACCTGGCCAGGTTTTTGTTCATCTGCCGTCCATTATCCCAGATTCTCTTTTCGTTCGTATTCTGCCGGTGTTCTTGAAGGAATACACAGACCTCGAATCCCTGTTCGGGCGCCAGGAAATGTCGGGATCACACTCAGTCGGAGCAGCCTTTGGAAGTGGGGAATCACCAGAAATAATACACAAGACACGTCTTGTATAGTGTATCACTGGGAAGTCTCTGAAGCACGCCTGCCTTCAAGGTGCTATCCCTTCTTTATATAGTTGTTTCAGTAGGTTTAGTGGTTATACAAGTTTTGCATGTTTAAACAAAGAGACAAAACAGGAAAGAAAGAAAAGAAAACAGTTTCGTGGGCGGCAGTTTCACAACAAACAGTACAAAGGCAATTCCACAGACAAGAAAAACAGGATTTCATACTATAGCTAAAATGTCCTTGAATGGACAGGTCAATATTTATCACAAATTCTTTTTTTTTTTATTTTTGTTCATTGAGGTAATCATTTTTGTTCTGCTCTTCACAATGCGCTCTTACTGTATGACCCTCTGGTGGCTATAATGTGCTCCTACTGTCTGACCCTTTACCCTTTGGTGGCTATGATGTGCTCCTACTGTCTGACCCTTTGGTGTATAATGTGTTTTTACTGACTGACCCTCAGGAGGCTTCATGTGCTTTTGCTGCCCAACATGTTGGTCTTATTATTTGCTATGCCTTAGTTATTAGCAGACTTTAGTCAGCTGTCATACTTTCGCTTACATGTCTACTTTCCTTTTCTCTCTCGACCTCTTTGGTAGGTGTATATCTTGTGTCCAGGTGATCTTTTTATCTATGGCTCTTGTTGTCTACATGGTTGATAGAGGGGATGATGAGTGGACTGCTATAATTTGTGGTCTTTATTTTCTGGTGTTTGTAAATTTGTCACTTGTGCATTTGCTTGTGTGAGCAGTCTCCTGTATTTCTATGTGTGTGGCACGTTCACATCTCACATCTTGCTTTTTCTTTCTGTGTCACTGGTGCTATAATATATATATATATATATAATTGCCTAAGGGTTTTTCCGTCTGTCTGTCTGTCTGTCCTGGAAATCCCGACTCTCTGGTCGAGGCCTGGCGGCCTCGATTAATCAATCAGAGACCGGCACAGCATCGACGTAGAAATCCCGCGTTTCTGATTGGTCGAGGCCGCCAGTCTGATTGACACTTCTATATTGATCAGTCCTCCTGACACTTCTGTATTGATCAGTCCTCCTGACACATCTATATTGATCAGTCCTCCTGACACTTCTATATTGATCAGTCCTCCTGACACTTCTATATTGATCAGTCCTCCTGACACTTCTATATTGATCAGTCCTCCTGACATTCTATATTGATCAGTCCTCCTGACATTCTATATTGATCAGTCCTCCTGACACTTCTATATTGATCAGTCCTCCTGACACTTCTATATTGATCAGTCCTCCTGACACTTTTATATTGATCAGTCCTCCTGACACTTCTATATTGATCAGTCCTCCTGACACTTCTGTATTGATCAGTCCTCCTGACACTTCTATATTGATCAGTCCTCCTGACACTTCTATATTGATCAGTCCTCCTGACACTTCTATATTGATCAGTCCTCCTGATACCTCTATATTGATCAGTCCTCCTGACACTTCTATATTGATCAGTCCTCCTGACACTTCTATATTGATCAGTCCTCCTGACACTTCTATATTGATCAGTCCTCCTGACACTTCTATATTGATCAGTCCTCCTGATACCTCTATATTGATCAGTCCTCCTGACACTTCTATATTGATCAGTCCTCCTGACACTTCTATATTGATCAGTCCTCCTGACACTTCTATATTGATCAGTCCTCCTGACACTTCTATATTGATCAGTCCTCCTGACACTTCTATATTGATCAGTCCTCCTGACATTCTATATTGATCAGTCCTCCTGACACTTCTATATTGATCAGTCCTCCTGACACTTCTATATTGATCAGTCCTCCTGACACTTCTATATTGATCAGTCCTCCTGATACGTCTATATTGATCAGTCCGCCTGACACTTCTATATTGATCAGTCCTCCTGACACTTCTATATTGATCAGTCCTCCTGACACTTCAATATTGATCAGTCCTTCTGACACTTCAATATTGATCAGTCCTCCTGACATTCTATATTGATCAGTCCTCCTGACACTTCTATATTGATCAGTCCTCCTGACACTTCTATATTGATCAGTCCTCCTGACACTTCTATATTGATCAGTCCTCCTGACACTTCTATATTGATCAGTCCTCCTGACACTTCAGTATTGATCAGTCCTCCTGACACTTCTATATTGATCAGTCCTCCTGACACCTCTATATTGATCAGTCCTCCTGACTCTTCTATATTGATCAGTCCTCCTGATACCTCTATATTGATCAGTCCTCCTGACACTTCTATATTGATCAGTCCTCCTGACACTTCTATATTGATCAGTCCTCCTGACACTTATTGATAAATCCTCCTGACACTTCTGTATTGATCAGTCCTCCTGATACCTCTATATTGATAAATCCTCCTGACACTTCTATATTGATCAGTCCTCCTGACACTTCTATATTGATCAGTCCTCCTGACACTTCAATATTGATCAGTCCTCCTGACACTTCTATATTGATCAGTCCTCCTGACACTTCTATATTGATCAGTCCTCCTGACACTTCTATATTGATCAGTCCTCCTGACACTTCTATATTGATCAGTCCTCCTGACACTTCTATATTGATCAGTCCTCCTGACACTTGACGATGATGTCATAAAGGACGTAGATATCCCGCGTCTCTGATTCAGCGACGGGCACAGTATCGACGTAGATGTCATAATGGTTGCCATGGCGACGATTATGTCATAAAGGTTGCCTCGACCAATCAGCGACGGTGACATGCATATTCTAGAATACCCGATGCGTTAGAATCGGGCCACAATCTAGTTGTGTGTGTATGTGTATATATATATATATATATATATATATATATATATATATATATATATATATATATATATATAATATAATATAATATAATATAATATATATATATACACACACACACACACACACACACACACACACACACACACACACACACACACACACACACACAGCCAAAAGTATTCACACCCCTGCAATTCTGTCAGATAATACTCAGTTTCTTCCTGAAAATGATTGCAATCACAAATTCTTTGGTATTATTATCTTCATTTAATTTGTCTTAAATGAAAAAACACAAAAGAGAATGAAGCAAAAAGCAAAACATTGATCATTTCACACAAAACTCCAAAAATGGGCCAGACAAAAGTATTGGCACCCTCAGCCTAATACTTGGTTGCACAACCTTTAGCCAAAATAACTGCGACCAACCGCTTCCGGTAACCATCAATGAGTTTCTTACAATGCTCTGCTGGAATTTTAGACCATTTTTCTTGGGCAAACTGCTCCAGGTCCCTGATATTTGAAGGGTGCCTTGTCCAAACTGTCATTTTTAGATCTCTCCACAGGTGTTTTATGGGATTCAGGTCTGGACTCATTGCTGGCCACCTTAGAAGTCTCCAGTGCTTTCTCTCAAACCATTTTCTAGTGCTTTTTGAAGTGTGTTTTGGGTCATTGTCCTGCTGGAAGACCCATGACCTCTGAGGGAGACCCAGCTTTCTCACACTGAACCCTACATTATGCTGCAAAATTTGTTGGTAGTCTTCAGACTTCATAATGCCATGCACACGGTCAAGCAGTCCAGTGCCAGAGTCAGCAAAGCAACCCCAAAACATCATGGAACCTCCGCCATGTTTGACTGTAGGGACCGTGTTCTTTTCTTTAAATGCCTCTTTTTTTTTCTCCTATAAACTCTATGTTGATGCCTTTGCCGAAAAAGTTCTACTTTTGTCTCATCTGACCACAGAACATTCTTCCAAAACGTTTTAGGCTTTTTCAGGTAAGTTTGGGCAAACTCCAGCCTGGCTTTTTTTATGTCTCGGGGTAAGAAGTGGGGTCTTCCTGGGTCTCCTACCATACAGTCCCTTTTCATTCAGACGCCGACGGATAGTATGGGTTGACACTGTTGTACCCTCGGACTGCAGGGCAGCTTGAACTTGTTTGGATGTTAGTCTAGGTTCTTTATCCAACATCCGCACAATCTTGCGTTGAAATCTCTTGTCAATTCTTCTTTTCCATCCACATCTAGGGAGGTTAGCCACAGTGCCATGGGCTTTAAACTTCTTGATGACACTGCGCACGGTAGACACAGGAACATTCAGGTCTTTGGAGATGGACTTGTAGCCTTGAGATTGCTCATGCTTCCTCACAATTTGGTTTCTCAAGTCCTCAGACAGTTCTTTGGTCTTCTTTCTTTTCTCCATGCTCAATGTGGTACACACAAGGACACAGGACAGAGGTTGAGTCAACTTTAATCCATGCCAACTGGCTGCAACTGTGATTTAGTTATTGCCAACACCTGTTAGGTGCCACAGGTAAGTTACAGGTGCTGTTAATTACACAAATTAGAGAAGCATCACATGATTTTTCGAACGATGCCAATACTTTTGTCCACCCCCTTTTTTATGTTTGGTGTGGAATTATATCCAATTTGACTTTAGGACAATTATTTTTGTGTTTTTTCATTTAAGACAACTTAAATGAAGATAATAATACCAAAGAATTTGTGATTGCAATCATTTTCAGGAAGAAACTGCGTATTATCTGACAGAATTGCAGGGGTGTTAATACTTTTGGCCATGACTGTGTGTGTGTATATATGTATATATATATATATGTATATGTATGTATATATATAGATAGAGAGAGAGAGAGAGTTCTTTCTTTCTTTCTTCCCTGTGTAATTCTCCTCTTCCTGTTATGGCCTCTCTGGTGTCCTCTGTCACATGCTGTGACATACACGGCAACACAAGGTGTCCCTGTGCGATAAGGACGGAGGCGCTCCTCAGCAGTAACAGGCTTCCCTTCGGAACATGTACACTAACGCTAGTTATGTCTGTACTAGAAATTTCTCTTTTAATGGAAAATATGTAGGTTGTTTTCCCTTACGTTATAGTAATGTGCTGTATTAAGTAAACTCTTAAGCAGACTAATGGACATACCGAATATTTCTGTTGGGGGGCCTTTTGATGTCCAGCATTATGCAGGACAAAATAGCACAGTACTATTTGTTATTTTTGGCAGAATAGGTTAGCTGAGTACAAGATACAATGAAATAAATCTTTTCACTAATGTCAGACACAGATTGGCAATTAAAATGGCATTTTTTTCTAGTATAAGCAGAAGCTTTTATTCTGCTTGGACAGCCCCTTTAAATGAGTCTCCTGTGACTCTACCTCCCCCCTTGGCTTTATGACTAATCTTGAAGTTGAGACTTGCCTGTGATGACGCCATCATACCAGATAGCTTTGTCATTCTGAGGGTATGTGCACGCGTTCAGGTTTTTTCGCGATAAAAACGCTATAAAAACTCATAAAAAACACATGCATTATGCATCCTATCATTTAGAATGCATTCTGCAATTTTTGTGCACATGTGTTTTTTTAACGCGAAAAAACGCATCGCGGTAAAAAAAAGCAGCATGTTCATTTATTTTGCGTTTTATTCACGTTTTTTCCGCTATTCTATGCATTCGGAAAAAACGCAAAAAACCCCGCATCAAAAGCGTGAAAAAAAGTGGAAAAAAAAAAAACGCATGCGGATTTCTGGCAGAAATATCCGGTTTTTGTCAGGAAAATTTCTGCCAGAAATCCTGACGTGTGCACATACCCTAAGGATAAAAATGCCTGAGATGGCGTGTACATTGTGCAGTTTTCCTGATACATGCTGTGCAAACCTTCTGATCTCACAAGCAGAGGGGTTTGCCTGTTATAGATGACGGAGAGATGACTGGTAGTGAGAGAGCTCGGAGAGAACGTATAATTTTATTTCCAGTTCTCACCAGCAGAGGGCCCTGTTGTACCGAAGAACTATATAGCGATGTTCGGAGTATTCACAAAAACAGAACAGAAAAGCCATTTTCTTATTTCCTGTAATCTATCTTCTTAAAGTAGTTCTCTAGGACAAAAAACATGGCTTTTAATGGAAGGGTTATTACTATGTTTGATGGGTATCAATCTTGGATCTTTGCTGCCACTAAAATAAAAGGTCCATATGTGTGCAGCTCACCTGGGAGTCAGACCTTCACCCCTGTTCAGAATGAGTATACTTTTATTTGTATTTTTATGCTATGTATGTGTTTGCCTATAATCCTTTCAGCTAGATGTTGTTTATATTCCATTTTTTTCTGTTTTTTTTTTTTTTTTTTTTTTTTTTTTAAAGGTATTTTTCTATGAGTTTTTTCCATCCTGTAGACCAGTTATTCCTTACTGGACATCTCTGCTGTCATTGCTTAGTTCTGTGTGACCGAATGAGACCAGTCAACACATATTTTGTTATACGCATGTTTATTTCCTTTGTGTGTATTGGAACAACACAAAAAAAGCATAAAAAGGCACAATTTCACATACTACCTCAAAAATGGGCAGGACAAAATTGTTGGCACCTTTCCTAAATTGTGGTAAGCATCTTTGTTTCATGTGATGCTGGTTCAAACTCACCTGTGGCAAGTAACAAGTGTGGACTATCTGAAAATGACACCTGAGGCCAGATAAAAAGGGGAGAGGTTGACTCAGTCTTTGCTTTGTGTGTCTGTGTGTGCCACACTAAGCATAGAGAAAATAAAGAGAAGAGAACTGTCTGAAGACTTAAGAACCAAAATTGTTGAAAAATAACAACAAGAATCCATCTCCAGAGATCTTGATGTTCCTTTGACCACAGTGCGCAACATAATCAAGAAGTTTACAACCCATGGCACTGTAGCTAATCTCCTTGGATGTGGAAGGCAGAGAAAAAATTATAAAAGTTGTAGCGCAGAATAGTCCGGATGGTGGATAAGCAGGCCCAAGCAAGTTCCAAAGAAATTCATGATGTCCTGCAGGCTCAGGGTTCATCAGTGTCAGTGTGAAATATTCGTCGACATTTTGAATTAAATTAAGCGCTATTGCTGAAGAACTACATACACATAGACGTACAAGAGCTAGACTGCCATTTACGAAAATGTACGTAAGACAAAATCCTTCTGTGAAAGTGTCTTGAGGACAGTTGAGACTAAGATAGAGCTTTTTGGTAAAGCACATCATTCTACTGGTTACTGAAAACGTAATGAGTCCTACAAAGAAGAGAACATGATACCTACAGTCAAATATGGTGGCGGTTTAAAGTTATTTTGGGGTTGTTTTGCTGCCACTGGTATTGTGCCTTGACTGTGTGCAAGGCATCATGAAATCTGAAGATTATCAAAGAATTTTGGGTTGCAATGTAGTGCCCAGTGTCAGAAAGCTGGGTTTGTGACTCGTCATGGGTCTTCCAGCAGTACAATGGCCCCAAACATACTTCAAGAAGCACCCAGAAATGGATGGAAACAAAGTACTGGAGAGTTCTGAAGTGACCAGCCATGAGTTTGGGTCTAAATTCCATTGAACTCCTGTGGAAAGACCTTAAAATTTCTGTTGGGAGAAGGCACCCTTCAAAAATGTTTGCAAAAGAAGAATGGTCCAAAACTCCAGATGAGAGATGAAGAAGATTGTTGATGGTTATAGGAAGCGATTTGATTGCAGCTATTTATTTCAAAAGGTGTGCAACCAAATATTAAGTTGAGGGAGCTAAAAATTTCGTCCAGCCTATTTTGGGGGTTTTGTGTGAAATTATTTCCAATTTTGCCTTTTTTTTTTTATCCCTCTGTATTTTTTGTGTTCCAGTACACACACAAGAAATAAGCATGTGTATAACAAAACGTGTAATTTCAATAATTTTCTGGGAGAAATACTTCATTTTCTGGAACAATTTCAAGGGTGCCAATTACACTTTTGACCATGACTGTATAGACAGAATAGTGCAGCACATTATAAAGCTCTGAACTTTTGTGAGACAGATGTCTGCTTGAGCCTTTGTCTTGGCCTTAATCTTTTTCCGAAAATTTAAGTGGATGCATGCAGATTGAAAATAAAGTGCATTAAGTGACATTTATGTTTTATTGTATTGTGCAGTTTACCCAGAGGGGCATGTGGCAGTGTTATGATTGGATTTAAAGGTATTGTCTCATGTTCATTAATGGTTAAAATTGCAAAGTGCATGAAAAAACAAACAACTTTGCAATTAACTCCATATTTAAAGGGAACCTGTCGCCCCCAAAATCGAAGATGAGCTAAGCCCACCAGCATCAGGGGCTTATCTACAGCATTCTGTAATGCTGTAGATAAGCCCCGATGTATCCTGAAAGATGAGAAAAAGAGGTTAGATTATACTCACCCAGGGGCGGTCCCGGTACGATGGGCGTTGCGGTCCGGTCCGGGGCCTCCCATCTTCTTACGATGACATCCTCTTCTTGTCTTCACATTGGGGGCTTATCTACAGCATTCCAGAATCTACTATATAATTGTCTAAGGGTCACTTCCGTCTGTCTGTCTTTCTGTCTGTCACGGATATTCATTGGTCATGGCCTCTGTCTGTCATGGAATCCAAGTCGCTGATTGGTCTCGCCAGCTGCCTTTCATGGCTGCCGCGACCAATCAGCAATGGCCACAGTCCGATTAGTCCCTCCCTACTCCCCTGCAGTCAGTGCCCGGCGCCCGCTCCATACTCCCCGCAGTCACCGCTCACACAGGGTTAATGCCAGCGGTAACGGACCGTGTTATGCCGTGGGTAACTCACTCTGTAGCCGCCGCTATTAACCCTGTGTGACCAAGTTTTTACTATTGATGCTGCCTATTCAGCGTCAATAGTAAAAAGATTTAATGTTAAAAATAATTAAAAAAAAATAAAAAATCATCATATACTCACCCTCCGGCGCCTTTCCCGCTCCTCGCGACGCTCTGGTGACTGCTCCATGCAAGCAGCAGGTTCCGGTGCTAAAGATGGTATGCGACAAGGACCTTCCATGACGTCACGGTCATGTGACCGCGACATCACAGGTCCTGCGCGAGAAGGACCTGCCATGACGTCACGGTCATGTGACCGCGACGTCATCACAGGGCCTGCGCGAGAACGACCTGCCATCACACACTGGGACCGGAAGCTGCCGCGTGCACCGCGCACAGGCGATAGAACTACAAGGGGCCCTCAGATCGGAAGGTGAGTATGTTTATTTTTTATTTTGTAACCTGTGACATACGTAGCTGGGCAATATACTACGTGGCTCTGTGCTGTATACTACGTCGCTGGGCAATATACTACGTAGCTGGGCAATATACTACGTGGCTCTGTGCTGTATACTACGTGAGTGGGCAATATACTACGTAACTGGGCAATATACTACGTGGCTGGGCAATGTGCTCTGTGCTGTATACTATGTCGCTGGGCAATATACTATGTGGGCTGTGCAATATACTACGTGACTGGGCAATATACTACGTGGGCTGTGCAATATACTACGTGGCTCTGTGCTGTATTCTGATGTTCGTTCTTCGTTTTCGAAGAGGACCATGACTTCAGGGTTAGAAGAGAATTAATAGTTATGGGTCCGGGGGTGGCTGATGATTCCAATCCGGGCCCTGAAGGTTCGCCCACATACTTGACATACGAAAGCAGATGTGGTCAGTACACCAGATTCTACTTGTGCCTTGCGTACAGCACGCTTTCTTTTTGCGTCACAGATTTTCCTATCTTCAGCTGCACGTGCTCCTGAGGTGATCCTGCCCCACCAACCTGGACGATCCAGGGCAAGCTCTTCCCATTCATTGGTGTTGACTTCCAAGTTTTTTGAGAGACACCTTAAGGCAGTCTTTATAGCGCTTCTTCTGCCCCCCAACAGCAGTTGTTTCGGTAGTCGGCTGTCAGGCATTCGGACCACATGTCCAGCCCACCTGGCTTGGACTTTCAGCAGGAGAGTGTAAACGCTGCAGAGCCCAGTTTGTTCCAGAATTGCTGTGTCCGGGACCTTGTCTTGCCACCTGATGTGGAGGAGTCTGCGGAGGCAACTCATGTGGAAATGATTAAGCTGTTTAGCATGCCGGCTGGACACTGTCCAGGTCTCGCTAGCATAGAGAAGTGTGGTGAGGACCACCGCGCAGTAGACCTTCAGCTTGGTGGTAAGGCTGAGTCCCCTTCGTTCTCAGACGTTCTTACGCAGTCTCCCGAAGGCGGCACTGGCTTTGACGATTCTGTTATTAACCTCAGTGTCTATGGTTACTTCACGGGAAAGTGTGCTGCCTAAAGCTACGTTCACATTTGCGTTGTGCGCCGCTGCGTCGGCGACGCAACGCACAACGCAAATAAAAACGCACCAAAACGCACGCAAAAACGCTGCGTTTTGCGACGCATGCGTCGTTTTTTGCAGAAATTTGGACGCAAGAAAAATGCAACTTGTTGCGTTTTCTGCGCCCGACGCTTGCGGCAAAAATAACGCATGCGTCGCACAACGCAGCACAACGCATGTCCATGCGTCCCCCATGTTAAATATAGGGGTGCATGACGCATGAGTCGCCGCTGCGTCGCCCGACGCAAACACGCAAAACGCTAATGTGAACGTAGCCTAAGTAGGTGAAGTTATCGACTGCTTTGAGGTTTTGCTCCTTCACCGTGATACGTGGCTTCTTGTACAGTTTTCCTGGAACCGGTACTACGTCGCTGGGCAATATACTACGTGGACATGCATTTTCTAGAATACCCGAAGCGTTAGAATCGGGCCATCATCTAGTGCTGTAGATAAGCCCCTGATGCTGGTGGGCTTAGCTCACCTTCGATTCTGGGGGTGACAGGTTCCCTTTAAAAAAAAAAAAAAGTCTCTGTTCTCAAGAATGAGGGAATTATATTTCTATTTGGTCTCCAAGGCAAGGAGCACGTGTTTGCAAGCTGTTTGCTATAACTAGATTCAGCCAACTTCAGTGTCCCATCTAGTTCCACGCTAGCAGCGTTGGAGACAGTTGAAAGTCTGAACTTCCAGTCTTCAAGAGCGCTAGTTTTAGAATTTGCTGGATATGTTCTGTATCCAACAGAGTAGCCCACTGATATGTCTTATGGACATGTCTGAGATGATAATTCGTGAAGACCCTTCTATGTTTTATCAAGTACTTCACTATCGATATTGCGTATGTGACTTTTTTCCTTGTTCTGGATTGCATGATCTAATGTGGAAATCTAATATTTAATCATGGGACAACCTAAAACATAGCCAAAGATGCTATTGGTTTTACCGTAAGTTATGGCGCCCCTCGGAAGTTCTTTTGATTCTCTCAGAACATTGACCTAACGTATCCAGTGCTGGTGAAGGAAGTCTCTTGTAGTTTGCTGATTGATATTGACTGGCCATGATAATCACAGGTTTGATCTACAAGAGGGGGCAAGTTATTGGACCGACCATGTGTGACCATGAGGTCTGTACACGCTAGGTGAACCTTCTAAGAGCGAATCTAAAGAACAGCAGGGGGGACAACCTAAGAGGTATCTAACAGTGATAGCTAGACATGGGGCATTATTGTATTCAGTCTAATAAATTATATAGAGAAATTTAGTATTATTTTATGAGACAGCTCCTCATAGTTCTGGAAGCTTTTGGTAATTTTGTTCTACTGGCGCTCTGTAACCCCTGCACCTGTCACTCTAAACCGATAAGACTACCTGAAAATCACTGTGCAAATATTATCTATGATACTGTTCCTAAGGCGCTGTTAGGAAACAGTTTCACATATGCTGCTGGTGTCTATGGCAGGAAAAGTGCCCGACATACACACTAAGCAATAAACGTATGGCGCCATTCACTCAAGAGTCTGTGACTGCAACCTTTTTGTGGTACAGAATTGTGTATAGCACTTCACTATGCCATAGAAAGGTACATAGTAAAAAAATAACTTATACAGTGTGGTGTACGTTTTCCTTTTACAATGGGACTCGATGAACAAAGTATCTTTCTGTATTCTTATGCGATGGGATATGTTGCAGCCGTCCTGTATATGGTAAATGGAATCTGAAAATGTAGTGTGAACATTGCCTAATACTACAGTACCGTTTGTATGGTGCTGTATACAAAATACTATAGCTCTAGGCTGGCCTCTGTTTCTTATTATGCAGGTGATGTCCTGACTCAAGCATTTCATTAGTTTTATATCGTTTGATAGGATTGTCAAAAGGGGAAGCTATCATCAGAAAAGCAGTTTAAAAATTTGTAACCCTAAATAATATGTAGTGTGTCCCCATGGTGCACTAAATACAAAAAAATAAAAATGTGCCAGGAACAAAATATAATGAAATCAGTATTTTAAAAATCAAACGCTAAAACTTGATGGGTGAGCTACTGTGGGGAACCCCTAAGAACAAATACTGGTGTTTATGTGTGTGTATATACACTGTTCAAAAAATAAAGGGAACACTACAATCCCACATCCTAGATATCACTGAATGAAATATTCTAGTTACAAATATTCATTACTTAGTGGAATGTGTTGAGAACAATACAACATTAAAATGATCAACATAAATCACAACTAATATCCCACGGAGGTCTGGAGTTAAAATGATGCTCAAAATCAAAGTGGAAAATGAAGTTACAGGATGATGTAACTTCAGTGGAAATGCCTCAAGAGAAGGAAATAATGCTCAGTAATGTGTGTGGCCTCCACGTGCCTGTATGACCTCCCTACAACGCCTGGAAATGCTCCTGATGAGGTGGCCAATGTTCTCCTGAGGGATCTCCTCCCAGACCTGGACTAAAGCATCTGCCAACTCCTGGACAGTCTGTGGTGCAACGTGATGTTTGTGGATGGAGCGAGACATGATGTCCCAGATGTGCTCAATTGGATTCAGGTCTGGGGAACGGGCGGGCCAGTCCATAGCTTCAATGCCTTCATCTTGCAGGAACTGCTGACACACCCCAGCCACATGAAGCCTAGTATTTTCCTGCATTAGGAGGAACCCAGGACCCAGTACACACACATGGGCCCAGAGTCAGTACATATATAGACATGTAAAATTGATTATATCCATATATACCGTAAATTCTATATAATTTTTTTTTTTTTAAAGCGCTTTTCTTTCAGGATGAATTTACAGCAAGTGCCTTACCATCCGGGAAGGGTTATGACTGATAACTCTATACACAACCAACTAATAACACAGAATCCATCATTTACTAAATCACAACTGACCCTGCTTTCTTACCATTGTAGCAATGTGCATGTGTTATTTCCTGAAACAGAAAGTTACAGTCTAAAAAGAAAGCCCCAGTGGCCAGTTTGAAAAATTCATGATTTTTGTAAAAATGTACCGTAATTATCTATATAAAAAAAATTGCCTAAAACATTTTAAAGATAAATTTAACCCAAAAACCTTTAAACAGTATGTAATTTTCTAATCTTTAAGCTTAGATAACTGATGGATACCTGTCTCTCTTAACTCCCCATACACACGAGTGCTTGAGCATGATGTGTTCTCTATGGAGAGAGTGGAGTAAACTGCTGCTGCCATACATTTTTCAGTATATTGAAAAGATTGGGAGTTAAAAGGAAGCCACCATACACGATGGCTGACCGGTTCTACCGACTTAACGTATATCTAATATCTGTGGGACCCTTCGTGGAACATCCCAGAAGCTACTACCAAACATTGAAGTTCAACAGAGACTGTTACCTTCTGCATAACTCTGCGAATGTTAGATGAGTACATAAAGTGATATGGGACTTATAAAGCATGTGTGTGTGAATGTATGCCAGCAGTCGAGTACCATGCCTCAGCTTCTAGTGTTATGTTTCACATTGGTAAAATTAACATTGGCTGAGTGATCGGATTATTACTCGCCTCTGGCTAGGAGGGCACAGGGGGCATTATTGTATAGTGTTCCTGCTTGGTAGAAGACTTGCAGATTTTGTCTAACCTCCCCTATACAGCTCTATGATGACAGACGTATATTTGGCACTTGCCTTGTCCTCGTGTGGAATTCAGCTTCTGATAAGCTGGGCAGAGGAGGCCGATCTTGCCTTTGCCATCCCTCCCCCACACCATGGAGAAGTGTCAGTGCTCAATCTTGTCTCTTTACATGACTAGAGGCTGTTGCTGAGTTTGGACTGATGTAGAGGTAAGGGGCGGATAAGGTGGGCTTACATGCTATGTCCCAGCTGGGGAAGAGGCGGGTGCATACCTGAAGATGATGTGGAGTTCAGGTGGCCACATGCTGCAACAGCTTCCTGAAATGGAAAAGACACCTCACAGAAGGAGAACACCTAGCTGCTGCATGCCTCGGATTGGCCTTTCTGCGCCCTAATTTCAGATCTCACGTGGGGGCTCCGGGCAGGATGTAGGAGGAGCACCACATAGAAGAGTTGCTACTGCCGGATACTGCTGTCACGGCCCCCCTAAATGAAAGCAAGGTGCAGCATAAGTCTGCAATGTGGTCAGTTTGGGGCCCAAGACCCTCCAGTTCCCACCTGGTGTGCCTCATGTGCTGCATGGGTCAGTATAACTTCGGCATAGTTGGGTCGGGTGTATTCAATGTGCACTGAGCGCGGCTTCTTCCACTTCCCTTACACCACAGTATATTTAGCAATAATCCGTTTGCTGAGTTCACATCCTCAGGATAAGATTCTGCATGTGTGGTGAAGCAGGTCTGAGAACTGCCAAGATGGACCTACCCTGCGTCTGTATGGTATTCTGCCATTCCTGCTTTATGTGTCTCGCTAACGTCAAACGCTTTTTCCAAACCCCCCACCCAATGCACAATCTCTTATCTCTGCCCTAACTCCAAACTGTGTCTTTGGATTATTGACTCTCATTTAATCCTGGCGGAGAACGGGCTGCTCGAGGAGTTTGCCGGATTTGGATAATCTCTTGCCTGTGGAGGGTGGGAAAGTGACCCTGCGGGGTTACAGGTCATAAGCACCTGTCATTTTCACTTTTTACATTATTATTTTTTTTATATTGCAGATGAAAGAGACAGAGTGCAGAAGAAAACCTTCACCAAATGGATCAATAAGCATCTCATCAAGGTAGCCCAGCTTCTTTTCTATTGTTCGTTATTGTGTTTGTCATTTATTTGGGATGTTTTATACTCTCCTTATGTTGGACATACTTACATCTTGAAACCTCTAGTCCAAAGTTATACGGATTTTCAGCATGAAAGGTAATGCAAATCTACATTTCTGTAGGTAACGATAACCTTGAGGCTTCAGTATTGGGCACAGGGTTTCTCCACCAAATGAACAATCATGTATTCTGACAACACTAGTAGTGAAGGCAAGATGACATATTCACAAAGGTGCATGTCCTACTGTTCAGCAAGGCAGGAGGCCAGCAATCTCTGTTCATTTGGGTTTTTTCCTTTTCCAATTCTATGCTGATTTGCTTCTTGCAGGCATTCAATAGAACCGTCATTATTTTCATCCATTGGATTAAAGTCTGATAGGGTATCCGCACACAGTAGAAATTTCTGGACCAAAACGTTGCAGTTTACAGGATCAGCAAAATGAATGACCTTTCTGAAGTCTCATGCACATGTTGCTTATTTTTTCCTTTCAGATGTGAAGTACCGTAGTTTACAATCTGCAGCATGTCGCTTCTTTCATCGGTGTTTTTCACCAATTCAAATGAACATGGAAAAGACTAATCAATAACTAATGCAAAAATGCACTTAATATTTACTGTTAAGAGATGCATTTTGGTGCATACATTTCTGCTGCAAATCCTTAATGTGTGCTGATTCCCATAGTTGTGCAGTGATCCAATTGTGATCCTACCAAGACTAATCTCTGCCTCCATATGCATGTACTTTAAGCCATGTACCCATGTGGTCATCTCACTACCAGTGTAAATTTGTACATAGACAGTTCATTGTCTGTGGTGCTGATGAAAATAGTCGAGTTCAACGGTTGACTATTTCCATCAACCTTGTAGACGTGGAACTGTACTGTGCAAGCATTACCACCAAGAAGCACTTTTGGGCTTGTGACACCTGTTCTAGCAATTGAAGCAAGTGTTTTTAAGGAGTAACCTCTTTAAAAGCTTTTTATTATCTCCAGACACACCAGCCTCTCTCCACCTACCACTTCCTCCACTCTCTAGCAACCTGAAGGATCTTTTATCACTGCACTACGATGCCACCAAAGGTCCTTTTGTAATTTTTTAATTTGGAAATTGCACTTGCAATGCAATACTGATATTATCGGTGCAGTTTATGGTTTACAAAGGCATAGTGTCCTTTTTGGGGATGGAGGCCATGGGCAATTGACTAGTTGTTTTCCCTTAACACACACACTGAGGACTATGTTCCCACGGTCAGTAACGCTGTGGGTTGGACGCTGCGTAAATCCACAGCATCCAACACTCAGCGGCCAGATGTTACAACAGTGAATTTCATGAAATCCCATACCCACTATGCGTGCATCGGCACCTGTGGATCACCTGCGGAGACAGACAAGCGGCGCATTTTTCCATACTGCAGCATGTCAATTTATCTTGCAGAGACGCGAGCATCCACAAGATAAATTTCACCCGTCCAATGTATTGGGCGTGGTGATACCGCACAGTTCAATGCACACATGCGGATTCACCTGCATTCAAAAGCCGGCAGCGGACATGTGCGCTGACCGTGTGCGCATACCCTAACACATTAGTTCAGGACTGGGACATTTTTTTCCCTATCCGGTGCTATAGGCTTCCATTCTAGCAAACGACAGACTGCAACGGATCAGTCGCTGTCCATTTTTTCGATGGAGACAAAAAACGTTACTTTGTCCGTTGTCTCCGGCCGCTGGACAAACAATTTTCAACGGATGAAACGCGAGGCCATCCGTTGGTAATACAAGTCTATGAGAAAAAAACGGATCCGGCGGCATCAGTAGCCGGATCCGTTTTTTTTTTTTTTTTTAAATTTGATGGATTGCGACCGATGGCAAAAAACTGATGTGTGAAAGGGGCCTTACTCCTGACTTTCATAACAAAAGCTCATTATTTTATTTTGCTATCATTTATATTTTTTTGTTCTTATTGTTTTCCTTCCAAACAGGTTCGTAAGCACATCAATGATCTTTATGAGGATCTGCGGGATGGCCACAATCTTATCTCCCTTCTGGAAGTCCTGTCCGGTGTCAGACTTGTAAGTATCTATCATTTACTACCTCTGTATGTTCAACCATCAAATGCTCCCTTATCCTCACAATTTCATTGACATGTCCATCAGAACAAGGACCCTGAGGCTCCACGGAGCCTGCGACGCATCCCATCCCACCGCCTGTTGATGAGGGAGGAGTCTGAAGATGACCCTGATGATGCTGTATGTCACTAGGGCAGTCATTGTGTCAGATAATCCAGTGTGATGAAGAAATCCAGCACTGGGTGATCTGGTCACCAGCACAACACGGGATGATGGGAGGTGGATGTGTGCTGTGGTTTTCTTGTAGCATGAGCATGAGGGAAACCTAATTACTATGGCTAGAACGGCAGTTTAGTTCACAATGCTCCTTCAGTCAGTCACTACAAAGAATTAGTGTATCGGAGGGAGGAGCAAGGCGTGTGGTTTTTGGTTTTCTATAACGACGCACCATTTTTCAATCACAATCATCTAATGAACACCCATATTCTAGTTTTTTTCATTTCTAACCTGTCTGAGAAACCCTTGCAGTGTCCTCTAGTTTTCTTTCCATCCATTCAGTCTCAAGATTTCTTACCTTCATATCATTTCTATGTTCTTCGATGTGTTCTGTTCCAGTGTTACCATTTTCCTTGCATTTGCACCAACTAATGATTCCTTCTAACAAACTCTACAGCATTTTCTGCTTTTCATGAACACCGTTACTTCCACCTACTAGTTTAGCTTCCATTATAACTTTCTATTTGCCTTCACAGCCCAGGGAGAAGGGCCGAATGCGTTTCCACCGGCTGCAAAATGTGCAGATTGCTCTGGACTTCCTCAAACAACGTCAGGTAAAGAAGATGGGTGGCTCACAGAAATATATACCTGCTTTATAAAAATATACTTTATTAGATAATTCTTAAAAACATAGTTAGTGATATAGCTAACTTAAGAGGGATATAATGCTAATGAAGATAATTTTCCAAAAATGCCCAACTATATGGTATTCGAATGCCCTATTGCACCCTTTTTTCTATCCCAACCTTGCCACGGAGGTTGGCAGCCTAATAAGTGCAATTGGCGCCCCCGTTTCCCGTCAGGTGGCCATGGTGTGCCCTAGAACATCCTAATAACACTTGGGACCAATATACCCATTGAATAATGGCAAGATACAATGAGACACTTACAAAGATTACATATAATTACTACAGAAAGTATCCCAGAAGATAAAATGTGTTGAAATATGACAACTGTGCATGAAACGCTCAACTAATATAGTCTTACAGAAAGGAGATAAAATGACTTGTTCAGGATCACTACTTTCAACTCAATGCGTTTCCCCTTAACAAAGGTTCCTCAGGAGTGGGGTCTTAAAAAGTGCTATACTTAGCTTCTGTGTGGGGTGTGCGTTGTGTAATAACATTCTACGACGCTCACCAGAGAAGGAACCCTCCGTGGATAGTACAGAAGATAACCAGATGAAATGCTCACCTTTGTCAGCTTTCCGTCAGATGGATGGATAATATGTACTAAGCATTTCTAATTTATGTTAAGGTGAAATTGGTTAATATCCGGAATGATGACATCACGGATGGCAACCCAAAATTGACCCTTGGATTGATATGGACAATAATCCTGCATTTTCAGGTAAATAGAAGTCTTGGATATTTTGTATGATGTATCAATAAACCAGCATAAGAGAAAGAGACCGGAATCCCACTAATCCGGAGATTTAGTGTTTCCCATTGTGCTAATACCTTGTAAAATACATCTTGCCCCATACACGTGCACAATTGACCGTATTCTCAACTGGGAATGGAGAGTAAGAATATAGGCATTTTACAATTCAACATGCCTGACCCTTCTTCCTCCGGGTAAATGAGCTGGACACCACCCTACTGTACTGTATATATTATTAGATGGTAGGCTTGTCAGCTGGACACTGTATTAATATAAAAATGTGGAAATCAATATTTGTTTTTTTTGTACTTTATTCATCCTATGCTCTTTGTTACTGTTACTTTTTAGTACTGATATTGAAGATTTACAATTCACATTTCACGAATAAATTGAGCTACATTCACACTTCTGTTTGGAGATTTCTAAGTGTCTAACACGTGCTAGCGCTAGCTATGTGAATTTTGTAATAAACCTTTGATTTTACTTAGCGCTCCACTTCTGGTGACGGAGTTTGTTTTAAAGCCTGTTAGTTGGTTTTCTTTTATTTCCCCTACCGTTATAACATAAGAGCTGTGCCCTGTATAGGAGTTAGTGGTTTTTAAATACCTTTGGTTTTCTTTTATTTCCCCTACCGTTATAACATAAGAGCTGTGCCCTGTATAGGAGTTAGTGGTTTTTAAATACCTTAAAATCATTCCTTTTTTATGGCATACATTGGTATCAGACATAGTGATGTGCAAATGTAATGCTAGCCATTGCTGAGTCTGTACGATAATCCCAACAGTGCTCATACTGTTGCAGAAATAATGCCGCCCTTACAATAGAGCCAGTGATATTCGCTTCCCGCAGAATAGTGCCGCTTGTATTAGTGCTCATACTGATCACCATAGCACAATTTCTCCCGAGCCCTCTAATTTCGACATGACGGGCCAACCTTATAACGTGTATCACATTGGCAAATGTAAGTTGCAAAAATAAGAGTACCGTATTTTCTGGTGTGTAAGACTGGGCATATGACGACCCCCAACTATACCATATAAAATATGGAGTTTGGGATATACTCGCCGTATAAGATGGGGGTCATCTTATACGCCCAGTCATCTTATATGGCGTGTGCGGTGCGGATGGTTCCCAGGGTCTGGAGGAGAGGAGACTCTCCTTCAGGCCCTGGGATCCATATTCATGTTAAAAAAAGAATAAAAATAAAAAATATGGGATATACTTACCCGCCGGCGGCCGCCTGCTCTCAGCGGTGCAAGCGGCGGCCTCCGTTCCTAAGGATGCATTGAGCGAAGAACCTTCGATGACGTCATGCGACCAGTCACGCGATGTCATCGAAGGTCCTTTGCTCAATTCATCATTGGGAACGGAGGCCGCCGCTTGCACCGCTGAGAGCTGCGTGCCGTCGGAAGGTAAGTATATCCCATGTTTTTTTTTATTTTTTTTACATGAATATGGATCCCAGGGCCTGAAGGAGAGTCTCCTCTCCTCCAGATCCTAAGAGCTGTACAGGACCGCTCCCTGCACAAGCCGTACCCGCGTATAAGACGACCCCCAACTTTTGAGATGGTTTTCAGGGGTTAAAAAGTCTTATGTGTCAGAAAATACGGTATGTTGAGTTTCCATAAGGTCTTAAACTTAACCGAAATGGCTGTGTCCATAATTAAGACGAGTGGGGTAAAGGACACTTATACCCTATTTACATGCAGTGGGGGAAAAATGTGTGTGTGTGTAAATTCCACACAAAAAAGCAGCAGATTGCCCCTTTGACTCACACAAGTGCTAGTCTTTGTGTTTCCAGTGACACATCAGCAAAAAAAAATACAAAATCAAATTTCAAGTTTTTGGTTTGTACCTTGAATTTTTGTTTAAAAATGTTAAATTTGACTTGCGTGTAATCACGCTCTTAGGAGTGGCAACAAATTAATGACCAAATATTGGTACAAGATACATAAAATGTTTAGAACGTGATGAGTGCCTGCACCTCCCACAATACTGTGATGAAATATAGGCACACATTAATCACTCCTCTTTTATATTTTTTTTCTTTATTCCTGCCAGAATATGGGTCCATTTAGCTCAGTAGATCTCTTGCAATGTTTAGTCGGTACAAGTATTTATTTTCCTGATTTTTAGATTTCTCTTTCCAATTTGAGGCACATTTGAGGAAAGGTCTTTTTTAGAAATACTTACGGTATTGTCGGTTTCTCCGTCTTACATATCCTGTAGCAATAGGCAAAGTATTTGGAATCTACTGCCTTCTAGTACTCCTGGAGCCAGTGGTGATATGGAGCAGAAACTTAAATAGATATTCCCAATAGAAAAATGTATGGTGTACCGCCTAGGTCCCCACCAATACTGAGAATCATTGGGCTAAAGTGCTGGTATGGCACTGTAGCATCTTCACACTTCTCAGCAGTCAGACCCGCACTGATCACAAAGTGATGTCATAGTATTTTGTGATAGGCATTCTCATTGAATTTTTTTCTGTATGTTTTGATTAATGGCATATTGCTAATAGAGCAATAATTGAAGTTCTACCCTGAATAGCGCCTCTCTTGACCCTGTCATTTACGGGTACTACCATACAGCCCAAGTCACTAGTATTCCAGATAATGACTTGTTGTATTTTGCCATAAATCTTTATTATTGGAATATCTTCTTAAAGGGGATATTTGGGACTTAACAAAAAGAAAATGTGTCTAAGCACTACCAGACAGATAACTGCAACTTGCCTATCTGTTGTGCACAGGCCGCTCGTGCCAGGGATTCAGCTGCCTGTGCTTTCTGCTGTCGACGGGGTGGGATTTCTGAGGTCATTATGATTGACAGGCGACTCCCCCATTTAGGCAGTGGGGATCCGGCTGTCAATCAGAATGACCTCGGAAATTTCCCCCCTTCGACGGAGTGGAAAAAAAGCCTCCAGTCTGTAGATGTGACGTCAGCAGAGGCTTCTGAATCCCCGGCAGGAGCGGTCTGTGACCCATCTTTGTTGGAGAAGAACGGCGCCTTGCTCAACAGGCAGGTAAGTTGCAATTACCTGCCTGTTAGTGCTTAGGTACATTTTTGTTTTTTTCTTTGTAAAGTCCCAGATATCCCCTTTAAAGAAGACCCATTATCAGATCAAAAGTGGCCAGCTTTTGCTATCAATTTATTCCCACTGATCCTCAAAGGTTTTTTCTTTTGCGCTGTAGAATTGGAGGTATGGGTCTTTATTTAGTGCTAATTTTTATGGTCTTTACCAAAGCGGCATTGTTCACAGGGAACTAATGCTAACCAGCCTTTAGACATGTCCCCAGAAATTCCTGTAAACCACGCCTTCTTGGCCATAAAGACCATAAAAAGAGCAGTAAATAAAAAGGCTTTCATCTCTGGAACCATATTGTGGTAATAAAACAAAAAATAAAATAAGATCAAAAACTGGGCATTTTTCCCCGGTGACCGGTCCTTTTTGGAGATCATATTTTTGCCTCCTTGCACAATAAAATGTGATGTGTTGTCTTATACTTCATGTTAATCTTAATGTATGCGTACTAGACATATATCGTTTTCTGCATTGAGCGGTACCTATAGACTGTTCTGCAGTCTTCTACACACCACAATGGTTGGGTATATTATTTAGTGCAGAAGGTAGTGGTCCTGGTTCTTAATTATGGCCAGAAAAGAAATGTTAGTAGAGCGCAAGGAGAACCATATGTTTGTGTTTGATGAATAACTCTTGTAAGGATGTGGTTTAAAGGCAGAAACGCCCTGCAGATATACCTATATAAATTACTACTGGTCCTTCTGAAGTTAATTTATAGATGGGGCATTGTGGATCCTTTGTATAAGCATCACTTGGCTTCTCTGGCTTTTTATTGCATGGCTCTTCCTCCCCTCCCTCCCCAGCACTCTTCCCCCTCTCTCCTCGTACGGGGTGGGGATAAGCCACCTCACTAATACAGAGATGGCTCCATCCAATCAGCGCCGGGCTTGGTGTAAGGTGCCTGTGATCTGAACACTGCAGAGAGATGCAGGGAGATGTCTCAGTCTGTAAGATGTCTGTCTGAAGCAGGCATCAATTGCGGGATGAGAGGGACGGTGTGTGCTCCTTCCCTAGTGACATGTCTAAATTGCAAGCAGAAGGTGGTGCTCCGAGGAGTGGATCCTTTCCTTTTCTGAATGCACGTATTGTATGTGCCGTGTAAATGCACTGGAGACATGGGGAATTCTGTCAGCTGTGTGCGGAAGCCCAAGGAGAAGAGACCGGGGAAGGAGAAGGAGCCTCAGTCTGGAAAGAAAAAGAGACGGTTCAGGAGAAAGAAAAAAGATGAAGGAGCTAAGCAGGAAGCTGAACAAATGGATCAAAAGAACGAAGAAAGAGAGGAAGAAAAGGATGTATCAAATAATACATGTGCCTCTACTGAAGATCCTGCAAGCACCGGCAGCATTCTTCAAGACGAAGGGAGAGTGCTCCAGGTCAGGGAGACATTTCATGGCATGGTGCATAGAGCTCAGCTGGTGAATCCGTTATCTACTCCAGAATCCCCACCATTAGGGACCACAGTCATAGCTCGTATAGTGGACAACCCAGCAGAAAAGAAGCAGCGATCTTCCAGTACTATGGTGGCTTTTGACAGGGGTGGGAATAGCCGAGCTGTTCTTCTGCCTATCAAGGATGATGACCTGGACAAGTCTGTTAGCTATAGGACTAGCTCTGGTGAAGAAAGTAACCTTGGATTGTCCTCTCTAGCAAAGGATAAAACAGAAAGGGGTGTACCTGTCACCCTGTCCTGGGGTCCTGAGCGCTCTTCCTCGGGGTATGGCAGCGAGCCCTTATCTCAGCTGGAGCAGGTGGGATTTCAGAATCTGGTCTCATTTCTGTTGTGATGCTTATGTCTTGTATAGCATATTTTGCCTTTTCTTTATAGTAGGTGTCCATAGAGTAAGTAGGAAAAGGTTTGATACTACTTTATCCAGATCAATTACTGATTTGTAGATTACAAAGATAATTTTCAAGGCATTGCAAGGATTAGTAAACTGCTCGTTGTTGATGTACAGATATTCAGAGCATGCAGCTAGTGTGAAAAGTCACACTTCCCTTTGATTAATGCAGCGTGAGACAGAGAGGTTTATGATCTATTTCTTTCTACAGATCTCCGATATTTATGTCGGTGGAGAATCGGGAGATATGTCTGCCAAGGAGAAGCTGCTCCTATGGACGCAGAAGGTGACAGCAGGATATGTTGGGGTGAAGTGCACCAACTTTACGTCTTGTTGGAGTAATGGCAAGATGTTTAATGCCATCATTCACCGCTACAGGTCAGTGATTTATAAAGAACCATACTATAAAATGCTGTGTAAGAAGACAGAGATTGGACTGTACCCATTGCCTGTTTTATTTCCAGACCTGACCTGGTAGACATGCAGAAAGTGGAAATCCAGAGTAACCGGGAAAATCTAGAACAGGCATTCGAAATAGCGGAGAGTCTGGGGGTAACCAGATTATTAGATGCTGAAGGTTTGTACAACCAACTAATATGCTTTACGATAATACGTATATTAATTTACATGGTTTCTGTGTCATGTACTATATGTTTAACCTCAGATGTGGATGTGGATTCTCCTGATGAAAAGTCTGTGATCACATATGTGTCTTCTATATATGATGCCTTCCCCAAAGTCCCAGAAGGAGGAGAAGGGATCAGTGCCACCGTAAGTGTTGCCCATGTAGGTCCCTACAACGTTGTGGGTTTTATACCCTATGGCTCACATCTTGTCTGGGTTCTTTGTACAGGAAGTAGACTCCTGTTGGCTGGAGTACCAGGAAAGAGTAATGTCACTTACGCAGTGGATCCGTCAGCATGTACTTCTGATGTCTGATAAATCATTTCCTCAGAATCCTGTGGAGTTAAAGGTACAGTAATATTCTGCTGAAAATAGAACACTTTGTTATAATGCTTAATAGACACATTATTATGTGTTTTTACTTCTAGGCACTTTATAATCAGTATGTACATGTGAAAGAAACTGAAATTCCAGCAAAAGAACAGGAAAAGGCACAGATCCAAAAATTATATCAGATGTTGCAGGTACAATTTGGTTAATTTTTAGGCTTTTAGCACTGTGGAAAATTTTCATCTTTTCTTTAGAATTTCTCTTCTTGTTTAATTTCTGATGATCTTAGATCAATAAATTCCCCTTTGTTTTATTCAGCCTATTTTGAAGGGTACAAAAGACAATATCCATGCCACTTTCACTTAATCTAACCATAAATTGACATATGACTAGATCTGTGTGTACTTGTGACCTTCCATGTATTGCTCTGTGTTAGAAAAAGGAAGGATAAAGTCATCATATAAATTGGACAGACTGTAGAGACATGTTCTTCATAATATCTGGGTTGTATGAGATCATGGGAAGACCTTGATATCTTTCCCTTTCAGAACCTTGTATTGGATTTTCTAAAACATAAGAAAAATTCTTTAAAGGTGTTATCTCAGGTTCTTAAATGGGTCAAACGAAACTGGCAACTTATTAAAAATATACAGCTTGTCACCCATGTTGTATAGTGTACAGCTTGTCGCCCATGTTGTTGTTGTATTGTGTACATCTTGTCGCCCATGTTGTTGTTGTAGTATAGTGTACAGCTTGTCGCCCATGTTGTTGCTGTATAGTGTACAGCTTGTTGCCCATGTTGTAGTATATTGTACAGCTTGTTGCCCAGGTTGTTGTTGTATAGTGTACAGCTTGTCGCCCAGGTTGTTGTTGTATAGTGTACAGCTTGTCGCCCAGGTTGTTGTTGTATAGTGTACAGCTTGTTGCCTACGTTGTTGTATAGTGTACAGCTTGTTGCGCATGTTGTATAGTGTACAGCTTGTCGCCCATATTGTTGTTGTTGTATAGTGTACAGCTTGTCGCCCAGGTTGTTGTTGTATAGTATACAGCTTGTCGCCCATGTTGTTGTTGTATAGTGTACAGCTTGTCTCCCATGTTGTTGTTGTTGTTTTATAGTGTACAGCTCGTTGCCCATGTTGTAGCATAGTGTACAGCTTGTCGCCCATGTTGTTGTTGTTGTTGTTGTTGTATAGTGTACAGCTTGTTGCCCATGTTGTAGTATAGTCTACAGCTTTTCTCCCATGTTGTTGTAGCATAGTGTACAGCTTGTCGCCCAGGTTGTTGTATAGTGTACAGCTTGTCGCCCAGGTTGTTGTTGTGTAGTGTACAGCTTGTCGCCCAGGTTGTTGTATAGTATACAGCTTGTCGCCCATGTTGTTGTTGTTGTATAGTGTACAGCTTGTCGCCCAGGTTGTTGTTGTATAGTATACAGCTTGTCGCCCATGTTGTTGTTGTATAGTGTACAGCTTGTCTCCCATGTTGTTGTTGTTGTTTTATAGTGTACAGCTCGTTGCCCATGTTGTAGCATAGTGTACAGCTTGTCGCCCATGTTGTTGTTGTTGTTGTTGTTGTATAGTGTACAGCTTGTTGCCCATGTTGTAGTATAGTCTACAGCTTTTCTCCCATGTTGTTGTAGCATAGTGTACAGCTTGTCGCCCAGGTTGTTGTATAGTGTACAGCTTGTCGCCCAGGTTGTTGTTGTGTAGTGTACAGCTTGTCGCCCAGGTTGTTGTATAGTATACAGCTTGTCGCCCAGGTTGTTGTATAGTGTACAGCTTGTCGCCCATGTTGTATAGTGTACAGCTTGTCGCCCAGGTTGTATAGTGTACAGCTTGTCGCCCATGTTGTATAGTGTACAGCTTGGCGCCCATGTGGTTGTTGTATAGTGTACAGCTTATTGCCCATGTTGTTGTATAGTGTACAGCTTGGCGCCCAGGTTCTTGTTGTATAGTGTACAGCTTGTTGCCCATGTTGTTATAGTATAGTGTACAGCTTGTCGCCCATGTTGTTGTTGTATAGTGTATAGCTTCTCATCCATGTTGTTGTTGTATAGTGTACAGCTGTCGCCCATGTTGTTGTATAGTGTACAGCTGTCGCCCATGTTGTTGTATAGTGTACAGCTTGTCGCCCATGTTGTTGTAGTATAGTGTATAGCTTGTCGCCCATGTTGTTGTTGTAGTATAGTGTATAGCTTGTCGCCCATGTTGTTGTTGTAGTATAGTGTACAGCTTGTCGCCCATGTTGTTGTAGTATAGTGTACAGCTTGTCGCTCATGTTGTTGTAGTATAGTGTACAGCTTGTCGCCCATGTTGTTGTTGTAGTATAGTGTACAGCTTGTCGCTCATGTTGTTGTATAGTGTACAGCTTGTCGCCCATGTTGTTGTTGTAGTATAGTGTACAGCTTGTCGCTCATGTTGTTGTATAGTGTACAGCTTGTCGCCCATGTTGTTGTTGTTTTTGTAGTATAGTGTACAGCTTGTCGCTCATGTTGTTGTTGTAGTATAGTGTACAGCTTGTCGCCCAGGTTGTTGTTGTATAGTGTATAGCTTGTCGCCCATGTTGTTGTTGTAGTATAGTGTACAGCTTGTTGCCCATGTTGTTGTTGTTGTTGTAGTATAGTGTATAGCTTGTCGCCTATGTTGTTGTTGTAGTATAGTGTATAGCTTGTCGCTCATGTTGTTGTATAGTGTACAGCTTGTCGCCCATGTTGTTGTAGTATAGTGTACAGCTTGTCGCTCATGTTGTTGTAGTATAGTGTACAGCTTGTCGCCCATGTTGTTGTTGTAGTATAGTGTACAGCTTGTCGCCCATGTTGTTGTAGTATAGTGTACAGCTTGTCGCCCATGTTGTTGTTGTAGTATAGTGTACAGCTTGTCGCCCATGTTGTTGTTGTTGTTGTTGTTGTATAGTGTACAGCTTGTTGCCCATGTTGTAGTATAGTCTACAGCTTTTCTCCCATGTTGTTGTAGCATAGTGTACAGCTTGTCGCCCAGGTTGTTGTATAGTGTACAGCTTGTCGCCCAGGTTGTTGTTGTGTAGTGTACAGCTTGTCGCCCAGGTTGTTGTATAGTATACAGCTTGTCGCCCAGGTTGTTGTATAGTGTACAGCTTGTCGCCCATGTTGTATAGTGTACAGCTTGTCGCCCAGGTTGTATAGTGTACAGCTTGTCGCCCAGGTTGTTATAGTATAGTGTATAGCTTGTCCCCCATGTTGTTGGGGTAGTATAGTGTATAGCTTGTCGCCCATGTTGTTGGTGTAGTATAGTGTATAGCTTGTCGCCCATGTTGTTGTATAGTGTACAGCTTGTCGCCCATGTTGTATAGTGTACAGCTTGGCGCCCATGTTGTTGTAGCATAGTGTACAGCTTGTCGCCCAGGTTGTTGTATAGTGTACAGCTTGTCGCCCAGGTTGTTGTTGTGTAGTGTACAGCTTGTCGCCCAGGTTGTTGTATAGTATACAGCTTGTCGCCCAGGTTGTTGTATAGTGTACAGCTTGTCGCCCATGTTGTATAGTGTACAGCTTGTCGCCCAGGTTGTATAGTGTACAGCTTGTCGCCCAGGTTGTTATAGTATAGTGTATAGCTTGTCCCCCATGTTGTTGGGGTAGTATAGTGTATAGCTTGTCGCCCATGTTGTTGGTGTAGTATAGTGTATAGCTTGTCGCCCATGTTGTTGTATAGTGTACAGCTTGTCGCCCATGTTGTATAGTGTACAGCTTGGCGCCCATGTGGTTGTTGTATAGTGTACAGCTTATTGCCCATGTTGTTGTATAGTGTACAGCTTGGCGCCCAGGTTCTTGTTGTATAGTGTACAGCTTGTTGCCCATGTTGTTATAGTATAGTGTACAGCTTGTCGCCCATGTTGTTGTTGTATAGTGTATAGCTTCTCATCCATGTTGTTGTTGTATAGTGTACAGCTGTCGCCCATGTTGTTGTATAGTGTACAGCTGTCGCCCATGTTGTTGTATAGTGTACAGCTTGTCGCCCATGTTGTTGTTGTAGTATAGTGTATAGCTTGTCGCCCATGTTGTTGTTGTAGTATAGTGTATAGCTTGGCGCCCATGTTGTTGTTGTAGTATAGTGTACAGCTTGTCGCTCATGTTGTTGTATAGTGTACAGCTTGTCGCCCATGTTGTTGTAGTATAGTGTACAGCTTGTCGCTCATGTTGTTGTATAGTGTACAGCTTGTTGCCCATATTGTTGTTGTATAGTGTACAGCTTGTCGCTCATGTTGTTGTTGTAGTATAGTGTACAGCTTGTCGCCCAGGTTGTTGTTGTATAGTGTATAGCTTGTCGCCCATGTTGTTGTTGTAGTATAGTGTACAGCTTGTTGCCCATGTTGTTGTTGTTGTTGTTGTAGTATAGTGTATAGCTTGTCGCCTATGTTGTTGTTGTAGTATAGTGTATAGCTTGTCGCTCATGTTGTTGTATAGTGTACAGCTTGTCGCCCATGTTGTTGTAGTATAGTGTACAGCTTGTCGCTCATGTTGTTGTAGTATAGTGTACAGCTTGTCGCCCATGTTGTTGTTGTAGTATAGTGTACAGCTTGTCGCCCATGTTGTTGTAGTATAGTGTACAGCTTGTCGCCCATGTTGTTGTTGTAGTATAGTGTACAGCTTGTCGCTCATGTTGTTGTATAGTGTACAGCTTGTTGCCCATATTGTTGTTGTATAGTGTACATCTTGTCGCCCATGTTGTTGTTGTTGTTGTTGTATAGTGTACAGCTTGTCACCCATGTTGTTGGATAGTGTACAGCTTGTCGCCCATGTTGTTGGATAGTGTACAGCTTGTCGCCCATGTTGTTGGATAGTGTACAGCTTGTCGCCCATGTTGGCTCGCAGTGGCCAACGAGCTAGGTGAAGAGCTTGCAGCACTAGCAGGCTCTATGCTTTTGAGCCTGCCTGCGCCGTTGTGAAGCTAGCCGGATTATTGGATCTGTAAAGCTTCAGTTCGCCTGCATTTTTCCCATGCTGCATATGCAAAGCTGCTTTTGCTATTAGCATGGGAAAGGGCTTACTTTCGGACCAGAGGTGCGACCAGGCCACTGCCCTGAGTTGTCAATGTTCAGGAGCAACAGCTTTCGGCATCCAGGAGGCTTGGAGGTAGGGGACTGATGCTCTCCTAAAGATACAATATGAAAAAGCCTTTTAATGTTGAAATTATTCTGCATTATTTGATGGCATTTTTTAATTTTGCCTTTTCTATATAAGACCTGGATTGAGTTTGGCCGTATCAAACTTCCCACATCCTTTCATCCTAACGATGTGGAGGAACAGTGGGGGAAGCTAATACTATCCATGATAGAGAGAGAGAAGGTTCTCCGACCAGCTGTGGAGAGGTTTGTACATTTATGCTCTTTCTGGATTTTTTTTTCTTCTTCCGCCTATGGCGTTACATTACCTTCTTTTTCTTGCTTAATAGGCTTGAACTGCTGTTACAAATTGCAAACAGGATTCAGAATGGCTGTTTGAGTTGCGAAGAGAAGCTGACACTAGCGAGGAATACGCTACAGTCTGTAAGAGAGAGTCGAAGCTACACTACCTGTACACCGTGGCAGTGTATATATGTACCGTATACACACATACACTGATGGCATTTACTGAATGGTTTCTTGTAAAATGTTATTAATAGGGATTAGGATTAGCCATGATAAATTATGTTGTAATTGATCAGCTTTTGATGTCTGATTCAAGTGTTGTGCCCACTGATGCATTGTACATAGATGGATGGGTATAGTTATAAGAACAGCATAAATTCCATTTCCTTGCATAAGACATTGAAAACCTAGCTGTTTCTCAGCAACAATCATTGACATATTTTCATTAATTTTTCTGTGTCTATTAGGATGCCTCTAATGTCGAATGTGGACAAAGCACTCAACAAGAAATTGAAGTGTTGCAATTCCTTCAGGAAAGTGAAAGTGTTCTCCGTCAACTTCAGGCAGACGTTCAGATTCTGCGAGATGAAAAGTATTTCCAGGTGGATGAGCTTGCCTTCAGGTAAAGTACAGCTTTTAAATATATATGTGTGTGTATGTACAGTGGCTTGCGAAAGTATTTACCCCCCTTGGCATTTTTCATTTTTTGCTACCTTACAACCTGGAATTTTACTGTGTTGTTTTTTTTTTTTTTCTTGAGAGTTTTCTACAGTTCATGTAAAGAACATGCCTACAACTGTGAAGCAAACAACAAAAGAGAAAATAAATGAAAACTTCAGTGTGTATAGCTATTCACCCCCCTAAAGTCAGTACTGTCTAGAGTCTCATTTTACAGCAGTTACAGCTGCAAGTGGCTGTGAAGTAGTCTGAGCTTTTCACATCTGGCCACTGGGATTTTTTTGCCCATTCCTCAAGGAAGGAAGAACTGCTCCAGCTCCTTTAAGTTGGATGGTTTACTCTGGAGACAGCAATATCCAAGTCTGATCGCAGATTTTCAATTGGATTAAGGTCTGGGCTTTGACTAGGCCACTCCAAAACATTTACATGTTTCCCCTTAAAGGAGTATTCCCATCTCCAGTATCCTAACCCAATATGTAGTAGGTGTAATATTAATAATATTAGCAAATATCTCCAACTAGAAACTTAGTCTGGTTCTTCAGATTTGCTATGTCGCTTACCTCATGTAGGGCATTGCAGTAGCTAAGGTATCCATGGTTACGACTACTAAGCGCTATCTACCTAACTGACTGTCACTATATGAGTGGACGTACCCATGGTTACTGCAATGCTCTACATGAGGTAAGTGACATAGCGTATCCGAACTGTATTAAATTTGTAACTGGAGGTATTGACTAATATTACACCTACTACATATTGGGATAGGATCTTGGAGATGGGAATACCCCTTTAAACCACTTGCGTTTTGCTTTAGCAGAATGCTTGGAGTCATTGTCTTGTTGGAAGGTGAATCTCCGTTCCAGTCCCAAATCACTGACAGACTGAAATAGGTTTTGCTGGATATCCCTGTATTTCACATCATGCATTTTCCCTTCGACTCAAACCATTTTCCCTGTTCCTGCTGCTGAAAACACCATAGCATTAGGCTGCCACCACCATGTTCCACTGTGGGGATGGTGATCTTGGGGGGTGACGGTGTGTTTGGTGTCAGACATAGCATTTATCTTGGTGGCCAAAAGTTCAATTTTGGTCTCACTTGACCACAGCACATACATTTGGACAGTCTCCCACGTCTTTTGGCAAACTGCAAACAAGCCTTACAACTTTTGTGTGTAAGTAAAAGCTTTTTACTGCCCACTCTTCCATATAGGCCCCCCGCTTTTGAGTGTACAGCTTATAGTGGTCGTATGAACAGATACACCATTCTCTGGTTGGGCATTCAACAGCTCCTTCAGGGTTACCTTTGGTCTTTGTCCTGCCTCTCTGATTAATGTCCTCCTTGCCTGGGCTGAGAGTTTTGGTGGGCGTCCCTCTCTCGGCAGGTTTGTTGTGGTACCATATTCTTTCCATTTGATGATAATGGATTTGATGGTGATCCGGAACATCAGATATTGGGATATTTGGTTTATAACCCAACCCTGACTTGTACTTGTCAACAACATTGTATCTGACTTGTTTGGAGATCTCCTTGGTCTTCATGATGTTGTTTGGTTAGTGGTGCCTCTTGCTTAATGGTGTTGCAGCCTCTGAGGCCTTTCAGAAATGGTGTGTACATACTGACAGACCATGTGACACTTACATTGCACACAGGTGGTCTTCCTTTCATGAAGCATATGAAGGTGATTGATTGCAGCAGAAAAGATGTAGCATGCCATATAGGAATCTGACAGTTTATATGTATGCGGGTACTGTTATATTATATATGCTCTTTTTTTTTATTTAACTGTTTAGAGTTCTACGGATTCAGGATGAGCTTCTAACACTGAGACTGGAATATTCCAACTTGTACAGAAAAGGGAACTTCATCGGAGCAGGCCTACAAAACTCAGTGTCTCTTAACACAACTCCCCAACAAGGCTTTCACACATCTGCTACTTCTTCCACAACTTGGTTTCGGAAACCAATGAGCCGGTCAGAGCTGCTTGCTTTATCCTCCTCAGAAGATGAAGGTAGCCTCAGATTTGTTTATGAGCTCCTTGCCTGGGTGGAAGAAATGCAGGTACTCATCATACAAACATTCATTCAAGTGAATTACGCTATATCCTATGGTATATGATTGATGTTTATTTAACACTGCTTGAGTAAAGGGGTTATCCACTGCTTTTCGACCAGCAACCATGTGTCTTCATTGCTCCATACTAGCCTTTTTCTAATATACTTTCATGACCTGCTCTGCCTCTATGCATGCATTTCCAGATTAAGGCAGTTAAGACACATGGGTTCTAGTTTAAAAATAGTGGACAAGACATTTAATATTGCCAAGCTAGTGTGATCTTGGTTTTCTACTCCATTGCAAGAATACAACATCTTGGTTACTTTTATAGAAAGCTATCCTTTCCATCCAGGGCAATCTGAATGGACAACGCTATGAAGAATATAAGAAGATTTCTTAATACTGTATATAATTTGTCAAAATGTGGTGGTAAACTTTTGCATTACGAACTTTCCCTTTGACTGGCAATATATGTGAGTCCATATTTTACACCAAAAAATGATGCACGACTTTCCTTTGTTGTATTTTATATTTCCTCTTAGCCATACACATTATTTGAGATAAACAGTTGGGGCTGGTGTTAAAATTGTCTAAAACACATTATAAGGTTTGTGCACATGGAAGCAATTTGAGGTTGTTTCATTTGGTAGCAGACATATAGTGGGGGTAATAAGTTTCTCTATCGTTTCATTGGGGGGACACAGGAACCATGGGTGTATGCTGCTGCTACCTGGAGGCTGACGTTATGCACAAAAAAAGTTAGCTTCTCCTCCGCAGTGTACACCCCACCGACTGGCACTAGGATAATCAGTTTAGCTTGGTGTCAGTAGGAGGTGGACACTGGTCTGTCATTAGACCCATATCAGCCTCGGTGTGCGTTGTTTTCCTGTAACGTCTTTTCTTTTTCAGATGAATTTTCTTACCTCTGGAGGGATACAGTGTGAACAGTCACTCTGTACTCCCACGTAGAAACTATGAGTACGGCTTGTACTGCCACGCTGTATCATATATCTAGCCGGTAGGACCCCAACTCCTAACACATGAAGAGTATTTAGGTTATCCGATCACTGATCTTGGACCCCGTCTACTACCACTTGCCCACCAGAGCCTGTCGGTTTCAGGAGGCACGGACGTCCCACAAGAGTCCCACTTGCCCACCAGAGCCTGTCGGTTTCAGGAGGCACGGACGTCCCACAAGAGCCACGGGCGTCTAGCTAAGGTCTCTTCTTCAGCTTATTTCTAGCTACATTGGGGGCGTAGGGTTACCTTACAGGTAATTTCTGGGCCTCCACGCTTCCGTCTCTGCGGCCGCCTTTTGTAAATCTAGGCCCTGGCTTCAGCGAGCGTGGATTATTTTTGGTTGTGGGGCTTTTTCCCCTCTCATCACTCCCCCCTTCCTTCATCTCTTTTGTCTCTGGCGGCCATCTATGCCCCCTCTTCTGAAATTCTTTGACAGGCTTTTCTCCTGCCTGTCACTGGCTTCACCTGTCTCTGGCGATTATCTCCGCCTCCTTCTCCCGGTGGGTTTCTTCTCCTGCCTGATGCTGTCATGCCCCCTCCTCAATCTCATTGAGCGGGCCCTTTCGAGTCACGTCCCCTTCTTTTTCTTCAGTGGCGCGTATTCTGCGTGCACTTTTCCTCTCTGTGGGCCCTCCTTTTTTTCCCTGCGATCACCATTTGCCTGTATCTGGACCCGGAAGGCGGCTCCTCTCTGCAGGGAACTCGGCATCTCCTCTTGCATTCGCCCTGTGTGTTTCTTGGCTCTCTTCTGCAGCCTGGAAGCAGTCTTTAGGACCTGCAAATTACTGTTCTTCAGCCTGGAAGCAGACTTCAGGACCTGCATCTTACTGTGAGCAGCTCTGTTCTGCAGACTGACACTCTCCTCAGCATATATCTTTGTCCCCTAACCCTCTGGCATTAGTTAGTGGGTCTGCTGTCTATCATACCTAGTCCTAAAGAAGAGTGCTCTTGCCCTCCTTCTACTTTTTTTTTATTTTTATAAATTCGTTTATTAAACCACAAAAAAAACTAATACATACATGGTTCAAAAATATCCAGGTCAGTACAGATACGTTTATCATAGTAGTTTCCACTGATATAAATCTCAATGCATAGACCGGATCATATACACTCAAAGTACTGTAGTATGTCTTGAATACTAAAAAACCTTAACACTAAAACTGTTTTACTGCCAGAACAGTCTCCATAACATTAATTAAGTAATACTGAAGCACAGCGTGAACAATGCGCATTTTGCCTTAAGCTCTATCATATTGAATCTTTACCATTAACCACGTGGTGACATAGTAAGGTACGACGAGTTCCATAAATCCCAGATCTTATTAAATTTCTCTAAACAGCCTTTATTCTGATATAGGGTTCGTTCGTATGGTATGATTGAATCTACCAGCTCTAACCAGGCCCTAAGAGATGGCTGTGTAGTGCCCATCCAACGCAGGGCTGTTAATTTCCTTGCCAGGAAAAGGGTCTCTCTCAAGAAAATTTGAATGTGCTGCCCCACGTCTCTTCCTCTAATACCCCTAATTAGACACAGTGGAGTCAGAGGAACGGGGATATGTGCTAGCTAGCTAATGAAATTACCTCATTCCTGAAAGATAGAATAACTATCCCCCCCCGCGCCTGCTACCCAGGAGTCCCCTACTGCTCCTAGTGAGAGTGGTCCTTCTACCCCAGTGTGGGCCCCCTCTCTGTCACAATCTGTGACGGACCTCATCAAGGTGTCGCAGACCCTGGTGTCCGTTATTGACAGACTGCCTGTCCTTCCCTCCGCAGTCGCCAGCAGATCGCAGGAATTACCGTTTGTGCCTACCAACAGGGGCCTTAAGGCATTGAGGCAGAGGCGTCCTTTTAGATCTTCCTCTCTCCCGCTGGCCTCTCTCTGCAGACAACTCCTTCCCGATCCTCCTCCTCTGGAATCAGCCGAGGCGGTTTCGGATGTACTGTCCGAGGATTACTCGTACCTGGTTTCTGATTTGGCCTCTGATATGAGCAACATGGTTCAGAGACTCATTGTGACTGTCAACCAGACCTTTAACAGGACACAGCTACGAAAACCGCAGTGCAGGTGGTTTTGTTTAGACGGTCGAGATCAGCTCCTAAGGGAATTTGAGGAGGTACTTTGCAGGGAACAGGACAACCTGACCAGATGCTTCCATAGAGGGAAGCGCCTCGGCATCCTATATCCCTTTGCCCCTGTGCTCATTCGGAGCTGGAATGCTTCTCCGACTGTGGACCCTCCAGTTTCCAGACTGTCCACCAGCATGGTCCTTCCTCTTACGGATGGAGCATCCCTCAAGGACACCAATGACAGGCTCATAGAGTCCTTTGCAAGGTCAGCATTGAAGCGGCCACTTCTACATTGGGTCCTGTCTTTGCCATCACCTGAGTGGCAAGTTCTATAGCCGCATGGGCGAACAGCTCCGTCAGGGCATTCTTTCTATAGCCCGACGAAAGAATTGGCTGACCTCTCGGACCTAATTTGTCACGCAGGGAAGTAGATAGTATCCGCATCCCTGAACCCTGCTTCATGTGCTGCTCAGTCTTCCAGAAATATAGTGGCCATCCGAAGGACCATTTGGCTTAAGGTGTGGCAGGCGGACTTAGCTTCAAAAAAAAAAAAAAAAAAAAGTCCCTTACCAACTGGCTTTTCCAGGGTTCCTGTCTTTTTGGCTCCAAGCTGGACCAAATTATTAAGAAGGCCACCGGAGGGACGCGCTCTCTCCTTCCTCAAACCAAACCTTGCCGTCCTCCTTTGAAGCATGAGTTTCGGTCCTTTCGGCCCTCTCATCGTTTCTTGAATTTTTTCTCCCACCAAGAGAGGCCACAGACTCGGAAAAGGGTTTCATTTAAATCCTCCCAATCTGGGCGCTCCCCTAATGCGCAGGGTAGATCCTCCAGGACCAGTCCTGGCAGATATTCCTCCGCATGACCCATCTTGGATCTAAAATTACTGAACAAAAGAGTCCATCTGTGTTATTTCACAATGGAGTCTCTTTGTTTCGTAACTGCTTCCATGGAATCGCTGGAGTTACTGTTCTCCATGGACACCTATCTCTATGTCCAGCAGGACCACTTCTGTTTGTTGTCCTGTCTTCGAACTCACTGCCGCTCCCACGGTCTTCACAAGATCACGGCAGCGGTAATGGCCATTCTGTGGATCAGAGGTCCAGTGTCATCCTCGTCCCCCCTTTTTGTGGGCATCCCCTGGAGGCTCTCAGACAGATCGGATCTTCTGTCCTAAGGGCCACTCTGCAACCAGAATTCTTGGTAGCTAAAGGACCAGGTTTCAGTGCTTCCCATCCTTTTTTTTTTGCAGAAGGATTTTTCCTCCAGTTTTTCATGTCAGAACCTTTTTCCAGGGAGTGGCGCACACCGTGCCCCCCTACCGTGCACCCCTGAGACCTCAGTTTTGTCCTGGAGACCCTTTAGAAGTTCTCACTTGAACCACTTTGAGAAGTCTCTGTCTTGGACGGTGGTGTTTCAGTGTCTCAGAATTGGTGTTTTTTTTTTCCTGTCACCCCCCCCTTCCCCCTTTTCTGGTTCTCCACCAGGATAAGGTGGTTTAGCAACCTATACCTTCTCTCCTTTCCAACTTGGTGTCCCCCTTTCACCTAAATGAGGATATTATCCTCCCTATCTTTTTGTCTGACTCATCCTCTATAGTTTTTTTTTTCTGAACAGTTTAGTCCTTGTCAAGGCGATGCGCGTCTATTTGGCTACGACCGCTCCCCTTTCGGTGTAATTCCCGAGGGGAGTGCGCAGAGGCCTTTCGGCCTCTAAAACAGCAATTTGCTTGCTTGATCCAGACGATAATTTTTGAGGCATACCGTGTCAGAACAGAGCGGCTTCTCATGGGTTTAAGGCACACTCTACCCGGGCAGAGGGCGCCTCCTGGGCGGTATACCATAGGGCCTCCGCCCTGCATCTCTACAATTCGGTAACCTGATCCTCCATCCACATATTAGCCGAATTTTACAGGGTCCATACCTATGATTCGGCGGATGCCAGCCTAGGTAGAATGATTTTGTAGGCAGCAATGGTTAGTTCTCTGACCTGAACGGAGTTTCTGCTGTTCCCTCTCCATGGACTGCTTTGGGACATCCCATGGTTTCCTGTATCCCCCCAATGAAGTGATAGAGAAAATGGGATTTTTCGTTACTCACCGTAAAATCTGTTTCTCGTATCCTTCATTGGGGGACACAGCACCCTCCCATGCTTAGCAGCTATGGTTTCTGTTTTATGTTGTGAGGGTATGTGCACACGATGCGGATTTTGCTGCGGATCCGCAGCGTTTCCACAGCTGCGGATGCGCAGCAGTTTCCCATGAGTTTACAGTACAATGTAAACCTTTGAGAAACCAAAAACGCTGTGCCCATGCTGCGGAAAAAAACGCGCGGAATCGAAGCGTTTTATTTTCCGCAGCATGTCAATTATTTTTCCGGAATCCGCAGCGTTTTTTACATCTGCTCCAATAGAAAACTGCAGATGTAAATCCGCAGCGGAATCCGCAATAGAAAACACGATAAATCCGCAGTAAAAACCGCAGCAGTTTTGCACTGTGGATTTATCAAATCCGCTGCGGAAAAATCCGCAGTGGACCATTCTACGTGTGCACATATCCTTACAGTTGGAGTTGTCTGTTTTGTTTCTCTTTGTCATGTTGCTTCTCCTACTGCTTTCTCACTAAGTGATTATCCTAGTTCCGGTCAGTGAGGTGTACACTGCAGAGGAGCTAACTTTTTTTGTGCATAGTGTCAGCCTCCTAGTGGCAGCAGCATACACCCCATGGCTTCTTGTGGCCCCCATTGAAGCGATAAACAGATTTTGTGGCGAGTAACAAAAAAATCTTGTAACAACCGATTGACCAAACCGCTGCACGACCAGCTCTACCCTCGCCTACTGTATCCTCACCTATCCCTTGTAGATTGTGAGCCCTCACGGGCAGGGTCCTCTCTCCTCTTGTCCCAGTTGTGACTTGTATTGTTTAAGATTATTGCACTTGTTTTTATGTATACCCCTCCTCACATGTAAAACCCCATGGAATAAATGGAGCTATAATAATAATATTAATAATTTGATACACTGCCAATTTTCAAGTTTTCACCTAATAAGAATGGAGAGGTCTGTAATTTTTATGGTAGGTACGCTTCAACATGAGAGAATTAAAAAAAAAATCGTATTGTATGATTTTTAAAGGGAACCTGTCACCCCGAAAATCGCGGGTGAGGTAAGCCCACCGGCATCAGGGGCTTATCTACAGCATTCTGTAATGCTGTAGATAAGCCCCTGATGTTACCTGAAAGAGGAGAAAAAGACGTTATATTATACTCACCCAGGGGCGGTCCCGCTGCTGGTCAGGTCGGATGGGTGTCTCCGGTCCGCTGCGGCGCCTCCCATCTTCATTACAAGACGTCCTCTTCTGATCTTCAGCCACGGCTCCGGCGCAGGCGTACTTTGCTCTGCCCTGTTGAGGGCAGACAAAGTACTGCAGTGCGCAGGCGCCGGGCCTCTGACCTTTCAAGAGGGCAGAGCAAAGTACGCTTGCGCCAGAGCCGTGGCTGAAGATCAGAAGAGGACGTCTTGTAATGAAGATGGGAGGCGCGGCAGCGGACCGGAGACACCCATCCGACCTGACCAGCAGCGGGACCGCCCCTGGGTGAGTATAATATAACGTCTCTTTCTCCTCTTTCAGGTAACATCGGGGGCTTATCTACAGCATTACAGAATGCTGTAGATAAGCCCCTGATGCCGGTGGGCTTACCTCACCAGCGATTTCCGGGGTGACAGGTTCCCTTTAAATAAAGTGCGTTTTATTGCATGAAATAAGTACGGTATTTGATCGCCTACCAACCAGCAAGAATTCTGGCTCTCACCTTTTAGTTTTTCTTTAAGAAGCCCTCCTACTCTGTTCTCATTTCCTGTATTAATTGCATCCATTTCTACTTTTTTCCTGTGTGAAAGACACATGTTCACACACTTGATTAATCACACTCTAACCTCTCCATCTCGGTCAAGACCAAAGAGCTGTCTAAGGACACCAGGGACAAAATTGTAGACCTGCACAAGGCTGGGATGGGCTACAGGACAATAGGCAAGCAGCTTGGTGGGAAGGCAGCAACTGTTGGCGCCATTATTAGAAAATGGAAGAAACAAAAGATGTCAATCTTCCTCGGTCTGGGGCTCCATGCTAGATCTCGCCTCGTGGGGTAAGAATGATTCTGAGAGAGGTCAGGAATTGGCCCAGATCTATACAGGAGGACCTGGTCAATGACCTGAAGAGAGCTGGGACCACAGTCTCAAACATTACCGTTAGTAACACACTACGCCGTCATAGATTAAAATCCTGCAGGGCACATAAGGTCTCCCTGCTAAGGCCAGCACATGTCCAAACCCATTTAAAGTTCGCCAGTGACTATGTGGATGATCCAGAGGAGGCATGGGAGAAGGTCATGTGGCCAAATGAGACCAAAATAGAACTTTTTGTATCAACTCCACTCGCTGTGATTGGAGGAAGAAAATGGATGAGTACAACCCCAAGAACAGCGTCTAACCTTAAAGCATGGTGGGAGAAACGTCATAGTTTAGGGGTGCTTGTCTGCAAAGGGGATATAACAACTGCATGTATTGAAGGGAGGATTAATGGGGTAATGTATCACTAGATTTTGGCCAACAACCTCCTTCTGTCAGTAAGATCTTTGAAGATGGGTCGTGGAAACACAGAGCCAGGGCAACTAAGGCCAGGTTTACATTGTGTTAAAGCAGCCCGATCAACGCAAAACGTTGACGAGCTGCGTTAACGCTATAGCATACACGCCATCGCGTTATGCTGTACCGCTAGCGTAGATGATTCATCTGTGCTAGCGGTGACGGAGCCTCAGACGCTGCAGCCCGCATCCGAGGCTCCGTCACTGAATGACGGCACATCGCTAGCGCATGCCGATTATGGCATGCGTTGGCGATGTGCCCGATAATAGGGGGTTAATGGCAGTTTTAACAGACTGCGTTACACCGCGTTATGCCGCGGTTTAACGCAGTCCGTCTAACGGACTGCCATAACGCAATGTGAACCCAGCCTAAGGAGTGGCACCCTAAAAAGCATTTCAAATTCCTGGAGTGGCCTAGCCAATGTCCAGACTTGAATACAATATAAAATCTTTGGGAGATGAAACTCCGTGTTACCCAGCGACATCCCTGAAACCTGAAAGATTTGGAGAAGATCTGTATGGAGGAGTGGGCCAAAATCCCTGCTGCAGTGTGTGCAAACTTGGCCAAGTACTACAGGAAATAATATTTGGTGCAGAAACCTTTGTTTGCAATTACAGAGAACAGTTAAGTTTTATTTTTCTAATGTATCAAATACTTATTTCTTACAATAAAATGCAAATTAATTATGTAAAACCATACAATGTGATTTTCTAGATTTGTTTAAGATTCTGTCTCTCACAGTTGAACTGTACCTACGTTAAAAATTACAGACCTCTCCATTCTTTGTAGGTGGGAAAACTTGCAAAATCTGCAGTGTATGAAATACTTATTTTACCCACTGTATTTAGTGTCTGCAGATTTGATGATTTTGTGAGGATGCGTGTATGGTATCATTGGAATACATGAACTCTGGACATCCTGAAATCTGCTTTTTAGGCACTCTGAACGCTTTTTTTTATTTTTAAAGCATCTCTGACACTGCTTGTCTCAGATCTTAGTCCATTAGCAGGATTTTTGAATGCCTATTTTACAAAGTGTATCCCTTTAACATACAATTGCATACAACTGTGAAGTGCTCGGTGGCATTTTCACAACAATTATTATTTCTTATTTCAGTTTGATTTGTGGATCATCTTGTAAAAATCAAAAAAACTGATCTTGTTGTTAAGAATCCAACTTTCATTTCCTAAACTAATTATAGATCAGGCCCAATGTATATGGTATTAGTAAGTTGCAGCAGTGATCTGCTGTTCCCCAGTGAAGCATAATTCCACTTTCATCAGGGTTATGAAAAAAATTAAAGCGGCTTCTTTGCTGCTCTCCTTGACACCAAGCCAGCCTCCAGAATCATAGTCCCACTCCAGATTCACAACACCCTGCCTGCTGCCGTTCCAGAGCAAGCTCCACACTTGTATGGAACCAGTCCCGCAGCTGAATCCTCTTTAGGAGACTTTCTTGGGGTCCCTGAATCTTTCTTCACAACAATTGAAGTTCTTAATGATCCGATAAATGGTTGATTTTACATTTGCAATTCAGCCGAACAATGTTCAGAACAATCTAGAGCTAATGCAAATTGGCACAATAAAAACTTAAAGCATGAAACTTTTTGATAATCCAAATTTGTGTCAGTCTTAACTTTTGCCACAACTGCATCTAGTAGTCTAATTGAAAAATGAAACAAAGGATTTACCATGTTACTCGCTTATTACAATGAATATGTAAAAGCAGAAGTTTCTAACAATTGTGTAAGCCCCTTTATTTTATTTTTTTCCCTTTAGTTAAAATTGGAACGTGCAGAATGGGGCAGTGACCTTCCAAGTGTGGAGAGCCAGCTAGAAAACCAGCGCCAAGTACACAGCAGTGTGGAAGAGTTGTCCTCCAGTTTGCGAGAAGCAAGGAGTTATGAGGTGGGTGTGTAGCAACGTATTCCTAGCCGCACATCTGTGTAATAACTGGTAGTCAGGTCATTATTAATTTTTTTTTTTCATGTATAGGGTTATCTTTGCATTTACCAGAGTTTCCACCTTGTAAAACATAATAGATTTTTTGGCCATGTTATAGAAAGTAATGAAAATGTCAACTCTTTCATTTCAGGTTAAAATGTCTCCTAATTTCCGCAGCAGCTACAGAGAGACCTTAAACAAGCTTGAAGTACAGTACTGCAAACTAAGGGTAAGGAGATTTATGGCGTAAAATATGAGAAGTATATTTATACAGCTTCTAAAGGTCCAATTTTACTGCTGTTCTCGGTAGGAAACCTCAAGCTCCCGTTTCCGCCATTTAGAGAGCCTCCATAGTTTTGTGTCTCGAGCTACCGCACAGATCATCTGGTTGAATGAGAAGGAAGAGGATGAGCTTGCTTATGACTGGAGTGATGGAAATTCCAACATGGAGATGAAGAAGGATTACTTTTCTGTAAGCGTTGCATACTTAATGTAAAATGAATGCTTTTGGAATGGGTTATTTAATATGCAAATTGCCTTTTCAAAGAAAAAGAGGGCTTGAACTCTCTAGCGCCGCCTGTTGGAAGTAGCGATCCTATAAGTCACAATCAACCCTTTAACAAGTTTTGGGATGGGTTCTAATTCATTAATATGCATGCAATATCATCATCAGTGGTTTCCACCTCTCTTCTTCAGGAACTTACAGAGGAGCTGGAGCAGAAGCACGATGTCATTCAGTCTTTGCAAGAAACTGCTGAACTTCTGTCGTTGGAAAATCATCCAGCAAAACAAACTGTAGAGGTGTGTTAGACGTCTGATTGCCTTTACCTGTAGTATGGATAAATATACTGTACATAGCCCCTAAGAAAGCCATTCTGCCGAGGGTCTAACTGTCTTTTTCCTTGCATGCAATTATTTTTAATTTAGGCATACAGTGCTGCGGTTGTCTCCCAATGGCAATGGGTCCAGCAGTTATGTCTTTGTGTAGAGCAGCATTTAAAAGAAAATTCTGCTTATTTTCAGGTAAGTTAATTGTCATTTGTATGAACAGGACATTGTTTTCATGTTTGTTTAAGAATTTTTCCTATCTGCACCGGTGGATGTAAAAGCAAGCACTTTTGCAATTTACTGCTTAAATAAAAATGTCAGCTATTTCTTTTAACGCAGCTCATTGCCTGTGAAACTGACCACCACTACGGTTTAGCTTCCAAATCCTCTGAGAGCTGCATGATGTAGGGGCAGAGCTCCCGATTCCAGCGATGTATCACTTACTTTACTGGTTGCTGCAATTTTGATTAAGAACTGTTTTATCTGATGCAGATCCAGCAGCTCTATGAATTCTGATCTCTGTATAACTCCGCTCACACCACTAATTGGAAATTTGGTGTACACTATGCGTAAGCAAAAAGCTGGCAATCAGTGGTAAGTGATATATCACTGGACTCAGGGTGTCTTTCCCTTTATTATGCTACTCTCAGTTTTGGTAGCAAAAGCTCTGGTTACAAATTCTATTTAAGTTGGACGGCATTAGGAGGGACACAACGCTTTCCAATGATCCTGGTCAACGTCAAAACAGTACTTAGAAATTCAGTGGAAAAGAGCTTATATGCTCTTCTCATGTTCTCCTAAAAAGTGTTAATCTCTCAAGACCATCTGAAAATTTTAACAAGCAGTAAATTGTGAATACCCATGTATCAAGGCGGGAATAAACCCTTAATGCTGATCCTTCACTGTTATCCCACAGTTCTTCAGTGACGTGCGGGAATCAGAAATGTATCTGAAAAATCTCCAGGAATCAATAAAAAGGAAATATTCCTCTGACCGCAATACGAGTATGAACCGACTGGAAGATATGTTGCAGGACTCTATGGTAAGACAGGATTTCAATCATTTGTTTTCAGTTCACCGTTTAAAATATCCCCTTATAGATGTGTGTTAACATCTTGGCCTTTATGATCTTTTGTTAGGAAGAGAAAGAACAACTCGTCCAATCCAGGAGTACCATGGCCAGTTTGGTGGGGAGATCCAGGAACATTGTACAACTTAGGCCCAGAAACCCTGATCATAGTCTAAGTGGAACCCTGCCCATCAGAGCTGTGTGTGATTACCGACAAATTGAGGTAGGAAATGTGATTCCATGGAAAATATTTTCCTTTGGCAAAGCTTTAAAGGGGTATTCCCATCTCCAAGATCCTATCCCAATATGTAGTAGGTTTAATAATAATATTAGCAAATACCACAAATTAGAAATGTAGCATAGTTTTTCTGATTCACTGTGTCTCTTTCCTCATGTGCAGGCATTGCAGGATCTTGGGTATCCATGGTTACGACCACTGGCAACTAGCTGTCACTAAATCTGTGATCATAACCATGGATACCTAAGGGCCTGCAATGCCTGCGCATGGGGAAAGAGACAGCGAATCAGAAAAACTACACTACATTTCTAATTGGAGGTATTTGCTAATATTATTATTATTACACCTACTACGTATTGGGATATTATATTGGAGAAGGGAATACTTCTTTAAGGACCCTACAAACATTTAGACTAAAGTCATCTGAGCCCTTGATCTCTCTGGAGATAAGTCGGGTAGGTTTTAAGGCCTCTGTACATATTAGATTAACGTTGACTGAACCCAACGATGTTAATGGGTTCACCCAGCAGTCTAGTGAGTACCCTGACCTCTGACCATTGTGGCATGTCCAATTTCAGGCTTCCGGTCCTTTTTTTTTTCCCTCTGTGAGATAAGCCGCCACCAGAGATTTCCATCAGCGGCTCTCTTATTCAGAACAAGCGAGCACTCCTGTGTATGGGAGAGACGGCCGAGATAGCTGCTGGCCAAACCATTGCTGCTGTGTATTTTCACATGAATGCTTGCCGGAGTCTAACATTCATGTGAATGCTGGAGTTGTGTGAGGTAGCTGCCAGCTTTAATGGAGATTTACTATTCATGACATTGAGAACTTTTTCTGCTTAACAGATTACGATATGTAGGAATGAAGAATGTGTGCTTGAAGATAACTCTCAAAGAACAAAGTGGAAAGTGATTAGCACAACTGGAAATGAAGCCATGGTACCATCTGTGTGCTTTCTCATCCCGCCACCCAATAAGGAAGCAATAGATCTGGCTATCAGGTGAAGAGATGGCTACCTATGCTTATGTCACTATTGCTGAGTATTTGGATGCTATCATTTGACAATGCTTGAATGTTTGCAGGGTGGAACAGCTATACCAGAAAGTGATGGCGCTTTGGCATCAGTTACATGTAAATACAAAGAGTTTGATTTCTTGGCATTATCTGCGCAAAGATGTAGACTTAGTGCAAGGGTGGAACGTGGACAAGGTGAGCTGTCCATCTTAAATCTCAATGTAATAACATGGCATCTGCTGAAATGATGTCTAATCAGATCTTTGTCTTTAGCTCAGGGTTCTGCCTTTAGCAGAACGTCTTCAGACACTATCTAGTCTCCAGTCACATCTGGATGATTTCCTGGAAGATAGCAAAGACTCTCAAATATTCTCATCTAGTGATCGCCTCAACATGGAGCAAGACGTAGAGACTTGTAAGGAGCAGTGTAGGAAGATGGTGGACATAATAGAAGCTGGTGAGGAATGCAGGATAGAGCCGCTAAGGAGAAGCACTTGCTAACTGTTAATCTGACAAGAGTAACAAGTCTTTTGTTCTATTCCTCCTTTTCAGAAGATAAAGATGAGTCTGTAGCACAAACCTATTTGTCAGAACTCCACAATATTCGTCTGCACTTAGAAGACTGTGAGCAGCGGCTGGTGAGGAGGTTGCAGAATCCCTCAGGCTGCGATGGTGATGCTATTCACGAAAATGCTGTTAAGATAGCAGAGCAAGAGGTTTGCACATGTCCAACAAATAACATGGGTTTCTTGGTATGTCCTGATGTTTTTAATTAAGTTCTTTTTTCTTGTTATTTATTTTAGAGAATGCAAGAGGAACTAAAGAGGTTAAAATCTGAGCTTTCACTGGTGTCTGAGCGCTGTGACCATTTCTTGCACATGTCTCCATCTGGCTCCAGCACCCCGAATGTTCGTTCACAGCTGGACCTTCTAGTAGGGAGGATGGATCAAGTCTATGGCCTGTCTTCTGTATTTTTGGAAAAGTGAGTTTTTGTGGCTAAGTAATTTAAATATATTAGTGAATTACTTAATATTTTATGCCCCATTTCGCATGTGAATGACCTGGGTTTACAGCAGTGTTTCTCAACTCCAGTCCCCAAGGGCCACCAATAGGTCATGTTTTCAGGATTTCCCTAGTATTGCCCAGGTGATGGAATTGTCACCTCGGCAATACTAAGGAAATCCTGAAAATGTGATCTTGTTCCTGTCTCTTTAGGACTGGAGTTGAGGAACTCTGGTCTACAGCATGTGCTTAACGTGCTGACACTCTCATAATCTCCCTGGACTTAAAGTCCATATTACATAATAATTAATTTTCTTCCAATTCACAGGCCCACACTGTCTCTCTTCATTATTCATTCTATTTCACACTGAGCTCAATATACATTAAAAAAAAATATCTCGGAAGGATCAAACCTTTTTTATTTACAAAAAGAGTGAGCAACCTCAGATTGATGATTTTTCTAAATGTCGCCTTATAACAAAAGGGCCTTTTCACATCACAGTTGGGCTGTATATTTGGCGCGTGCCGTGATGGTGTCAGGTGTAATGCTGAACGCATTCATAGGCACCTATTACATTGTAAACCAAAAAGTGGTCCTTTTTTCATACACTGGACCGGCATGTGCATGTGGCGGCAGACTTTTTTTGATGTATGATATAGCTTAGTAGACCTACTATGATACTCAGTAAACCAAATACTGTCCTATATGCAGATATTAGCATGTTTGTAAAGTACGTGAAGACACTTTTTTTTATAGACTTTTGAGTTCAGTATTTTAGTGGCACAAGATAAAAGTGGTGTTTTAGGATTCGTAGGATCTGACACAAAGGTGCTGTTGATGCTGTGCTTGTTATAGTGTTTGGGTAGGCTTTTATTATGTTACTAGCCCTGGCTTGTACTCTGCCCCATATTACTGTATAGCCCTATGACTATTATTCTAACTTCTTAGACTGAAAACTGTAGACGTAGTTATACGGAGTCTGCAGGGTGCAGAAGCTCTTGTAAAAGGCTTTGAGACCCGGCTGAGTCAGGAAGACACCATTGCCGCAGATCCGGTTGCTATTCATGGTCAGCAAGACTTATTACAGGTATGTGCATTATACCTTTTATTTTGGTGAACACTTGAAAATATTTGATAAAGGGTCATATAGGATCCACCTGATGTTTTCCAGCAATGGCTGAATGAAGCAATAGCGAAAGGTAGTGTCATTTCCACACTGGAGGAGGATGTCGCCAAATCAAAAGAAGTAAGAGATCGCCTAAATCAGAGGACTGTAGAGCGCAGTCTAGATGTAGATCAAATTCAAGAAAAGACTGTGAAGCTTCGCGAGCGGTGGGGTGGCGTGCACACTCAGCTGGAAACACGGTATGTGCTTTCCTTTTTATTTTCATCAAAACGAGATTTGAACTCTGATTACTTACCCTGTCTCCTTTAATGAAATGAAGGCAACTGGAATTGGCCACAATCCGAGAAGTGCTGAAAAGTTACAGGGGGCGCCATGACAGTTTAATCCAGTGGATAGAGGCCACCAAATCACAGCAGGAAATGATGAAGCCTGGACAGTCAGAAGACAGGCGAGTCTTGTCTGAGCAGTTAAATGAACAAACGGTAAGTTTTAGAGTAAGATTTGCAGCTTAATGAATGACACTGCACGTCATGAATTTGAGTGCGGGTTGCACCTCCCCATCACGCTCCTGCTTCACCTACTTTGCTGGAGCTGGGCGAAAATGGTCTGAAAGTGCCAAAAGTTGCGTTTTTGCTCATCCTTGCATTATGCAATGATTTTCAATTTTTCAAAGCTTATTACTCTAGTTTTCTAACATAAAAGCTTAGATTAATCGTGGCCCAGGAATCTATACAGCATTGCTCCAGTAATGATCTTGTGAGGCCAATTCATGGACCCTTTTACACCAGAAAACTGGTGTAAAAGCTTTGAAAAGTAGCAAAATTTTGCGACTTGGTGCTTTTTTCGCCAGGCTGACAGCTCTGCTAAAATGAGTGGAACTGGGGTGCAAAATTCATTGAAAATGCCAGCACTTCTTACATCAGAAATGCTACTCCAGTCTTTGACTGGAGTAGCATTTCTGGTGCAGCGAACAGAAGAGTAGACGCCTTCTATTTCCGCAAGACTGGCGTAGCGAGATGAATCCGGCCCCTGCCTGTTTATCTGAGTTTTCAAATTGTTAATGTCTGATAGTAACGGTTCCATCTTTGGGGCCCTTGTCCACAGAGGGATTGGGGGGTATATTGTTCCTTGGTTTTCAACCAAGTCTAACATCGGCAAACACATAGAAGTGTAGATCTTAAGCTCTGTTTAAGTCTATAGACGTTATGGAAGCAGTAAGGTAAGCCAGTATCAGTAACTAACTCTGGTCGGCCTTGCAATAAAAACAATTAGGTCAGCTAGCTTTCTATCAAGCTGACTTATCACTATGGTTTTGCTGTCGGTGAGTAAAAGTGGATTACTTGGCATGAATTAACACTTATGCCCCATTTAGACGAGAAAAGTGAATGGTTGTTTGTAAGAATGTTTGTTCCACCATAGATTAGTCTGTGTAAATAGACTGACATCCAAGAAGTATCGTTTCTCCTTGCGTAGATCGACATACTAAGTATGCCGAGATGAGAAGACTTAAAGCCGCAGTGCTCCTCTGGGTAATATGCTAATTATGCAAATTGTCTCTTCAGAGAGGAAGAGAGCTAGAACTCTAGTGCCACCTATTGGTAGGTAGCAATCCAATAGATGGCACTAGAGTTCTAGCTCTCTTCCTCTCTGAAGAGACAGTCTGCATAATTAGCAATAGACTGACACACACCCCTGATAAATGAGCAAAAGGCTTGGTCTTCAGGTACAATGGTTTTTAAAACCTCAAAAAAATGATTGTCCTCGGCAGCAGGAGATGTGCTGCGGAAAGCATGATATACTGTGTGTGTGGTGTATATCATGCTTTCTTATGATATACACTATTTTATTAACAATTTTACTGTATGTGTAGAATGTTTATTAGCGAGTGTAAACCGGCTAGTATGTACGTGTTTAGTGACCTGGATGGGCCCGGCTAAAAGGACCAATCGTGCTATCATTTAGGCTGTATGATTTAGAATATAAATTGTGCTGGTACATATGGCAAAGCTCAGTCTTTTTTATAGTCGATTGATTTCATAAAGAATGTATGATCTCTTCCCTGTGCATACTGTAACCTCAGTCATTTTTAATTTTTTTTTATTTTTAGGCACTGGTGGCTGAAATAGAGCGGAATCAGTCTCGTCTAGATGAATGTCAAGGCCTCTCCCAGCAGTACTCTGTGTCTGTGAAGGTGAGCGCGCCGAAGAGTATTCAACATCCATCTCTGTTCTGTTTCTGGTATCAGTGATGGCTAGTTTATTAAAAATGTGCTGAACAAATTATATTTTCAAGGATTATGAACTGCAGTTGATGACCTACAAGGCCTTTGTAGAATCGCAGCAGAAGTCGCCATTAAAGCGGAGAAGAATGCTGTCTACCTCAGATGTTATCACTCAAGAGGTAGGCTGACGTGTTTTATATCAGCTTGTATGTTTGGCTTTTACTGCTCTACAAATCCTCAACTTTTTTTCTTTGTTCAGTTTATGGATCTCCGCACTCGCTATACAGCTCTGGTGACTCTAACTACACAGCATGTGAAGTACATCAGCGACTCCCTACGGAGACTTGAAGAAGAGGAGGTAGTGTTGTGTACAGAAGACTCTTATTATTTGATGGAAAATAGGTTTCTATTCTCATCCAATATGCTTATGACATAAGACTGGTTGATTGAGACATTCACATATGTGAATAGAAATATCCTGACACCACTACCAGCATTGATTAGGGTATAGGCACAGATAGAAAATTGTCAAAGGCACCAGATTTATTCCTCGGTCAGTTTATTGGTTAAGGCATTCAAATATTTATGCCATATAGGACCTTTATTCTAGGAATACATCTGGTGTGTTGGACACGTCTAGCTGGATTTACAGACAATATTCTTGGAGAGTTGCCCCAAGAAAGCACAGACTTGGAAAGAATGATGCATCGGAACGCTATAGAGCTAACAGTATAAGCACACTTCCTCTGCTTCTTCTAATGGCAAAAACGCAGTTAAATCCGAAACTGCAAAATGTCTACAAAACAGGATGGGTGCAATATGTGCTTCCTTGATACGTGATTGTGGTTCACACATTTGTAGGGTACAATCGATAACATCATGATTAGTAATCTTTTATCCTAATATGGACCCTATGTAATAGACGTAGATGTAGAGCGCTGAAGCATATGCGTATGGCAGGATGATGTATTCTTCTCCATCTCTGTAGAAAGTCCTTGAGGAGGAGAAAGAAGAGCGTATTGAGGATCTGAAACAACTGTGTGGCTGGGTTTCTAGTCTCTCCCATGTGGTGTCAACCAGAGGAGGGAACAGAGCTGACCTGAACAAGTCAATCTCAGAGAAAGAGGTACGCAGCTACGATTGGCTTGTAATTTCTAGTCTTTTTGAAGTTTTCCTGATAATGTGCAAAAATATTCTGCAATTTTTGGTGTAACTTTGTATTTTTTGCGCTATTCTGGGGGAGTAACTGGCACTTTCTACATATCCGTGAATGATGTATGAGAAAAGCAGTTTACATTTTCTACTCTCCCAGATTCACATCACACTTTTAATGTGCATTCAGCGTGTATTCTGGGAAAGCTCCTGATGCATATTAAAGGGTTGGCCACTACTTTACAAGTCCATTTCATTTGTACGAGTGGCCATAGATGAGCATAGCACTAAACACCTAGCTTTCTCAAATCCTTCTGTAACCTGGGCTTCTCCCCTGGTCTCATAACTTCTGGCTGAGAATCCCCTGACTTCTATCAAATCTCCCTGAGTTTGACTTTGAATCTGATTGCTGGGCGTTCACACTGCTCTTTTGCATGCTGTTGCAGGCACTGCCTTCCCTGCAGGCACCCCCCTCTTTACAGGCGCTGGCCTCCTTGCATCTTTATGTATACAGCAATGTGTATAGATATGTACACACTCTTCTTTATACCCTCTCTACTATATGTATACAGTCATATATATCCCACCATCCATTCAATCATCATTAATGGGGCAGTAGAGGATGATCATTATTGACAGGTCTGCTGTTCTGGTGCTTTGTGCTTTACGTCTATTTCTTGTACAGGAGATTGTGCTGATTCTGTATGTGATGCTGGAAGCAGAATTGGAGGGGTTTCGCCAGGGTTACTGGGGCTATGCTCCCTGTCTGCGTACCACCCAGCACAAGAGATGATGGGAAATGTAGTCAGAAGGGAGCAGAGCATTATAAAGAGGAAGTGATCACCTTGATAACAGAGCTTGTGATAGGACACAGGAATATGGGGATCTTTAGGGGCATTACCCTTAGGCATTTATGGCAAAAAAGTAAGTTATTGCAGAGAAAAACCTCATAAATTGTTTTCGTATGGTTATAGTAGCCAGACAGGGGACGAGAGAGTACGAACTGTGGTTAGTTATAATAAATAATGGCGGCAGTTAAAGGGGCTTTATTCCTCCTGCACCTCATGCTGCTTTTTACACAGCTTCCTCCTGCACCTCACGCTCCTTCTTTATACACAGCATTTCTCTGCAGCACAGCTTTTCTCCTTTATAGTCGCCTCCTATGGCAGCACCTCACACTCCTCTTCCATATACAATTGGAAACACTTGATCCTGAGAGTCTCCTCCATGCCAGCACTGACCCGTCCCCACCATGCCAGCACTGACCCGTCCCCCACTATGCCAGCTCTGGCCCGTCCCCTCCATGCCAGCACTGGCCCGTCCCCACCATGCCAGCCAGCACTGGCCCATCCCCTCCATGCCAGCACTAGCCCGTCCCCACCATGCCCGCACTGACCCGTCCCCCACTATGCCAGCTCTGGCCCGTCCCCTCCATGCCAGCACTGGCCTGTCCCCACCATGCCAGCACTGGCCCTCGGCCGCTCTTGGGTTGTTCCCATTAACCCCTGAGTGCCCGGGCCGTACACTTGACATGTAATCCCACGGCTGTAGGTGCAACACACCGCCAGTATTAGGGAACCCATAGGGCATTGGAGTGACTTGCGCCTTCTGCTCAGGTTTGCTCCTCTTCCTGCTTGCGTACATGATGTTGTTGTTCATGTGGCTGCTCTTGTGCAGCGCAGACAGTGGGGGCTCCGCCTGGGTGTGGTGGGTTTCTTCTTTCCTCCTTCTTGCCAGGCCAGCAGCTGGTGCACAGATCCAATCCCAGGTCTGGAGAGTTTCTGGGCTTTTTTCCTCTCTTCTCTGCCTGAACTCTTGATAAATGCGAGATTCTGTGCAGCTAAAGGACCTGTGATGTCATGACCATGTGACCAGTCACGTGCTTGGGAGGTGGAGTCAGACACAGGACTGTGCTGGAGTAGAAGTGTCAGCCCGTGTCACAGAGCATCAGGGTCGTATATCATTACTGGATGAAGTATTGTAACCCCGTACACATGGGATCAGAGGGTCCCTGCAGCAGAGCTGTGTGTGCAATGTATGGCAAGCTGTGTGTCACAACTGTTGTTGGGTGTCTCTGTGGCTATGTGGAGGGGGCGTGGCTACACACTTACACTCTGCTTTATATGTAGATATGTTAAACATACATTTTTTTTGTTTTAAAGGGAACCTGTCACCCCGTTTTTTCAGATTGAGATATAAATACTGTTAAATAGGGCCTACGCTGTGCGTTACTATAGTGTATGTAGTGTACCCTGATTCCCCACCTATGCTGAGAAATACATTACCAAAGTCGCCGTTTTCGCCTGTCAATCAGGCTGGTCAGGTCGGGTGGGCGTGTTCACAGCGCTGTTTCTTCCTCAGCTTTACGTTGGTGGCGTAGTGGTGTGCGCATGTTGAAGTGACTAATCCACTGTGGGCACGTGAACAAGCAGCGCGCGATCTGCGCTGTCATCCCTTTCATCGGTGGGGGCGGCCATCTTCCTGGGGCCGCGCGTGCGCAGATCGAGTGCTCTGCTGCACGGGGCTTCAGGAAAATGGCCGTGGGATGCCGCGCGTGCGCAGAAGAGATCGCGGCGGCCATTTTCCCAAAGCCGAGATGCAAACTCGGCTTTGGGAAAATGGCCGCCGCGGTCTCTTGTGCGCACGCGCGGCATCCCGCGGCCATTTTCCTGAAGCCCCGTGCAGCAGAGCACTCGATCTGCGCACGCGCGGCCCCAGGAAGATGGCCGCCCCCACCGATGAAAGGGATGACAGCGCAGATCGCGCGCTGCTTGTTCACGTGCCCACAGTGGATTAGTCACTTCAACATGCGCACACCACTACGCCACCAACGTAAAGCTGAGGAAGAAACAGCGCTGTGAACACGCCCACCCGACCTGACCAGCCTGATTGACAGGCGAAAACGGCGACTTTGGTAATGTATTTCTCAGCATAGGTGGGGAATCAGGGTACACTACATACACTATAGTAACGCACAGCGCAGGCCCTATTTAACAGTATTTATATCTCAATCTGAAAAAACAAGGTGACAGGTTCCCTTTAACAATAAAACCCTTTAAGTGGCAGTCACAGGCATCTAAGTAACATTTGTATTACGGAATAGATCTTAGTGGGGACAAATCACCTGGTCAAAAGTGGCCTGTTTCTGTTCTTAGTTTCTTTATTTCTGCTGCTCCCAAAAGTAATGTGTTTGTTTTTATCTTTATAAATCAGTCATATGGTCTTATAAATTGGCACTAAAAAAAAGCCCATATCTCTATGGTCGTGGCTCACACAATACTTTGGAGGTGTGTCTTTATGCTGCTCTGTTTGATGCAGCCTGAGCCACGCCTCCTTAGAAAAGACCATAAATTTAGCACTAAATTAAAAAAAAACTATAATTTTGGAACTATATGCCAAATTAAAAAAAAAAAAAAAAAGACCTCAAAGCAAAATGGAATAGTCAGAGTAGCAGGAAATAGTAAAATAAGGACAGAAACGGACTACTTTTGGACCTGGTGACAGGTTCTCTTTACACTGAGGTCGTAAATGTGACAGAGGGAACATTTCATGTTTTGAGAACCTTTGAGAATTCTCCTTGAATTATCTTAGCTAAACTATGATGTCTATTATTTGTTTTTGTTTTCTCATAGGCATTAAGTGAAGAGCTTCTGTCAAAAAAAGATGACGTTTCTGAAGCTATAAAATCTATGCAGATCTTTTTAGCCAAGAACAGCAATAAGTGAGTGCCATAAATTCTGTATTTAGATGTGTTCTTTGTAGAATTTAGGATTTATTCACCCAAGCATGAGAAGTGTTTTGGTAAAGGTCTTTCTGCAGTGTACCCCCAATATTCTATAGGGTATGCTAGGGATCAGAGGCAGCAGAACCCTATGTGCAGTGCCCGCCCATTGACATGACTATTCAGCCGCACATTTCTCTGATCCATAAGTGCAGGTGTCTAAAGTAAAATCATGTAATCAGCATTACAGTGCCTATACACAGATGTGTTAGTTTGAGGCTGAAAAATAGGTGCCCTTTAAACTCTTCCACTGTAGGCAGTTTCAGCCTGAAATTTGTAAATGTCCACTAGCTAGATGGTAAATGCTGGATTAGTGGAAGTCCGACTGCTGGGACCTCCATGGTCACCAGAACTGGGAGCTTTAGTCCCGTCACCTCCAGTTAATACTAGGCGTTGTTTGAATGAAGCAGTGGCTGGACCCCCCAAGATCTAGCATTTATCACCTGTCAGATGGGTAGTTGATCAATGCTTCAGTCTGGAATACCCCTTTCACACTATTATCGGTGCTTCTAAACAACTTGTAGACTAAAGGTACTGTCACACTAGACGATATCGCTAGCGATCCGTGACGTTGCAGCGTCCTCGCTAGCGATATCGTCCAGTGTGACAGGCAGCAGCGATCAGGCCCCTGCTGTGCTGTCGCTGGTCGGGGAAGAAAGTCCAGAACTTTATTTGGTCGCTGGACTCCCCGCAGACATCGCTGAATCGGCGTGTGTGACACCGATTCAGCGATGTCTTCACTGGTAACCAGGGTAAATATCGGGTAACTAAGCGCAGGGCCGCGCTTAGTAACCCGATGTTTACCCTGGTTACCATCCTAAAAGTAAAAAAAACAAACAGTACATACTTACCTACAGCCGCTGTGCTCACACAGACAGTACAGGAGGAGTGCAGAGCACAGCGCTGGAGGACAGACGGCTGTAGGTAAGTATGTACTGTTTGTTTTTTTTACTTTTAGGATGGTAATCAGGGTAAACATCGGGTTACTAAGCGCGGCCCTGCGCTTAGTTACCCGATGTTTACCCTGGTTACCGGCATCGTTGGTCGCTGGAGAGCGGTCTGTGTGACAGCTCTCCAGCGACCAAACAGCGACGCTGCAGCGATCCGGATTGTTGTCGGTATCGCTGCAGCGTCGCTAAGTGTGACGGTACCTTAAGAGATTACATGTGTGCCAAAGGAGGATTCTTGATTTTCCCCCCAGATCTTTGTCCTTCCACTTGCCATGCTGATAATGCAATGTATATTAGTGGGTATTTAATTAGTGTGAAATCTTAACATATTTGCTTGATTCCTTTAAAATCTATTTGTTTCAACAGGTTGTCACCTGAGGAGAAAGCAGAGATCTCCTCTCAGATCCAGGAGCTGAAGGGAGCCTATAACAGGCTTTGCGAAGAGTCTGACAACCAGATACAAGTGCTCCATACCGAGCTTGCTCGGGAGGCTGAACAGAAGGTATGGACTATTACCCCCATTTTACTTCTATAAATATGTGTGTAATGGTAATAGTATATAGAGGCATTAATGACCATGCTCACATGCATTTTATGAGTAGGTGCACTAGCTGATAGTGTTGTCATCTGTCTTGGGAGGAGAGAGCTACAGTATATTATGTGACTTCTTCCAAGGTTACTCCTTCGTTACAAAAAATAGTACTTTGTTACCTAAACTATTCCCTCTATATCTCACAATAGTATGAGGCTTCTTTGGAGCCTTTATCGCCTTTCCTGATGAAGTACCATATCCCTTTGTTGGCAGTCTTGTACTGAAATGCTGACTTGTGCCTCTCTCGTCTCAAATGCTGCCATTATTTTTGGTTGTGCACCTCTGAACTTTTTAAAGAAAAAAAAAATGGTGTGTAGAATATAAAATAATCACCTTACCACTCTATGGCCACTCCCTTTCCACTTCTTACTCTCAGCCTATTTCAATTGTCACCGCTGTGGCCAGTGATTGCCTGCAGCGGTCACTTGCTTATGAGACTAGATAGGAAGTATGGAGACTTGTGATGATGGGGAGAAAACCTGTTTTGTTGTTTGTTTGGTTTTTTTAAAAATTGGGGCTGCACAACCCCCTTAAAGTTTCTGTTGACCATATGTCATTTGTGTTGCGCTTCTTTGTCAGTCACATATCCTAACCCCATTTGTGTTCGTGCCGTTTCTGTCGTGTTTAATACACGCACGTGAATGTCTCAGTAGAGAGTGAAACTACCACGGTCACCTTGAAGTGTTTGTTCTACAGTAACCGTTTTCACTTTTTTGCTTTTAACAAACTTGATGGAAGGGTGGAGCACAATTAACGATGTGGAAGTGTATTTACCGAGCACGATGTGTCCTGTTTATGTCCTAAAAACAATTAACTAGCACCCCTGCTTATGAGTACAACTAACCATCCAGAGGCTATATACCAACCTCTATTTGTAAAAAATAAACTATGGAGTGGAAGATCCCTGTACCTGGGGTTCCGTGTTGCAACCAATGCTGGCATGCTGGAAGCTAACACCAAAGCTTTTCCTGTGTGTCATACATCGCCGCATAAGGTTCTCTTGTCTGTCAATTTCCCATGGCACTTGCGACCCTGGTAAGTAAAAGCTTTGTATGTCCTCTTTTTGTTACGTTATTGTCCTTTAACCTCGTTTTTCCTTATTTTGTTATGTGCATGTAGATAGGATTGTAAACAGCCAAGTAGGTATGTGGGCCTAGCCAAAGGTACATCTATCTGTCTTTCATTTGATTAGTCTGTACGTATATGCAAGGTGCATGGTCTGTGTTGGTGGATAAAAATGAATCATTTATTGTAATCATTATTGGTGGTGGGCATCTTAAAATGATAGAAAGTTGATTTTTTTTTTTTTCAGACAGGTGTTTTTTTATATACTGTACTAGTCCTTTTTTTTTTTTTTTAAATAGTTTTAGGGTATGTGCACACACAAGGTGTTATAGATGGCGTACCCGCTGAGTTGTTCAAGCAGAAGACGCTTCAGGAAAACAACATCAGTGGGTTTTTTCCTAAGGCATCGTCTTTTTCATCTTTTTTTTTATAACCCATGTTGTCAAGGAGGACAACCAGGGGGTCGCACAGATCCCGTTACTATGTCAGATTTACACAGATCACCCAAATTTCACCACTGTTACCCCTTTGTCACAGATGACACCAGAGAGATCAAGCAGATCCTGCACCTGCCACCAGTTTGTCCGGGGAACACAACTCCATTGCCTCCAATCGTCAGGACAATTTTGCAAGTGGCTGACGAGTGATGGTTGAGGTTGTGGCTGCTTCCATTTCTAGACCAGTTATTGGGGAACTAACAATGAACGTACAGGGGGGCAGTTTAGGCTACTTTCACACTAGCGTCGGAATCTCCCCGTCGCAATGCGTCGGGCAGAGATTCCGACGCTAGCGTTTGACGCACTGCACAACGGGGGCAGCGGATTCATTTCTCTGGCGCATCCGCTGCCCCATTGTGAGGTGCGGGGAGGTGGGGGCGGAAAAAGCGGTCCGTCAGGAGCAAAAAACATTACATGTAACGTTTTTTGCTCCTGGCGGTCCGCCACAACACGGCGCAACCGTCGCACCACGGTTGCGACGTGTGGCAAACCATCGCAATGCGTCGCTAATGTTAATCTATGGGGCAAAAACGCATCCTGCAAACAACTTTGCAGGATGCGTTTTTTGCCATAAACGACGCATTGCGACGTCTGGCAAAAAACGCCAGTGTGAAAGTAGCCTTACAGAACATGAGGAACAGAGCAATTAAATTATATATACTTAATCTGGAAAGGTAGACAGTGTATGTAAAAATATACAAAGATGATGCAAAATGGGATCAAAGCAATACGGCATATACAATTGCATAAAATAAAACAGATAATGAAAGAAAATTACTAACCCTGATGTCGTGGAAATGTTTGAGCTTAGCACAGGGAATCGCTCTGAGTGGGAAAATGGAACACTCTCACAGCGAACTTATGTCTTCCAGAATGAACAAAGACTAAGACCCAAACTTTCATTTTTATTACCTCAATGATATGCCCCCCCCCCCCTTTCCCCCTTGATAAGCTCACGTGGGGGCTGGTTGTGGCATGTGCTAGGTTTTTGGAGAATTCCTTGAGATCCACAACTTACAGGATATCTTCGTCCCTGGAAGACGGATAAAACTTTATCGCGATTTTACGGTGTATAATGGTGAAACATTTTTGGATAGCACCATCAGACCTGTTATTAAAGTGGAGGGATAGAATAGCCTTACAGTGATGTGACTGAATGTGTTATGTTAATCCCTTCATTATGACGCCAAAAAATTAAATGCCCCTAAATATCGGATTGATGCAAACCCCAATATTGATCACGGACCATTGGCTCTAAAACGTCTAAGAAGACTGTTTGATTAGCTCAAGCTCTTTGGTTTGGAAGCGTGCATCCTTGCCTCTGCTTAAACCAATCTCAAACTTGATGACTTTTTCAAAGTAACTCTCCCTGCTATACAGTGGATAGCGAAAGTATTCACCCCTTTGGCTTTTTACCTATTTTGTTACATTACAACTTTTGTTTAAATATTTTTGTAAAACGATTTTATTGAAATGCATCAGCACTAAATGGTCTAAGTTGGTGAACTAAAAAAAAATATAAGCATAAATTGTTTATGGGATCAATTACCATATATACTCGAGTATAAGCCGAAGCGAGTATAAGCCGAACCCCCCTAATTTTGCCACAAAAAACTGTGAAAACTTAATGTCTCGAGTATAAGCCTAGGGTGGAAAATGCAGCAGCTACCGGTAAATTTCAAAAACAAAAATAGGTACCAATAAAAGTAAAATTAATTGAGACATCAGTAGGTTAAGTGTTTTTGAATATCCATATTGAATCAGGAGCCCCATATAATGCTCCATACAGTTCATGACCGGCCCCATAAGATGCTCCATATTAAAATATGCCCCATATAATGCTTCACAAAAGTTAATAATGGCCCCATAAGATGCTCCATAGACACATTTGCCCCATACATTGCTGCATAAATTTTAATTAGGGCACCATAAGATGCTCCATAGACACATTTGACCTGTATAATGCTCCACAAATGCTGATTATGGCTCCATAGAGATATTTGCCCCATATAATGCTGCACATGGCCCCATAAAATGCTCCATACAGATATTTGCCCCCATATAACGCTGCACATGGCCCCATAAGATGCTACATACAGACATTTGCCCCAAATGCTGTTGCTGCGATAAAAAAAAAAAAAAAATCACATACTCACCTCTCAGGCCCCCGGCACTTGCTATATTCACCGGTCCGCGTTCCACCGACGGCCACCGCTGTGTCTTCCCCGTCCTCTGCACTGACATTCAGGCAGAGGGCGGCGCTGGCACACTAATCGTGTCACCGCGCCCTCTGACCTGAGCTTCAATGCAGAGGACGGGGAAAATGCATCGCCGGCCGTCGGTGGAACGGGGAGCAGGTGAATATCTTGCACTGTGTTATACTCGCCTGCTCCTGGCGTGGTGCAGTCCCTGGTTCTCCGGCGCCGGCAGTTTCTTCCTGTATTCAGCGGTCACATGGTACCACTCATTACAGTAATGAATGTGGCTCCACCCCTATGGGAGTCCATATTCATTACTGTAATGAGCTGCCAGCACCCGTAGAACCAGGGACCGCGCCAGGAGCAGGTGAGTATTATTAGACAGCTGCTGCTCCCCCTCCTCTGCTGACCCCTGGGTATAACTCGAGTATAAGCCAACAGTGGCAATTTCAGCCTAAAATAATGGGCTGAAATTCTCAGCTTATACTCGAGTATATACGGTAACTAAAAATTGTCATGTGCAAAGGTATTCACCCCTTTTGCTATGAAGCCCCTAAAAATTTCTGGTGCAGGCAGTTACCTTCATAGGGCATATGCTTAGTGAAAGGAAGACAACCTGTGTGCAATCTAAGTGTCACATGGTCTGTCAGTGTATACACAACTTTTCTGAAAGGCCACAGAGGCTGCAACACCATTTAGCAAAAGGCACCACTAGCCTATCAACACAATAAAGACCAAGGAGATCTCCAAACAAGTCAGGGACAAAGTAGTTGAGCAGTATAAGTCAGAGTTGGGTTATTTAAAAAAATAAATAAATAAAATTCCATGGACCACCATCAGATCCATTATCATCAAATGGAAAGAACATGGTACCACAACAAACCTACCAAGAGAGGGCCACCCACCAAAAACTCTCAGCCCAAGCAAGGAGGCCACTAATCAGAGAGGCAGCACAGGGACCAAAGGAAACCCTGAAGGAGCTGCAGAGTTTTTAGCTAAAAAGGTAAATGCTATGTCTAGCATCAAACCAACACCACTCTTCACCCGAAAAACACCACCCCCACAGTGAAATGTGGTGGTGGCAGAATCATGATGTGGTGCTGTATTTTACAGCAGCAGGGACAGGGAAAATGGTCCTAGTCGAGGGGAAGATGGATGGTGCGAAATACAGGGATATTGTTGAGCAAAACATGTTTGTCTGTCAGTGATTTGAGATGGAGATTCACCTTTAAAAAATGACCCAAAGCATCCTGCTAATGTAACACTTCAGTGCTTTATGGGGAAGCGTGCAACTGTTTTGGTGTGGCCTAGGCAAGAGCCCAGACCTTAATCCAATTTAGAATCTGTGGTCAGACTTGAAGATTGCTGTTCAAAAGAGGAAACCATCTACAGTAGCTTGAAGAAGCTGGAGCAGTTTTGCCTTGAGGAATGGGCAAGAATCCCAGTGGCAAGATGTGGAAAGCTCATGGAGACTTATCCAAAGCAATTTGCAGCTTTAATTGCCACAAGAGGAGGCAATTAAAAGTGCTCACTTTAGGGTGGTGAATAGTTATGCACACTGAAGTCTGCAGTTATTTTGTCCTATTTGTTTGCTTCACAATAAAAGGAAGACATAATGTTTACAGTTGTAGACATGTTTTTTTACTTGAACTTATGCAAAACTTCAAAATAAACTCTGAAATTCCAGGTTATGAGCTAGAAAACTCAATGCCAAGGGAGGTGAATGTCACTGCAATTACCGGGTCATTACAGGAGGCCTCTGCTTCATTGGAGATTAAAGTGTTAGCTCTCTTTCTCTTCCCTTTATTTTTTGCTTCCCAGCTATAATTAATCCCATATGTTCAATGTGGAGTTCTTCAATGAAAGGTGGAAGTGTTGGTTCATTCTCTCTTCCCATATGTCCAGTGTAAGGGGGTCAAGTCCCGTCCCTGGAGATATCTGTATGGATTTTCATGCACAGCAAGTCATTTTGACGTTGCAGTGCATATGTTAATTCTTTTTAGCATTTTTAAAGCGCTTTTCAGGTGCAATCCGCCAGTAAAAGATGTTGTGTACACATACCCTAACAGTTTTGTGCTGCATATTTGCTGCCGTCTGTCTATAGTGCTTGCTAATACTTCTGTTACCTAATGTTAGCAGCTTTAGAAATGCATGGTGATTTATTTTTCAAATTTCTGCAGCCTTTTTTTCCCACATGGTAAATACATGGTTCCTAATTTTAATATTGTCTTTCTCTCATTCTAGGAGAACCACACAATTGCTGGAGTTCTAGATCTGGGATCCATGGAGATATTTCCCATATTCTGGGCGATGCAGAAAGGGCTTATTGACCAAGATACTGGCTTCATGCTTTTGGAAGCCCAAATTGTCCTGAATGGCCTGATTTTTCCTGAAACAAATGAGAAAGTGACTTTAGAAGACGCTCTTGAGAGGAATATTATAGATCAAAGGATATTCCAGTGTCTTAAATATTTAAACATAGCTAAGGCATTGCTAGACAAGCACAAAAATGTAAAGCATAAAATCCAAGGCCTCATTACCGCAGTTAAAGAAAATGAAATCTCTGAAAGTGTTGGCCTGAAAATTTTGAATATCTATCAGTCTTCTGGCATGCTTCAATCGCCCGCTGATGCAGACAAGTCTGTCCATGACTTGTTGCTTAATAGCAACTTAATGGGAAAGATTGAGACATCTTGTAAACATTTTATTGATCCAAACACTGCAAAACTTGTGACTTTAGCAGAACTCCTCGATAGCTGCATCATTCACGAGTCCACTAGACTGAGGCTTATTCCAGTCAAACAGCTAGCCGGTGGAATGGTGTGTCTCAAATCAGGCAAAAAAGTTAGTGTCTTTAAGGCAGTGCAAGAAGGACTTATTGATCGTCAGACAGCTGTAAGGCTTTTAGAGGCCCAGTTGTTTGCAGGTGGAATAGTAGATCCAAAAACTGGTCATAGACTTAGTGTTGATGAAGCGGTGAAATACCAGTTATTGGATAAGGATATGGCTTGTGCTCTGCTAACACGACAGCTTATTGATGGTGGCATTTTTGATTTTGCAACTGAGCAAAGGATATCTTTGGAGGAAGCGGTTCAATGCCGTCTTATAGCACCAAAACTTGCTCTTGTTTTATTGGAGTCCCTGGGCTCATTGCAAGGTTTTCTGTGGCCAGAGTCTGGTGAAGTTCTTCCAGTGTCAGATGCCATTCAGGAAGGCAATGTGTCTACTGAGTTGGCAATGAAAACTCTTGGCAATAGACAAAAAATTCAAGGCCTATATGTGTTAGAGAACAAAGAAGTAATGTCTTGGAACAGAGCCATTAAGTGTGGTATCTTAGGGGAAAGCATTGCAATAACATTGAAGTCTACCGTAATTCCGGATATAGTCTCCAGTCTGTCAGCAGAAACCAACCAGCAGTCTGGAGTCCAGCCATTCTCTGTTTCTGGAACTAGCACTTCTCAGCCTGTTGACAATAGCTTCTGGAAAATGTTAAGAAATTCACAATCTGAAGATGAAGGAAAACTGGTGTCTTCTGTTAGACACTTGAGCTACATAAATATTCATAATGGCCAGAGACTGTTGCTTATTAAAAATAGTGAAAATGAAGAAAAAGATGCATGCTTAAGGGCGAGTCCTGATCTTAAACATTTTGCCAAAGAGAATTATCATGATTTAGAAGAAACCAGAGATCCTAAGCTTGACAGAGAGATGACCAAAAATGACATCAGTCATACCGTTCTCCATGGTAGCGGAATAAGTGATTCTGTGACAGGATCGTTGACCCCCATTAAAAGGGGTCCCACTTATAGCCAACCATGCTTTGTATCTCAGCCGGAAAGCTTGCTCAATGAAACAGAATTTCAAAGACATATAAAAAAATCTGTATTAGAAATATCTTCTCATAGGAAAAATGAAGATGTTAAAGGTGAAATTGCATGTCAAGGTGTAGCACACATTCAGTTAAATTCAAAGCAAAATATTGTAGATATCTCTAAAAATGACAACAAGAAATCAGCACAGATTGATGCATCAACAAGTATTGTTAGAGATCTAGTTTCTGTTGAAAGTGTTTTCTTTGACATGGAAGAAGAGGATACTCTAGGTATGCTTTCGGAACAGATAATACATGGTGGTATTATAGACACAAATTCCAATCAGAAGCTGCTGCTAAATGAGGCAGTTGCAATGGGTGCAATCTCAAGCCACACTGCTCTACGACTCATGGAGAGACTAGGATTGTTCTCTGGATTTTTTGATTCCCTAACATGTGAAGCTTTAACAATCCCAGATGTGATAGATGAGGGGCTACTTGATGAGAGCCTCCTGCAAAAAGTCTTCAACTCGGACAAGTCAGTCGCTGGGGTTGTAGACATGCAAAACAATCAGATCTATTCTGTTCAGGAAGCAATGAAAGCAGAACTCATTGCTGAAGAAGTAGCCAAAAGTATTTTAGATGTCCAGGTCATCACTGGGGGTGTACATGACGTGAAGCGAGGCAAGAGGATATCTGTCACATTGGCTTCTAGTTTGAACTTAGTAAATCCTTCTGATAAGGAAGAACTAATAAAGTTAGAAAAAGCTTCTAAGGGGAAATTCTCAGACAAAAGCATCAAACAGAAACTCTTAAGTTTACAGTTGGAGTCAAGTGGGATCACAGATCCAAAATCTAAGAAACCTTTACCTTTAGTTGAGGCTCTCCGTAAAGGTTATATTAACAGAAATGATGCTGTCCTACTTTTATCAAAGCAGATTCAAGATGGCGGAATAATCCATCATTTATCAGGAATACGTTTTTCTGTCATCGAGTCTCTTAAACATGGATTGATTGATCAAGATTTGTTTGAGGAACTTTCTGAGTTTGAGTGTCTTTATCAATTAGAGCTTTCCCGGTCTTCAAAAGGGGATCTAAGAAGGTTGTCTAGAAATACTGATAACATTATCTCAAGTCAGAAAGATTTTAAGCAAGAGAATGGTGGTATTCCATATACTGACGTGTTAAAGAAATGTAAAATTGATGTTCAGACTGGACACAGATATGTAGAACTTGATTTACTGGCAAAGCATGCATGTGAGTTGCCAAACGTGTCCATACATTCTAAGTTAGGCTTCCACCACTCAATATCTACTGCAAATCAGAAGGAAGAAGATAAGCACATGCATAAATACAATCATCAAGGTCTCCCAGAAGATCATAATAAGCAGCGAATTCATGCCCTTCCCTTATTTCCAAATGAAGAACAAGTTGAGAATTCTTCATCCATCTTTAGGGGTGAAGTTACAGTTATGAATCTTAGTGAAGTGCCATCCAAAAATAATCTCAGGAAGTTGGACATTACAGAAGATGATACAGTGGTAGATGTTAATGCCAGTGTAATAAAGATGCCGTTATTATTTGATAAAAATGCCTCAAGCATTGTGGACTCGCCTAAACAGAGAGTAGAGTTAAACGTATCATCAGTCCTATGCAAAGGTGCCACCACATCTATTAATGACAAACTAGATTGTGAATTTAACCAAACAGCTGGATCAGAGACGTCAAATGTTAAAAAGTCATCTATAATGGATACTATAAATGTTAATAAATTATCATATACAGGGCATCTGGAGGGGTCGGTAAGTCCAGAAACTGCAGCAAGAAAGGACAAGTCTTTATGTGCACCTTGTTTTACATCTGAAAACCAGATAATTGATCCCAAACCTCAAGAAAGTAACACATTAATACATTCCATGGTTGTTCAAAGTGTAAAAGAGCAAGCAACATGCAGTTATGATGCAAAGGTACAGACATCCTTACCAGATCTTGATGTTCCACAGCTAATCGAGAAACACCATACTGGTGGTGTTTATGCTCTAGATAAGCTACATGTAGATGAATCCTCAACTAAACTGGAAAGTCATACAGTGAATCAAGGTCTGTCAGGAGACCAAAAATGTGTGGAACATACAAACGACAGAAAAGATCCTCTGGATACAATTTTTATTTCACAAGATGAAAACATTTCCATTGGGAAAGGTGTCTTACAACCGTTGCACAGTGATTCTACTGAACATACTTCCAACCTAATAGACAGTAGTGTTTCTAAGAAACCAAAGAGCAAAGATGTAGCAATTGCTGGTCTGGATGGAGAAAAGACCTCAAAGGATGTATCCAACCTCCAAGAGTATGTTTTAGATTCGGTGAAGAAAACCAGACTGAATGGAGAAGAATCTGGTGTTAGCCAAGACATGAATCACTCCATTAAAGTTGAAGAGTGTGACTTATTGGTCAGTGAAAAAGACCATACATCCAGAATCCCAACCAAAGAACCACCCAAGGTAAACTGATTTTTATAGTGCATGTTTCACAAAAATAGAATAACAAATAAAATAACTTGGCAATTAGCGGGGACGTTTAACGCGACCCCATAAAACAACATTGCGTTAGCGCAATCTGCTAGCGCTAGGCGCTAAACGGATTGCACTAACGCAATATGAACCTAGCCTTAGAGTTGAGCACTGGGGTTAAGTGGCAAACCTCCTCCTATCTATTGGCTTCTCCTATGTTGACTAGGTCCGATGGGACATGCCAGTCCACAACTATGACATCACACCCTATCTACTAATTAGAAGCCCTGGGGGTCCCAGCAGAGAGGAAGAGGTTCACAAGTCCTTAGGTGGGGGCCACTGGAATTGGGGTCTTGTAAATCTTTATGCTCAACTCCATTATCAATAATATTTTTACCTCCATTTTAAAGAAAATTTCCACTAAAAATATATAAAGATGGCCATACTTTGTTAAACCAGTTGTGATAGCCAGCATACATGATAAAAAAAGAGCTGCAGAAGGTACTTAAATAAGGTTTTAAAGAGTTTTGAAGAGGGAGTTTCACCACATCAGAAGTGGTCAGATGTTTTTTTCCCATTGTTTTCTTTTAAATTTGCCACACTGTTCCAGAGATATGGGACTTTTTATTCAATGTTAATTTGTATGGTCTTTGGCAAGGGAGCATTGTTCAGTGTAATATTCCTGAGCAGCCTACAGAATGGCCCCAGAGAATCCTGTGAGACATGCCCCCTTGGTTAAGACAATAAAAATTAGGACTTCATAAAAAGGCCCATATGTCTAGAACCGTGTGACGGATTAAAATAAAATAAAAAAACTGGGCACTTTACCTGGTGACGGCTTTTCTTTGTACAGCAGTATAAAAATGATGGAACACGCTATTTCTCAATGTTCACAAGTACGGTACATTTTTTAATTGTGGATCTGCTACATTTTTTGTAATGAATGCTTTATTGAAAAACTTTGTGACAATGTGAAATTCAATCTGAAATTGTCTAAAAATGTTGTATTCTTGACAATTTTTTTTTTAAAATATTTATTCTTGATTAGAAGTCTCAGGATGCCCGTAATAAGCAGACCTGTCTCCAGCATGAAGAGAACCTTATGTGCTTCCTCTCAATGCTTCGAGATATAGAAGTCAGACTGGGATCCCTGCAGCCTGTTTTACCAGGCCTACAAGATGTCCAGGAGAAACTGAGACAAGCAGAGGTAAATGACTTTGTTTGGACGTCAGTATGATTTTTGGTAGTGACCCAGTTTAGAGAATTGAGGTATATTCTCAGAATTGCTCAGTTGAACGCTTCCTTCCCTGGCAGTGGAGAGTAGAAGTGCTGGTGGTGCATATGAATATGCTCGTTTACAGTGCTTCTATTCAGGGTGAGTGACACTAATTAATGCACCGTATTATGGACGTACTATGTCCTTTGTTAGCACACACGGATTTGTTTGTCTTTATTGTTACATTATTTCACTGTGAGGACTTTATGGGCAAATTATGAAAACAAATAGAACATTATACATTTCTCATTACTAAAATTGCAACACCAAGAAGGAAAACTATGGAAATCACAAGATCCATAGACATGTGTTTTGGTTTTTTTTTTCTAATCAAGAAAATTTTATTTATTAAAACATCAGTGGTAACAGACAATATAACGGTTAAGTCTGAAGGATGTTTCTAAATATCCAGACTAGGAACATCTTCAACCAATTCTGCAAATACATTATTCCAGTGAATATTTTACATTCCCCATAACCGCCAACTCCAAACCAACCCACTTCCTTTATTACTTTGGTATGACAACATAATTAGGTAATTCAATCAGGCTCTGAGTGTTCAACTAATTACAGAGTTTCAGAAAATATTTTAAAGACATTTTTCAACCTAGCATCAGTATCGTATACACTCGTAGTATAAGCCGAGACACCTAATTTTGCCACGAAAAACTGGGAAAACATATTGACTCGAGTATAATTGGGGTATGCATTATCCCCTCATCCCCATCCTTGTCTGCATGGCTCCTTATTCCCATCCATGTTCTGCATGGCTCCTTATTCCCATCCTTGTCTGCATGGCTCCTTTTCCCCATCCTTGTCTGCATGGCTCCGTATTCCCATCCTTGTCTGCATGGCTCCGTATTCCCATCCTTGTCTGCATAGCTCCTTATCCCCATCATTGTCTGCATGGCTCCTTATTCCCATCCTTGTCTGCATGGCTCCTTATTCCCATTCTTGTCTGCATGGCTCCATATCCTCGTCCTTGTCTGCATGGCTCCTTATTCCCATCCTTGTCTGCATGGCTCCTTATTCCCATCCTTTGTCTGCATGGCTTCTTATTCTCATCCTTTGTCTGTATGGCTCCTTATTCCCATCCTTGTCTGCATGGCTCCTTATACCCATCCTTGTATGCATGGCTCCGTATCCCCATCCTTGTCTGCATGGCTCCTTATCCCCATCCTTGTCTGCATGGCTCCTTATCCCCATCCTTGTCTGCATGGCTCCTTATTCCCATCCTTGTCTGCATGGCTCCGTATCCCCATCCTTGTCTGCATGGCTCCTTATCCCCATCCTTGTCTGCATGGCTTCTTATTCCCATCCTTGTCTGCATGGCTCCGTATCCCCATCCTTGTCTGCATGGCTCCTTATCCCCATCCTTGTCTGCATGGCTCCTTATCCCCATCCTTGTCTGCATGGCTCCTTATTCCCATCCTTGTCTGCATCGCTCCTTATCCCCATCCTTGTCTGCATGGCTCCTTATCCCCATCCTTGTCTGCATGGCTGCTTATCCCCATCCTTGTCTGCATGGCTCCTTATTCCCATCCTTGGCTGTATGGGAGCTTATCCCCCTTATATGCATGGTTCCTCATCCCTATCCTTATATGCGTGACCCCCATGAGAAAAGCATAAAAAAAATGTAAAAACATCCTACTTGCCTTCCCTGCGCTCCCTCGCAGCATCTTTTTCCGGTGCCAGCAGCTCCTGCGGCCAGGAAATCAGGTCTCCGCTCATTAAGGGAATGAATATTCACCTTTCTCCACGCCTACAGGAGTGGAGAGAGATGAATATTCATTATCTTAACCCCTATCTGACCTTGGACGGGATAGTACATCCAAGGTCAGATCCCCTGCTTTGATGCAGGGCTCCGCGGTGAGCCCGCATCAAAACCGGGACATGTCAGCTGTTTTGAACAGCTGACATGTGCCCGTAATAGGCGCGGGCAGAATCGCGATCTGCCCGCACCTATTAACTAGTTAAATTCCGCTGTCAAATGCAGACAGCGGCATTTAACTACCGCTTCCGGCCGGGCGGCCGGAAATAACGGCATCGCGACCCCCGTCACATGATCGGGGGTCGGCGATGCGTCTCCATTGTAACCATAGAGGTCCTAGAGACCTGTGGTCGGCGCTCACAGCACACCTGCATTTCTGCTACATAGCAGCGATCAGCAGATCGCTGCTATGTAGCAGAGGCGATCGCGTTGTGCCTGCTTCTAGCCTCCCAAAAAAAAAAAAAAAAGTTGAAAAAAATGTTAAAAAAATAAAAAAAATATAAAAGTTTAAATCACCCCCCTTTCGCCCCAATCAAAATAAATCAATAAAAAAAATCAAATCTACACATATTTGGTATCGCCGCACTCAGAATCGCCCGATCTATCAATTAAAAAAAAGCATTAACCTGATCGCTAAACAGCGTAGCGGGAAAAAAATTAGAAACACCAGAATTACGTTTTTTGGGTCGCCGCGACATTGCATTAAAATGCAATAACGGGCAATCAAAAGAACGTATCTGCACCGAAATGCTATCATTAAAAACGTCATCTCGGCACGCAAAAAATAAGCCCTCAACCGTCCCCAGATCACGAAAAATGGAGACGCTACGAGTATTAAAAAATGGCTCAAATTTTTTTTTTTTTTTTTAGCAAAGTTTGGAATTTTTTTTCACCACTTAGATAAAAAATAACCTAGTCATGTTAGGTGTCTATGAACTCGTACTGACCTGGAGAATCATAATGGCTGGTCAGTGTTAGCATTTAGTGAACCTAGCAAAAAAGCCAAACAAAAAACAAGTTTGGGATTGCACTTTATTTGCAATTTCACCGCACTTGGAATTTTTTTCCCGTTTTCTAGTACACGACATGCTAAAACCAATGATGTCGTTCAAAAGTACAACTCGTCCCGCAAAAAATAAGCCCTCACATGGCCAAATTGACGGAAAAATAAAAATGTTATGGCTCTGGGAAGGAGGGGAGTGAAAAACGAACACGGAAAAACGAAAAAATCCCATGGTCATGAAGGGGTTAATAAGCGGACACCTGTGAAGGCCCGGCAGCTGCTGTGGATGTAACTGCGCGCTATAGGAGAAATGAATATTCATTGCCAGTGCAGTGAGTACTCCTTTCTCTTTAGCAGCGGGCACAGGCTTTAGCTGCAGCAGCCGACTCCTTCCTCCTGTGACCCGCTGCTCCCCCTCCCTCGACATCTTCTGTCACAATGACTTGTATATAAGCAGAGCAGGGCGTTTTCAGCGCAAAGAAATGTGCTGAAAATCTTGGCTTATACATGAGTTTATACGGTGAGTTAAAAATTGCATCCAATGTCATTACCTCAAACACTACTGCCAAGCATTTAATCCAGTCTCCCCACTGTTTGCCAAACTTGTTAACAACTTTATTAATGTATACTTTTGTGGCATCCTGCTAAGTCTGACACACGCGCGCGCACTCACGCACACACAATATTAGTGTGTGGGCTATTGTGAAGTCTGGTGGATAGCAACCCTGCTCCCCTGGGGTTGAGTGATGCCAAAGATCAAGGAGGCCAGTCAGTGCTTTTGCTGTGCTCACTATCGGGACTACAGCGAAATCTGTATAGCCTCATAGGACCTCATATATACCGTATAGCCTCATAGTGTCCTGCACGGTTCAGAAAGTGCCCAACTGCCAGGCAACGTCAGTTAGGGGTCTGAGACAAGCGATGTCTTGGTACCGTACAATCCTTAGTTGCCGGCGGTGGGAAGAAAGCTGAGGTGCAGTGGATGCCGAGGTCCAGTTTGAGAGAGGTTTTAGTGCACATATAGAGCTATATGCAGTAGGAGTGAGGAGAGCTGCTGCACATTGCCCGAAAAGAGCTGGGTTTATCACACCATGAGGGGCTGTTGGCTCGGTGTACTGAATAACTGTGGAGAGCTTTCATCATCATCATCAACTGTTCCAGTAAAAGCAAGTTTTTGTTTTTTTCTGTTGCACCTGAGGTCTGGACATTGCTTATTGAGATGGGCTGCATCCCTTCCAACACTTTCTTCTTTTTATTATGCTGAGAACGGCTGGCGAGACCACCGTGACTGTTGGCCGCCTTTATGCCCCAGCTAGGTGGAAGCTGACCCAGACATTTTTTTTCTCCATTATGATAGTTCTGGGACTACACAATACAATCTCGTCAATCAAGGGAGGGCTACTTGCTAGCCAGTGTTTAGCAACGTATTCCTTGCATGGTATAGTATTTTAGCTATAGTTAACTGTGCTGGATAAGAATCTCCATTGTCCCCCACTAGACACAAGATTTAGGATTATGGAAATTGGAATATTAAAGACCTCACAAATTAGTCTACCAACATTATCCCATAATTCCCTTGATGGCTTACAAGACTAAAACATATGAGATCTGCTCCTTCTCCACGACAAGGACAACGATCATCAGCCCTGAGACCCATCTGATATAATGCTTTTAGGGTTCTATAAACTCTATGGATCAAAAATAATTGTGACTCCCTCTAGGCTGTTTAAATTGATATTTGCGGTGTTGATTCCAAAACGTCCTCCCATTCCTCCATGGATCATAAACATGTTAATGATATGCAAATTGTGATAAAATTGAAGCAAAGTTAAGAGAAAAAAAATCTTTATTTGCTCTCCCGTATGAGTACCACACATAGAAATTCACACACTTACAAGCCTTGGCATGCTATCATTGAGATTATTAATGGTTATCTGAGCAATATTCCTCCACGCTGGATGCACTTGGTTACACAAATCATCAAAATTTGTTGCTGGCAGCTCCCTTTGCGTTTGCCCATAAGTGACATCCCAGATGTGCTTGGTGGGAAACTAGTCCGCAGGTGCTGTAAGCCATGGTAGCTTGCTTGGGTGACGCAGGTTGCTCACAGTATAATAATAATCTTTATTTTTATATAGCGCTAACATATTCCGCAGCGCTTTACAGGTTGCACACATTATCATCACTGTCCCCGTTGGGGCTCACAATTTAAATTCCCTATCAGTATGTCTTTGGAGTGTGGGAGGAAACCGGAGAACCCGGAGGAAACCCACGCAAACACAGAGAGAACATACAAACTCTTTGCAGATGTTGTCCTTAGTGTGGTTTTAACCCAGGACTCCAGCTCTGCAAGGTTGCTCTGCTAACCACTGCGCCACCGTGCTGCCCACAGTATGCATTTTGTTGAAAATTGACACTTTGGAGAAATGGCTATACTACAGGTTCCGTGATTGCTCCATTCTGTATTTCATGTGAAATTGGTCGTCCAAACCTAAGAAGTCAAACACTGTCTACACAAACCAACAGAAGGCATTTAAACATAAATGGGCTACAAGCCTGATGTCCTGCTACCAGGATTCCACTGACCTCACGCCGCCGCTCTCAGAGGCTATCATGGTGCAAAACAAGAGGGCAATGGAAGACAATCTTCCTCGATGAGTCCAGCTTTTGTTTCGGAATGATGGCTAACGATTCGTCTGTCAACTTCATGCAGAGGCCTTCATCAGGGAATAACACTACAAATGTTATGGTCTAGGATGGCTTAATATATGGTAGCCAGATCCCTTTATTTGTCATTCTGAGTACACTAAAAACTTCGTGTTACATTGATTTGGTCCTGGAGTCGGCAGTACGGCAATTGTCGGAAATTTTCTGATTACGCGCTGCTTAGGTCATCTCCCCTCTACAGCCAATTACAGGCCTAACAAACAGGCAATCCAATCCCTACATGTGTTGCAGCTGTAGAACAGCCTCGAGGCATGCAGCTGTAGGGACTCAATCATTTTATGCGAGCATGCTGAAGACACTTTGTTAGCACACAAGCATGTGAAGATAACACCTTATCACAGCACGTTCACTCATCACTAATGATCGTACCAAACCCTCTTTTCACCACCGACATCCGGTACCGAAACACAAAACTCTTAATTCTGCTCCCTTGCTTTAAAGATGTGCTATATACCAAATATTGAAGGTAGAGTTTGTATTTTATTGATGCAAGTATTTAAAGTCATGATGAACTATTGGTAGTTAAAGGAGCGCATTGGAGATGAGCAGCGCCGATGACGTTACGAGCCCACATAATTGCCATCATGGCAGGTATGTGGGGTCTTAACATCGGCACCACTCCTCCATTGCCAAGTGAGCTGTGCCAGATAAACTTTCAATCTGCCGTACTGTCACAGTTGGTGAAGCCCTGTTTGTCTTGGTTATTAATATATTTGCTAATGGTTTCTTAAATGCAATGAATTATACTTGTGCACATATAAATATTATAATATCTCTTGTCAAGGTGCTCAATCAAGAACTGAAGAATTTGGCGTCTCCTGTGGCCAAGGAGCTTGACTTAGTGAAGTTGATTGTTTCTGACCAGCCGCCACATGTGCCAGCTCAGCTCCTGCGGGCTTTAGAGAAAGATGCAAAGAACTTGGAAAAGTCGCTTAATTCTATCAGGGATATTTCCGAGTCTCGTGTTACACAGCTCCACTCTGTGTTTGAGCGTGAAAAGGTCAGTGTTAAGTATGGACCAGGGCCTCTGATACCACTGCTAAGTTTTAGGCTTTGTTAAAGAACTAGCCAATCTTCAAGGCTTTATATATGTTTTCTAACTAGTGTATATCATGTTCTCTATAGGGGAAGGTGTGTGCTGAGCATCAGGAGCTGGAAGGTAAACTGCAGACTCTTTTGCAGAGGGTAAAGGAGATCTCACACACTCTTGACTGCCAAAAGATGAGAGATTTTGGATCAGAACCTACTGGAGGCGAAGAGATGATCATAGAGGTAATTCTTTATATTTGCAGCGTGTTTCTAACAAATGTGTTCTGAAGCGATTTTCTAGCTCTTCTCCCATTGATGGGTATTCCTGTCTGTTCCCCTGCTGTGCAGGAAGCTGCAGCTATCTGTAATAATGTGAATGCTGCTGTTCCTTGCACAGCAAATGTGAGAAGAAACTGTGACGTGCCCATTAATTAGAATATTGGGGATCCCAGAGCTCAGACTCCCACCATTAAAGGGTGTTTCTATTACTACTACTACTATCATCAGTGTAAGAAGGATCCCATGCCGGTCCTTTTTGTTCTGTTCGAGCCACCATGGGGCCGATTTTTACACTAAATAAGTGGTGGACAACCCCTTTCAAAGTGATGGCAGGACATGGCCTTATGTCGTCATTTTATGCCATTTTATCTTGCAGTTACAGCGTGTGTCACTATTGTACTATTGCTTTATCACTCCTTTCCCCCCCATTAATACTTTCAGGTCATACTTGCCATTTTTGTAAGATAATAAATGCTCCTGCTATTACCCACCTCTTTTCTTTTATAATAGAATTTGAAGCAACCGGTGGCAGACATTCGGGTTGATCTAGAGGACATTGCTTATGACGTCCAGCTATTTATTTCTGAGCAAGCCCAAGATTTGTCACCACAACAAAGTCGTACACTGCTTCATCTTCTGAATGAGCTGCAGAAATCTTTTCGGGAGGCTTCGGAAAGATTATTAGCTCAGAGTGAAGTTCTGCAGTTCTGTGAACGACAGGTGAAATCCAGCACGAGACCTAAGCTTAAACCGCATGCTTGCTTACCTGTCATATACCGCTTACCAGCTGAACAGAGGCCTGGATAGGATGACCCTAGGGAGGAAACCCATGCTTTAGTCTCTAATATTTCGTCTAGTCTCTTTTAGATGTTCTAGAGTATGGAGGGGCTGAAGAGCTGAGCTTTCCATGTGCATAGCCGTCATCGGTGTCCAAAAGCAGCAGCCAGAGATGAGCTCCAATTGCTGCTGTCAATCATTTAAACGCCACCATCAATCTCTAACAGTAGTGTTGATATGGAACACATGCCGTTGCTTGTGCGTACAGGCTCCTTTCACCTGAGTTTCATAGGAGACCAAGAATTTCACTATATACTGCAATACTATGGTCTTGCAGTATGTGGGATAAGGAATTGGATGATCGCAGGCTCAGTTCCCTTAAGTGGACTAAAAAATAAGTCTTTAACACCTTCCCGCCGCGGCCTTTTTTCGTTTTTATGTTTTCGTTTTTCACTCCCCTCCTTCCCAGAGCCATAGCTTTTTTTATTTTTCCGTCAATATGGCCATGTGAGGGCTTATTTTTTGCGGGACGAGTTGTACTTTTGAATGACACCATTGGTTTTACCATGTCTTGTACTAGAAAACGGGAAAAAAATTCCAAGTGTGGTGAAATTGCAAAAAAAAGTGCAAGCCCACACTTGTTTTTTGATTGGCTTTTTTGCTAGCTTCACTAAATGCTAAAACTGAGCTGCCATTATGATTCTCCAGGTCATTACGAGTTCATAGACACCTAACATGTCTAGGTTCTTTATTATCTAAGTGGAGAAAAAAAATTTGAAACTTTGCTAAAAAGAAAATGCCATTTTCCGATACCTGTAGCGTCTCCATTTTTCGAGATCTGGGGTCGGGTGAGGGCTTATTTTTTGCGTGCTGACCTGTCGCTTTTAATTATATCACTTTTGTGCAGATACGTTCTTTTGATCGGCCGTTATTGCGTTTTAATGCAATGTCGAGGCGTCCAAAAAAACTTAATTCTGGCGTTTCAAATTTTTTCTCGCTACACGGTATAGCGATCAGGTTAATCCTTTTTTTCATTGATTGGGCAATTCTTTTTTATTGTTTTATTTTGAATGGGGCGAAAGGGGGGTGATTTAAACTATTATATATTTTTTATTTTTTTTCTTCATATTTTTAAAAACATTTTTTTATATACTTGTGCCATTCTTCAATAGCCTCCATGGGAGGCTAGCAGCTGGCACCACTCGATCAGCTCTGCTACATAGCAGCGATCATCAGATCGCTGCTATGTAGCAGAATTGCAGGTGTGCTGTGAGCGCCGACCACAGGGGGGTGCTCACAGCAGGCCGGCATCAGTAACCATAGAGGTCTCAAGGACCTCTATGGTTACCATCCTGATACATCACCGACCCCCGATCATGTGACGGGGGTCGACGATGAGGTCATTTCCGGCCGGAAGCGCCGGTTAAATGCCGCTGTCAGCGTTTGACAGCGGCATTTAACAGGTTAATAGCGGCGGGTGGATCGCGATTTCACCCGCCGCTATTGCGCGCACATGTCAGCTGTACAAAACAGCTGACATGTCGCGACTTTGATGTGGGTTCAGCGCCGCAGCTCACATCAAAGCAGGGGACTCGACATGCACGGTACTAGTACTGCGCATTTCGGGAAGGGGTTAAACCAAAAAAAGGAAAAATATAAAAATTTTAATAATCCCCCTTTCCTTACCTTCATTAAAATAAAGAAATAAAAAATATGAAAAACTAACTTCTTTAGTATTACCGGATTCATGGGGATGGTGTTTATCAAAATCTAAAAATAGTTTGGATTTTTCGTTCACCACTTCTCCCTAAAAAATGGAGTATTAACCAATCAGAAGTTTATTTATATATATATATATATATATATATATATATATATTCTTCAAATTAGATTTAATATAATTATAATCATAAGCTCGCTATTCAAGAAAGGAAGCCCTTACACAGTATAATTGACAGAAAAAAAAATGTCACCGTTCTTAAAAAATGGTTTCACACACCCGAATTTTTTTTCTTTTTATTCAAACGTTTGAATTTTTTTCCCCTCGAATAATAAAAAAAATATCTGTTCAAGTTTTGCTATATGCATAATTTTACTGAACTGGAAATTGAGGATTCAGAATTATTTTTGCCAGAAAATAAATGTTGTTAAAAACAATACTCAAAAAAACAATGGTGGAATTGCATTTTATTTTCACAATTTCACTGCACGTGAAATTATTTTCCCATTTTTACCATTGCATTGAATGTTAAAAGGAATGGTGTCATTTAAAACTACAAGAAAATAAACCCTCATACCGCTATGTTGATGACAAAGTAAAACCGTTATGGATCTTGGACTGAAAGAAGGAAGAATCAAAAGTGCAAAACGTTACAAATTAATCCGGTCCTTAGGCGCTAGAATTCAGTCCATAAACGTGATTTTCTTCATCTATTCTCCGCTGGATTACATTTCTAGATTATAATTTTCCATAAGATTGTACTTTTTTCAGCATATCCTCCTCTTTGCTTTCTAGCCTATAGATCTACTTTTTTCATGCTATAGAAAAACAATCGTCAGTGTCCGGTTCCTGTTTTATATCAATGTTCACTTGCTGTATTAACCTGGTCCTTAAGCTGCCTGAGATGTGTTTGTGTTTAACCTCTTGTTTGCTTTGCTTTTCCAGGTTTCTCCCCTCTAACAGTGAAGGATTTCCTGCTCAGCTTGATACTGTTGTTAACACCGATATATCCTCTGTATGGTTACTTATTTGGCTAGGGCCCTTTTGGTGTTTATGAAAGGGACACATCGTGCTCATGTACTAGGCAGGGACGTGTGGGACAGGGAAGAAGGCTACGGACCATACAGATTCTAGGCTGCGGTCATTGACTGAAGTGCTGGTATCTGTGAGCTCTGTGCCTCAGGTATGTTGGTACACTCACAATCTTTATTTCTGTGCAGACTCTTCAGGAGCAGCAGGTGGCGTGTGCCCAGGATCTAGAAGCATTGAGCTCATGGGCTGAACAAATCGAAAAAGCTGTGAATGATCACAAGACTAATGCCAGCTCTCAGGACCTCTCCAGTCTTCAGGATCAGTACCAGAGCATGCAGGTGACACATTACTCTTACTACTGCTAACGTTTCACTTGATTTTTATAGCACATTAAAGGGAATCTGTCACCAGATTTTTGCCAATAATCTGGGAGTAGCCTAATGTAGAGACTGGTAAACCCTGATTCCAGTGATGTCACTTACTGAGCGCTTGGCTTAAGTTTCTAGAAAATCACAGCAGGAGATTATCACTAGAAGAACAGTAAACCTGCTGCCAGGTAGTTCTCCATATTCGTAAACTCGATGTAACCCCGCCACTGACCTGCAGCTTACTGTGCATAGGCAGAAAGCTGCCAATCCGTGTTGTGGGTGGGGTCATTCAAAGCTCCGTATTTAGCGAAGTAGATGATCTGTAGCAGATTAAAAAGTAATTTTATCAAAACTGCAGCAAGCATCACTGGAATCAGGCTCTCTGACCCTACATCATCAGTTGGGTAGCACAATCCTGCTGACAGCTTCCCGTTACAAATGCTTAACATTTTGTGTTCCTTTTTCCAAAAAGAATCTCCATAAGGATGTCCAAGCTGGAGCTTGCCAATTTTTAAGTGCTATCAAAGCAGCAGAGAGCTTCCTTGAACAGAACAGAAGCAAAATGAATCCTGAAGAACTAGAGGCCTTCCAAAGAAAGTTGCAGAAGGCGAAGGAACAGTATCAGTCTGTGGTTGAAAAAACAGGGGAGACGGAAAAACAGCTGGAGTCTGCCGTGAGCACGGCTGTCTTAGAGGAAACCAAAAAGGTATCACATGGAGTCATTTATTGGTGATGACTTTGTCTAGGCTCCTGAGACAAGTGTGTATAAGCTGGTGATATGTATGGCCAGGCTGTGGTTATATAGCTGGGGATATGTATGGCCAGGCTGTGGTTATATAGCTGGTGATATGTATGGCCAGGCTGTGCTTATATAGCTGGTGATATGTATGGCCAGGCTGTGCTTATATAGCTGGTGATATGTATGGCCAGGCTCCGCTTATATAGCTGGTGATATGTATGGCCAGGCTGTGGTTATATAGCTGGTGATATGTATGGCCAGGCTGTGGTTATATAGCTGGTGATATGTATGGCCAGGCTGTGCTTATATAGCTGGTGATATGTATGGCCAGGCTGTGCTTATATAGCTGGTGATATGTATGGCCAGGCTCTGCTTATATAGCTGGTGATATGTATGGCCAGGCTCTGCTTATATAGCTGGTGATATGTATGGCCAGGCTGTGGTTATATAGCTGGTGATATGTATGGCCAGGCTGTGCTTATATAGCTAGGGATATGTATGGCCAGGCTCTGCTTATATAGCTGGTGATATGTATGGCCAGGCTCTGCTTATATAGCTGGGGATATGTATGGCCAGGCTCTGCTTATATAGCTGGTGATATGTATGGCCAGGCTCTGCTTATATAGCTGGGGATATGTATGGCCAGGCTGTAGTTATATAGCTGGTGATATGTATGGCCAGGCTCTGCTTATATAGCTGGTGATATGTATGGCCAGGCTGTGGTTATATAGCTGGTGATATGTATGGCCAGGCTGTGGTTATATAGCTGGTGATATGTATGGCCAGGCTGTGCTTATATAGCTGGTGATATGTATGGCCAGGCTGTGCTTATATAGCTGGTGATATGTATGGCCAGGCTGTGGTTATATAGCTGGTGATATGTATGGCCAGGCTCTGCTTATATAGCTGGTGATATGTATGGCCAGGCTCCGCTTATATAGCTGGTGATATGTATGGCCAGGCTGTGGTTATATAGCTGGTGATATGTATGGCCAGGCTCTGCTTATATAGCTGGTGATATGTATGGCCAGGCTCTGCTTATATAGCTGGTGATATGTATGGCCAGGCTCCGCTTATATAGCTGGTGATATGTATGGCCAGGCTGTGCTTATATAGCTGGTGATATGTATGGCCAGGCTCTGCTTATATAGCTGGTGATATGTATGGCCAGGCTCTGCTTATATAGCTGGTGATATGTATGGCCAGGCTCCGCTTATATAGCTGGTGATATGTATGGCCAGGCTGTGGTTATATAGCTGGTGATATGTATGGCCAGGCTGTGGTTATATAGCTGGTGATATGTATGGCCAGGCTGTGCTTATATAGCTGGTGATATGTATGGCCAGGCTGTGCTTATATAGCTGGTGATATGTATGGCCAGGCTCTGCTTATATAGCTGGTGATATGTATGGCCAGGCTCTGCTTATATAGCTGGTGATATGTATGGCCAGGCTGTGGTTATATAGCTGGTGATATGTATGGCCAGGCTGTGCTTATATAGCTAGGGATATGTATGGCCAGGCTCTGCTTATATAGCTGGTGATATGTATGGCCAGGCTCTGCTTATATAGCTGGGGATATGTATGGCCAGGCTCTGCTTATATAGCTGGTGATATGTATGGCCAGGCTCTGCTTATATAGCTGGGGATATGTATGGCCAGGCTGTAGTTATATAGCTGGTGATATGTATGGCCAGGCTCTGCTTATATAGCTGGGGATATGTATGGCCAGGCTGTGCTTATATAGCTGGTGATATGTATGGCCAGGCTCTGCTTATATAGCTGGTGATATGTATGGCCAGGCTGTGCTTATATAGCTGGTGATATGTATGGCCAGGCTCTGCTTATATAGCTGGTGATATGTATGGCCAGGCTGTGCTTATATTGCTGGGGATATGTATGGCCAGGCTGTGCTTATATAGCTGGTGATATGTATGGCCAGGCTGTGCTTATATAGCTGGTGATATGTATGGCCAGGCTCTGCTTATATAGCTGGTGATATGTATGGCCAGGCTCTGCTTATATTGCTGGTGATATGTATGGCCAGGCTCTGCTTATATAGCTGGTGATATGTATGGCCAGGCTGTGCTTATATAGCTGGTGATATGTATGGCCAGGCTGTGCTTATATTGCTGGGGATATGTATGGCCAGGCTCTGCTTATATAGCTGGGGATATGTATGGCCAGGCTGTGCTTATATTGCTGGGGATATGTATGGCCAGGCTGTGCTTATATAGCTGGTGATATGTATGGCCAGGCTGTGCTTATATACAGTGGGGCAAAAAAGTATTTAGTCAGTCAGCAATAGTGCAAGTTCCACCACTTAAAAAGATGAGAGGCGTCTGTAATTTACATCATAGGTAGACCTCAACTATGGGAGACAAACTGAGAAAAAAAAATCCAGAAAATCACATTGTCTGTTTTTTTAACATTTTATTTGCATATTATGGTGGAAAATAAGTATTTGGTCAGAAACAAACAATCAAGATTTCTGGCTCTCACAGACCTGTAACTTCTTCTTTAAGAGTCTCCTCTTTCCTCCACTCATTACCTGTAGTAATGGCACCTGTTTAAACTTGTTATCAGTATAAAAAGACACCCGTGCACACCCTCAAACAGTCTGACTCCAAACTCCACTATGGTGAAGACCAAAGAGCTGTCAAAGGACACCAGAAACAAAATTGTAGCCCTGCACCAGGCTGGGAAGACTGAATCTGCAATAGCCAACCAGCTTGGAGTGAAGAAATCAACAGTGGGAGCAATAATTTGAAAATGGAAGACATACAAGACCACTGATAATCTCCCTCGATCTGGGGCTCCACGCAAAATCCCACCCCGTGGGGTCAGAATGATCACAAGAACGGTGAGCAAAAATCCCAGAACGACGCGGGGGGACCTAGTGAATGAACTGCAGAGAGCTGGGACCAATGTAACAAGGCCTACCATAAGTAACACACTACGCCACCATGGACTCAGATCCTGCAGTGCCAGACGTTTCCCACTGCTTAAGCCAGTACATGTCCGGGCCCGTCTGAAGTTTGCTAGAGAGCATTTGGATGATCCAGAGGAGTTTTGGGAGAATGTCCTATGGTCTGATGAAACCAAACTGGAACTGTTTGGTAGAAACACAACTTGTCGTGTTTGGAGGAAAAAGAATACTGAGTTGCATCCATCAAACACCATACCTACTGTAAAGCATGGTGGTGGAAACATCATGCTTTGGGGCTGTTTCTCTGCAAAGGGGCCAGGACGACTGATCCGGGTACATGAAAGAATAAATGGGGCCATGTATTGTGAGATTTTGAGTGCAAACCTCCTTCCATCAGCAAGGGCATTGAAGATGAAACGTGGCTGGGTCTTTCAACATGACAATGATCCAAAGCACACCGCCAGGGCAACGAAGGAGTGGCTTCGTAAGAAGCATTTCAAGGTCCTGGAGTGGCCTAGCCAGTCTCCAGATCTCAACCCTATAGAAAACCTTTGGAGGGAGTTGAAAGTCCGTGTTTCCAAGCGAAAAGCCAAAAACATCACTGCTCTAGAGGAGATCTGCATGGAGGAATGGGCCAACATACCAACAACAGTGTGTGGCAACCTTGTGAAGACTTACAGAAAACGTTTGACCTCTGTCATTGCCAACAAAGGATATATTACAAAGTATTGAGATGAAATTTTGTTTCTGACCAAATACTTATTTTCCACCATAATATGCAAATAAAATGTTAAAAAAACAGACAATGTGATTTTCTGGATTTTTTTTTCTCAGTTTGTCTCCCATAGTTGAGGTCTACCTATGATGTAAATTACAGACGCCTCTCATCTTTTTAAGTGGTGGAACTTGCACTATTGCTGACTGACTAAATACTTTTTTGCCCCACTGTAGCTGGTGATATGTATGGCCAGGCTCTGCTTATATAGCTGGTGATATGTATGGCCAGGCTGTGCTTATATTGCTGGGGATATGTATGGCCAGGCTGTGCTTATATAGCTGGTGATATGTATGGCCAGGCTCTGCTTATATAGCTGGTGATATGTATGGCCAGGCTCTGCTTATATAGCTGGTGATATGTATGGCCAGGCTGTGCTTATATTGCTGGGGATATGTATGGCCAGGCTCTGCTTATATAGCTGGTGATATGTATGGCCAGGCTGTGCTTATATAGCTGGTGATATGTATGGCCAGGCTCTGCTTATATAGCTGGTGATATGTATGGCCAGGCTCTGCTTATATAGCTGGGGATATGTATGGCCAGGCTCTGCTTATATAGCTGGGGATATGTATGGCCAGGCTGTGCTTATATAGCTGGTGATATGTATGGCCAGGCTGTGCTTATATAGCTGGGGATATGTATGGCCAGGCTCTGCTTATATAGCTGGTGATATGTATGGCCAGGCTCTGCTTATATAGCTGGTGATATGTATGGCCAGGCTCTGCTTATATAGCTGGTGATATGTATGGCCAGGCTCTGCTTATATAGCTGGTGATATGTATGGCCAGGCTCTGCTTATATAGCTGGGGATATGTATGGCCAGGCTGTGCTTATATAGCTGGTGATATGTATGGCCAGGCTGTGCTTATATAGCTGGTGATATGTATGGCCAGGCTCCGCTTATATAGCTGGTGATATGTATGGCCAGGCTCCGCTTATATAGCTGGTGATATGTATGGCCAGGCTCTGCTTATATAGCTGGTGATATGTATGGCCAGGCTCCGCTTATATAGCTGGTGATATGTATGGCCAGGCTGTGCTTATATAGCTGGTGATATGTATGGCCAGGCTCCGCTTATATAGCTGGTGATATGTATGGCCAGGCTGTGCTTATATAGCTGGTGATATGTATGGCCAGGCTCCGCTTATATAGCTGGGGATATGTATGGCCAGGCTGTGCTTATATAGCTGGGGATATGTATGGCCAGGCTCTGCTTATATTGCTGGTGATATGTATGGCCAGGCTGTGGTTATATAGCTGGTGATATGTATGGCCAGGCTGTGCTTATATAGCTGGTGATATGAATGGCCAGGCTCTGCTTATATAGCTGGGGATATGTATGGCCAGGCTGTGCTTATATAGCTGGGGATATGTATGGCCAGGCTGTGCTTATATAGCTGGGGATATGTATGGCCAGGCTGTGCTTATATAGCTGGTGATATGTATGGCCAGGCTCTGCTTATATAGCTGGTGATATGTATGGCCAGGCTCTGCTTATATAGCTGGTGATATGTATGGCCAGGCTGTGCTTATATAGCTAGGGATATGTATGGCCAGGCTGTGCTTATATAGCTGGTGATATGTATGGCCAGGCTGTGCTTATATAGCTGGTGATATGTATGGCCAGGCTGTGCTTATATTGCTGGGGATATGTATGGCCAGGCTCTGCTTATATAGCTGGGGATATGTATGGCCAGGCTGTGCTTATATAGCTGGTGATATGTATGGCCAGGCTCTGCTTATATAGCTGGTGATATGTATGGCCAGGCTGTGCTTATATTGCTGGTGATATGTATGGCCAGGCTCTGCTTATATAGCTGGTGATATGTATGGCCAGGCTCTGCTTATATAGCTGGTGATATGTATGGCCAGGCTGTGCTTATATAGCTGGTGATATGTATGGCCAGGCTGTGCTTATATAGCTGGTGATATGTATGGCCAGGCTGTGCTTATATTGCTGGGGATATGTATGGCCAGGCTCTGCTTATATAGCTGGGGATATGTATGGCCAGGCTCTGCTTATATAGCTGGTGATATGTATGGCCAGGCTCTGCTTATATAGCTGGTGATATGTATGGCCAGGCTGTGCTTATATAGCTGGTGATATGTATGGCCAGGCTCTGCTTATATTGCTGGGGATATGTATGGCCAGGCTCTGCTTATATAGCTGGTGATATGTATGGCCAGGCTCTGCTTATATAGCTGGTGATATGTATGGCCAGGCTCTGCTTATATAGCTGGTGATATGTATGGCCAGGCTGTGCTTATATAGCTGGGGATATGTATGGCCAGGCTGTGCTTATATTGCTGGTGATATGTATGGCCAGGCTCTGCTTATATAGCTGGTGATATGTATGGCCAGGCTCTGCTTATATAGCTGGTGATATGTATGGCCAGGCTGTGCTTATATAGCTGGTGATATGTATGGCCAGGCTGTGCTTATATAGCTGGTGATATGTATGGCCAGGCTGTGCTTATATTGCTGGGGATATGTATGGCCAGGCTCTGCTTATATAGCTGGGGATATGTATGGCCAGGCTCTGCTTATATAGCTGGTGATATGTATGGCCAGGCTCTGCTTATATAGCTGGTGATATGTATGGCCAGGCTGTGCTTATATTGCTGGGGATATGTATGGCCAGGCTCTGCTTATATAGCTGGGGATATGTATGGCCAGGCTCTGCTTATATAGCTGGTGATATGTATGGCCAGGCTGTGCTTATATAGCTGGTGATATGTATGGCCAGGCTGTGCTTATATAGCTGGTGATATGTATGGCCAGGCTGTGCTTATATAGCTGGTGATATGTATGGCCAGGCTGTGCTTATATAGCTGGTGATATGTATGGCCAGGCTGTGCTTATATAGCTGGTGATATGTATGGCCAGGCTCTGCTTATATAGCTGGGGATATGTATGGCCAGGCTGTGCTTATATAGCTGGTGATATGTATGGCCAGGCTGTGCTTATATAGCTGGTGATATGTATGGCCAGGCTCTGCTTATATAGCTGGTGATATGTATGGCCAGGCTGTGCTTATATAGCTGGTGATATGTATGGCCAGGCTGTGCTTATATAGCTGGTGATATGTATGGCCAGGCTGTGCTTATATAGCTGGTGATATGTATGGCCAGGCTCTGCTTATATAGCTGGGGATATGTATGGCCAGGCTGTGCTTATATAGCTGGTGATATGTATGGCCAGGCTCTGCTTATATTGCTGGGGATATGTATGGCCAGGCTCTGCTTATATAGCTGGTGATATGTATGGCCAGGCTGTGGTTATATAGCTGGTGATATGTATGGCCAGGCTGTGCTTATATAGCTGGTGATATGTATGGCCAGGCTGTGGTTATATAGCTGGTGATATGTATGGCCAGGCTCTGCTTATATAGCTGGTGATATGTATGGCCAGGCTGTGCTTATATAGCTGGTGATATGTATGGCCAGGCTGTGGTTATATAGCTGGTGATATGTATGGCCAGGCTGTGCTTATATAGCTGGTGATATGTATGGCCAGGCTCTGCTTATATAGCTGGTGATATGTATGGCCAGGCTGTGCTTATATAGCTGGTGATATGTATGGCCAGGCTCTGCTTATATAGCTGGTGATATGTATGGCCAGGCTGTGCTTATATAGCTGGTGATATGTATGGCCAGGCTGTGCTTATATTGCTGGGGATATGTATGGCCAGGCTCTGCTTATATAGCTGGGGATATGTATGGCCAGGCTCTGCTTATATAGCTGGTGATATGTATGGCCAGGCTCTGCTTATATAGCTGGTGATATGTATGGCCAGGCTGTGCTTATATAGCTGGTGATATGTATGGCCAGGCTCTGCTTATATTGCTGGGGATATGTATGGCCAGGCTCTGCTTATATAGCTGGTGATATGTATGGCCAGGCTCTGCTTATATAGCTGGTGATATGTATGGCCAGGCTCTGCTTATATAGCTGGTGATATGTATGGCCAGGCTGTGCTTATATAGCTGGGGATATGTATGGCCAGGCTGTGCTTATATTGCTGGTGATATGTATGGCCAGGCTCTGCTTATATAGCTGGTGATATGTATGGCCAGGCTCTGCTTATATAGCTGGTGATATGTATGGCCAGGCTGTGCTTATATAGCTGGTGATATGTATGGCCAGGCTGTGCTTATATAGCTGGTGATATGTATGGCCAGGCTGTGCTTATATTGCTGGGGATATGTATGGCCAGGCTCTGCTTATATAGCTGGGGATATGTATGGCCAGGCTCTGCTTATATAGCTGGTGATATGTATGGCCAGGCTCTGCTTATATAGCTGGTGATATGTATGGCCAGGCTGTGCTTATATTGCTGGGGATATGTATGGCCAGGCTCTGCTTATATAGCTGGGGATATGTATGGCCAGGCTCTGCTTATATAGCTGGGGATATGTATGGCCAGGCTCTGCTTATATAGCTGGTGATATGTATGGCCAGGCTGTGCTTATATAGCTGGTGATATGTATGGCCAGGCTGTGCTTATATAGCTGGTGATATGTATGGCCAGGCTGTGCTTATATAGCTGGTGATATGTATGGCCAGGCTGTGCTTATATAGCTGGTGATATGTATGGCCAGGCTGTGCTTATATAGCTGGTGATATGTATGGCCAGGCTCTGCTTATATAGCTGGGGATATGTATGGCCAGGCTGTGCTTATATAGCTGGTGATATGTATGGCCAGGCTGTGCTTATATAGCTGGTGATATGTATGGCCAGGCTGTGCTTATATAGCTGGTGATATGTATGGCCAGGCTGTGGTTATATAGCTGGTGATATGTATGGCCAGGCTCTGCTTATATAGCTGGTGATATGTATGGCCAGGCTGTGCTTATATAGCTGGTGATATGTATGGCCAGGCTGTGGTTATATAGCTGGTGATATGTATGGCCAGGCTCTGCTTATATTGCTGGGGATATGTATGGCCAGGCTGTGCTTATATAGCTGGTGATATGTATGGCCAGGCTCTGCTTATATTGCTGGGGATATGTATGGCCAGGCTCTGCTTATATAGCTGGTGATATGTATGGCCAGGCTGTGCTTATATAGCTGGGGATATGTATGGCCAGGCTCTGCTTATATTGCTGGGGATATGTATGGCCAGGCTGTGGTTATATAGCTGGTGATATGTATGGCCAGGCTGTGCTTATATAGCTGGTGATATGTATGGCCAGGCTCTGCTTATATAGCTGGTGATATGTATGGCCAGGCTGTGCTTATATAGCTGGGGATATGTATGGCCAGGCTGTGCTTATATAGCTGGTGATATGTATGGCCAGGCTCTGCTTATATAGCTGGTGATATGTATGGCCAGGCTGTGCTTATATAGCTGGGGATATGTATGGCCAGGCTCTGCTTATATTGCTGGGGATATGTATGGCCAGGCTGTGGTTATATAGCTGGTGATATGTATGGCCAGGCTCTGCTTATATAGCTGGTGATATGTATGGCCAGGCTGTGCTTATATAGCTGGTGATATGTATGGCCAGGCTGTGCTTATATAGCTGGTGATATGTATGGCCAGGCTCTGCTTATATAGCTGGTGATATGTATGGCCAGGCTGTGCTTATATAGCTGGTGATATGTATGGCCAGGCTCTGCTTATATAGCTGGTGATATGTATGGCCAGGCTGTGCTTATATAGCTGGGGATATGTATGGCCAGGCTCTGCTTATATTGCTGGGGATATGTATGGCCAGGCTGTGGTTATATAGCTGGTGATATGTATGGCCAGGCTGTGCTTATATAGCTGGTGATATGTATGGCCAGGCTCTGCTTATATAGCTGGTGATATGTATGGCCAGGCTGTGCTTATATAGCTGGGGATATGTATGGCCAGGCTGTGCTTATATTGCTGGTGATATGTATGGCCAGGCTCTGCTTATATAGCTGGTGATATGTATGGCCAGGCTCTGCTTATATAGCTGGTGATATGTATGGCCAGGCTCTGCTTATATAGCTGGTGATATGTATGGCCAGGCTGTGCTTATATAGCTGGTGATATGTATGGCCAGGCTCTGCTTATATAGCTGGTGATATGTATGGCCAGGCTGTGCTTATATAGCTGGGGATATGTATGGCCAGGCTCTGCTTATATTGCTGGGGATATGTATGGCCAGGCTGTGGTTATATAGCTGGTGATATGTATGGCCAGGCTGTGCTTATATAGCTGGTGATATGTATGGCCAGGCTCTGCTTATATAGCTGGTGATATGTATGGCCAGGCTGTGCTTATATAGCTGGGGATATGTATGGCCAGGCTGTGCTTATATTGCTGGTGATATGTATGGCCAGGCTCTGCTTATATAGCTGGTGATATGTATGGCCAGGCTCTGCTTATATAGCTGGTGATATGTATGGCCAGGCTGTGGTTATATAGCTGGTGATATGTATGGCCAGGCTGTGCTTATATAGCTGGTGATATGTATGGCCAGGCTCTGCTTATATAGCTGGTGATATGTATGGCCAGGCTGTGCTTATATAGCTGGGGATATGTATGGCCAGGCTGTGCTTATATTGCTGGTGATATGTATGGCCAGGCTCTGCTTATATAGCTGGTGATATGTATGGCCAGGCTCTGCTTATATAGCTGGTGATATGTATGGCCAGGCTCTGCTTAGATCAGTGTCCAAGACTCCACAAATACAAAAATGGCAGACACAATGGTGCAGCCTGCTGTGCTTTGTTGCCCTGTAAAATGACCGGAACCAGACCGACCCTATTATAGTCAATTGGGTCCTGCTGATGTATTCGGAGTATGTTATTTTTGTATTCCTGTTCCTTTATAGGAGTAAAGGATGCAAATGTGAGCAGAGCCATAGATGGATGTTGGCCATGGTTTACACATGCATTATGGCCACCATTTTATGTTGAAGTGTTATTTATTTATTTATTTTTTTTTAAATTCTTTATTTAGTTTTCAAAAACAATAGTACAAATCATTGCAAATCTTATAGTATGGGAAGTTACTAGCCTTCCATTGAGAGCATAACTGTTAAAGAAGGCTTAAAGTCTCGGCTGGCAAGAAATTGCAAAGTGCAAATCAAAACCAGTTATATAACATCAGCAAGTAGCGGGTTCAGGCAAAAATTTTGACATTATTCCAGTACTGTAGTTCCTCTAGGAACTGGCCGGGATTTTTTATTTTTTAAAGAAGTGACATTAGGACCATTTAAAATAGGATATCAGCTAACAAATGGTGACATAATAATAAATGCAAAGAAAACAATTAGGTAGAATTAATAGGGGCTACTGATCAGGGCAGCGGGCTCGACCACCGTGGCATGTGCAAAGGGATAGGGGTAGGTTGGTCCTTGTTAAAGTCCCAAGAGTGAGCTATGCTATGAGTCTTCGGAGGTCAGCGTGGGGAGACAAGCCGAAGTGTTATGTTTTTACTAGGTGTTTGATATATCTGTGATTTTTACTTTTGCATTCTCTGTATCTCTTACCTTTAGTCGAAAACTGCTGAAGAGCTGAAGGAAAATCTGGGAAAGATTGAGTCTCTCCTGTGTCAGGTGCTTCCTTCTATCCCAAATAAAAACAAGCAGCAGAGAGTAAGTGTTACTGATGGGAAAGATCCCGGGAAAAAAGTGCTGTCTGCCATATCGCCTCCCCGAGAAGACGCTGCTGATATCATTAATGACTTGTATGAAAGAAAAAAGGTGAGTGTCTGAACAGATACTATTATTATTATTTATTATTATTTATTTATATAGCACCATTGAATCCATGGTGCTGTACATGAGAAGGGGTTACATATAAATTACAGATATCACTTACAGTAAACAAACTAACAATGACAGACTGATACAGAGGGGCGAGGACCCTGCCCTTGCAGGCTTACATTCTACAGGATGGTGGGGAAGGAGGCAGTAGTTAAGAATTGCTTTAAAGAGCGACTAACAACTTATCCTCTCTAACATTTTGTTATATTTCATTGCGTTTATAATTATAAGCAGATTGGTGGGGTTCCAGGTCCCGAGACCCTCACCGATCACACGGAAAACCCCAGCACCACTCGTAATAGGTGATCCGCTCAAGAGACAGGAGCACATAGCTTCTAGATGAGCACATACAGAGACCACGGCACAGATTCAATAAAAAGCATAGGTTATGAAGTCTATGCTTTCTGCTGAATCCGTACTCCAGGTACTCTCCTGTCGCCAGGTAGGTTGAGTGATCAATGGAGGTCTCAGAGCCTGCACCCCACTAATCCACTTGTAATTATAATGGCTTTTAAATCTGAAAAAACTTTAGTTACTCTTTGATTGTTTTCCTATCATGTTGGTGTGATTACACTGATTACAATGATACCTGGGTTGATAAATTCCATCTTGTGGTTGTTGTTCAGTCTCTATTTGTAGTTTTCAGTTACTGAGATTCTCGTGCTCCGGGGCGGCCTGTGGGGGGATCTTTATTTAGTACTCTGGCCACATCTTAATACTTTTGGGCTTAAATGATAAGTCACTGAACCTTCAGTGACATGTCTCCTATTTTAAATACTGCGATTGCACAGTTTGTATTGTGGTCTTAAAAAAAAAACAACAAAAAAAAAAACAATGTAACTCGAGCAAGATGGTGCCTGCGCAGTAGCATGTGTTGCTTGCCGATAGATGGTACTGCGCATGCATCGCTGACACCAGTTTGTTGGAGACAATTTCAATTTTTTTTTTTTTTGCTTTAACAAAATGGCGCCAGTGGCGATGCACGCGCAGTATCATCCATCTGTAAGCGATGCTCTGAGTATAAACTTCGCAAGCACAGAATTTACAATAGGAGGCAGGTCACTGAAAGTTCAGAGCGTCGCTTGCCGATAGATGCTACTGCGCATGCGCTGGTGCCATTTTGCTAGAGCAAAAAAAAATTGGGGGGCTCCAGCAAAATGGCACATGCACAGTAGCATCTATCGGCAAGGGCTGAATGCTACTGTGCAGGCGCCGATGCCATTTTGCTGGAGTTATTTATTTATTTATTTTGTAAAGACTGCAATATAAACTGCACAAGCGCAGTATTTAAGATAGGAGGCAGGTCAGTGAAGGTTCAGTGACCTTTCATTCAAGCCCATAAGGCTGAATATGAGAACAGAGCACCACATAAAGACCCCCCCAAAACTGCCAATAAAGATTTAAACAACAACCACAAGATGGATTTCATCAACCCAGGTATCACTTTAATCCGTGTAATCGCGCCAACCTGACACTGTGTGTAGTTTACGTAGCAAAGTCCTGATGACCGCTTTAAGTACATCCTGCCCCTGCCAACACTGAGAACAGTTGATCGCCTGGGGTGCCCAGTGTCTCAAGGATAGTTTATCAATGCAACAATACCAGATAGCCCCTTTAATAAGGACAGGGGAGCATGCTGCTGTCAGACCACTTTGGAGGACAACTTATCTCACGTAAGAATGAAAGGATTGGATGCTGAAATTCAACATTGGATTTAGTCAATAAGTCGCATTAACGTTGGCAACTTTTCTCAGTGGCCGAACTCACTGATGTCGACAAGTTCAGCCGACAATCCAATGTGTTTGGGGGTCCCGGACAGATGATATGGATCCGGCATGCCCGATTTCGGACTGCTCATCCTTTTGTTCTCTAGATACCTCTGCCGATTGAGCACTTTTGTGTATCCGAGAATCTGGCAAGATAGCTGCTGGCTGCATGACAGCTATTGAAGCCTTATGGAGAGCTTAATATGAGCTAGCAGACATTTATTGCAGTATGTGCGCTCTGACCTGTGTCAGTGACAACTTCTGCCGCTGCTAGGCAGACCGAACCAGGTCACAGTGTCAGACTGGTCACAGATCCATTGTAGCGGATGCATGTGCACAGCTGCTGAATTGACGACGGGTGAAAAGAATGACAGACAATTTTTTTTCCCCCCTGTTGCTTGAAGTTTTCTTACTTATTTTACACCTAAGCTAGGTGGGGTTAGTGTTCTGATAGTAAGTGTATGATACATTGCTTTTCTATTTCTGTTTTTCCTATTGTAGACTCAACATCACGATATGCTGGCCAAACAGCAAAACTTCATCTTGACCATACAATCAGCACAAGATTTCTTAGATAAGCATGGCAGTACGTTATCCCCCGAGGAGAGAGAGCGGTTGCAGAACCAGCTGGCACGTTTGAAGGAGGAGTACGCTACCTCGTTGTCTCAGTCCCAGTTACAACTGAAACATTCCCAAAGCCTGCGTGATGACCTGCAAAACTTCATTCATGACTATGGGGAGTTTGAGAGCTGGCTTCATCAGAGTGAAAAAGAATTAGACAACATGCAGAATGGGGAAGCGGACTTTCCAGCATTGCATGCCTTACTGCAGAGGCAAGGCGATTTTTCTGAAGATGTGATTTCACACAAAGGAGATCTGCGATACATAACCATTGCAGGCCAGAAAGTCATTGATGCAGAAAAGGCAGCTGCAGAACAGTGCAATGAAGATTTGGAGGTGCAGGTGGCCGGAGCCTTGGTGAAAAATAAACTTGACGATGCTTCCAAAAGATACAGTGCCTTGCATTCTAAGGTAATCATTGATGATGCTGAACACTCACTCTGAATTCTGTAATGTAATCATTCTGCTCACATAGAAATAATAGCTATGTTCTTACATAAAATTTTTGGCTGATTGCAGTGCTCCAAGCTCGGAACTCATTTAAATTCTTTATTGAGTCGGTACCAGCAGTTCCAAGAAGGCTCAGACGCAGCAGTAAGCTGGCTGCAGAACGCTGAGCTAGCGGTGGAGAAGTTACTGTCCGAACCTGTAGCATCGGATCCGGTGGCACTGCAGTCGCAACTGGAAAAAGCAAAGGTAAATATAATATCTTCTGCCGTCACCGATGACCATAAGTAAGGTCTGATTCTGTTTGAGGGAGAATTAATCTCTAAACAATGTATTTTTTTAGAGCGTTCAGGGTGACATTGCAGAGCACCAAGTACAAGTGGAGAAAGTTCATAAGGCTGTACGTGGCCTTCAAGAAATCCAAGGAGATCCATCGCCAGACTGCAAGAAGATCCAGGCAAAAACTGGTGAGTGGAAATGTCCAAATGTAAGTAGAGTGAGTCACACAGATGCAAACTGGTGTAAGAAAGAAGCTTGTATCTCTGGAAATCCACAGATCATCTGCTCTTGTGCCCAGAACTTCATTTGTAGGTTGATTTGTGTGTGCGAGTACCAAAGCAAAGGAGATGATCTTGTATGCTCTGTCAGATCAGTTCGTATCTCGATGACTGATTCTTTTTTTTTTTTTCTCTCAGTAACTGTGATCAGTTTTTTGATATGTACTGGCATGCTGTGTATATGACTAAGTGTATCATCATAGATTCTATTGAAAGCCGATTCCAGAATCTTTCCATCAAGATGTCTACTCACTCCGATCTACTGCAGAAGTCGGTAGCTCAGTCTCAGAGCGTTCAGGAAGGCCTGGATCACCTCTTGCACTGGTTGGAGGGAATTGAGAAGACGCAAGAGAGACAAAAACAGTCATCAATGTCCTCCTTATCAATTCAGGATGCTCTTGCTCAGAACATGGTAAGGCCAGTTCTTGAACTGTGACCATTTGTAATCTGTTCTTTACACCAAAAAAATTATAAGTAAAGAAAAAAAACAAGTGGGTGACAATAACATAGCCATAAGGGCTTATATAAGTCATCGGTCATTCTCTTTCCTCTAACAGTAAAGCATAGAAAGCACAATAGTATGCTGTTATCCACTATATTGTCGTAAAATGTGACTGCAGGTCACTTCCATTCATAACCAGGTCACTATTACTAGTTTATTGTTATATCGGGAGCGGTAAAGAAAACCCAGCAGTCAGAGCAAAAATAAGCTCAGTTATAATTCATACTGAGGATTTCCTGTAACAGCTCCTGCAGCTCTCCCTGAATTTCGTTGAAGATACCCTGATGTCCCTAAGGCACATAGAGCAAATGAGTTTGAAAAGTTATGTCTTCCATATTTATTACAAGTAAAAGGCTCCTAATTAGAGTTGAGCAATTTTGCTCGGGTCCCTGCTTAATCAGCTAGCTATAGCGCTCTGGCTGATCACCTGTTCGGCTCCGCAGTTGCATGTGTCGCTGCTGTGTGACAGTCACGACACATGCATGGAGAACCTAACAAACAGGCTGTCCATGCATGTGTCATGACTGTCATACAGCTGCGACACATGCAGCTGCGGAGCCGAACAGCTGATTATCGGGAGCGCTCCAGGTATCTAGGTTCCCTCTGCAGCTTATTTGGTAAGCGCTATAGCTTGCCGAATAAGGAGGGACCCGAGCAAATTTGCTCAACTCTACTCCTAATATCTAAAATTTGTGTTGCAAAGAAAAGGGTATATTGATGTATGTATATTACAATTTCTTACTATTTGGAAGTATTGATGACCTTGGAAAATTCCTTTTGTCAGTATTGTAAAATTCAGAAAAATACCTTGATAGTCTGGCACTTGGCAGGTCTTTTGACAATGAGGAAAAAAACGCACTATTAAAGGGGATGTCCGCTACTTAGACATTCCCTTCTCAATCCCTGTGTATCCACCTAGTAAAACATTACCAGTTATACTCACCTCTGGTGCGGGCGTTGTTCCAGCAGTGTCAGCTCTGGCTGTCCTGGGGATCGTGTGACATTGTCACGCGATCCCTGTTGTCAATTGGCGCTGACTTCACTCTCCCCTTCTTTGGACAGATCGCATACTCCTGGAGGAAGTGAGAGCTGCTGCTCGCTCACTTTTTCTTTATTTATGTGATTCATCCTAAGGGTATGTGTCCACGTTCAGGATTGCATCAGGATTTGGTCAGGATTTTTCATCAGTTTTTGTAAGCCAAAACCAGGAGTGGGTGATAAATGCAGAAGTGGAGCATATGTTTCTATTATACTTTTCCTCTAATTGTTCCACTCCTGGTTTTGGCTTACAAATACTGATGAAAAATCCTGACCAAATCCTGATGCAATCCTGAACGTGGACACATACCCTAAGGCGTGCAGAGTGAAGCCGGCACTGTTTGACCACAGGGATCGCTTGACATAATATCACACATCCATGGAAGAGCCAGTGCTGACCCTGCTGGAACAGCGCCCGCTCCAGAGGTGAGTATAACTGCTATTTTATGAGGGGATTGAGAAGGGATTGCCCAAGTAGTGAACAACCCGTATATGTACAAATTATCTGTAACTAGCAGCGTTTCTCTATCGCCTCATTGGGGGACACCAGAACCATGGGTGTATGCTGCTGCCACTAGGAGGCTGACACTATACACAAAAAAAGTTAGCTCCTCCTCTGCAGTGTACACCCCACCGACTGGCATTATGAACTTCAGTATAGCTTAGTGTCAGTAGGAGGTGGACATGGGTCTTTCATTAGACCCTTATCTACCTCAATGTGCATCGTTTTTCTTTTAGGTTCTCCGGAGGGATACAGTGTGAGCAGTCACACCTGTAGTCCCACTATGCGAACTATGAGTACGGCATGTACTGCCACCCTGTATCCTCATAGATCCGACAGCAGGACCAAGATCCTAGCACACAAGCGTGCTTAGAAGTCCGGTCCTAACTCCGTCCCCCACCCACTCGCCCACCAAATCCTGTCGGTTGCGGAGACAAGGATGTCAATCACCAGCTCCCTGGATGTCTTATACCTTCCTTGGATTAAGGTAAGTAGCGGACGACGTGGGATGTGTGAGGTGAATATTTCCCCCACCCGTCCCAGATTAGGCAATAGGCGTTAATAAGGGGTACCCCTGGAATTTTTATTACTAAGGGTGTAGGCTACCTTTGGTCCAGTCGTCGCTGTTACCATAGGCGGAAGACATTTGCAGCGGACAGAGATCTCAGCTGCAGACAGCTTTTGCAGACACAGATTCCCTCATCGCGCGGCGGCCTTTGCAGGCAGCTGCGTCTGTTCTTTCCCCAGCTGCTGCGGCCGCATTGCCATTTGCCCTGGCGCGGTTGCCTCTGCAGGCAGCTGTGCTGCTCCCCCTTTTCCGGCGTCCGGCAGCCTTTGTAGGCAGCCGCGTCTCTTCCTTCCCGGCGGCTGCGGCCGCACTGACTTATGCCTTGGCGGGGCTGCCTTTGCAGGCAGCCGCGCTGCTCCTTTTTTCCGCTGGCTGCACTGTCTTCTATCCCGCACGGCTGCCTGCAAGGCAGCCGCGCCGCTTCTTCTCATGGCGTCTAATTTAGGCCCCGGCTTCTGCTCGAGCCTACTCTTCCGGTGCCGACTCCGCCCACTTCCTCTTCTCTTGGGAGGGCTTTTCTCCTGCCCGACTGTCATAGCTCGCCCACCTGCACCATCTTGGTGCTCCTCTACAGGCGGTTTAGCCCCACCCACCACTCCTGTGCCCCTTCAGGAAGCATTTATGCGCCACGATCGCCCCGCCCATTCCAAGAGCACGAATCCTGGCGTCCCCGGCTACCTTTCGGACACCATCTCCCTGCTGTTGCCCGCACCTAGCTCCAGATCCTGAAGCCGTCTCTGACTGACTCTCTTGAGCATCATCCAAGCTGTGCAGTGGGCACCAAATCGTCTGCCGTGAGTAGCTCTGCACTGCAGACTGACACTCTCCTCTGCCCTTCTGTCCCCTAACCTTCTGGCATTACTCAAAGTTTCGTTCACCATGTCTAATTCTAATGGAGGTCGCTCTCGCCCTCCTAATTCTTCCTCTACTTCCTCTGCCTTAGTCAAACACTTTGCGTGTTCGTCTTGTAACTGCAAACTTCCCTCAGGTCAGTCTTCTCCCTTCTGTCAGGCTTGCAGCAACCCCATTATGCCCACCGCCCAGGACTCCCCTGCGGTTCCGCCTGAGAGCGAAGCCTCTACCCCAGCCTGGGCTTCCTCTGTCACAATCCGTAGCGGACCTAACACAAGTGTCTCAAGCTCTTGTGTCCGTGCTTGATAGGTTGCCCCTGCAGACCACCGCATTAGCCAGCGGGTCGCAAGAGGCTCCGTCCGAGCCTTCCGTTGTAGGCCGTAAAAGGTCCAGACAGGAACGCCGGTCTGAGATCTCTTCCCGTTCCATCTCACCCCACGGTCCTTCTCTGCGGTCAGCTTCCCCCTGATCCTCCTCCCCTTAGTCAGGCGAGGCGTTCTCTGATGCGCCTTCGGAGGATATTTCGGAGCTGGATTCGAACCAAATCTCTAGCATGAGAGATATGGTTCAGAACCTCATTGAAGTGATAAATCAGACCTGTGGCATCAAGGATACCTCTACGGAACCCAAAGATCAGGCGGTTTAGTTTAGACGGGCTAAACCACCTTCCAAGTTTTTCGCTCCTCACCCTGAATTCGAGGACATCATGACCAGAGAAAGAGAGAATCCAACCAGACGTTTTCAGAGGGGAAAGCGCCTTGGCGTTTTATATCCTTTTTCGCCAGAGCTCACCGCCAATTGGACTGTTTCTCCCTTGGTGGATCATCCAGTTTCCAGGCTGTCCACCAACACAGTCCTTCCGCTGTCTGGCGGAGCATCTCTGAAGGATTCTAACGATAGTCATAGAATCCTTTGCGAAGTCAACCTTTGCAGCTACTATACAGTGGGGCAAAAAAGTATTTAGTCAGTCAGCAATAGTGCAAGTTCCACCACTTAAAAAGATGAGAGGCGTCTGTAATTTACATCATAGGTAGACCTCAACTATGGGAGACAAACTGAGAAAAAAAAATCCAGAAAATCACATTGTCTGTTTTTTTTAATCATTTTATTTGCATATTATGGTGGAAAATAAGTATTTGGTCAGAAACAAAATTTCATCTCAATACTTTGTAATATATCCTTTGTTGGCAATGACAGAGGTCAAACGTTTTCTGTAAGTCTTCACAAGGTTGCCACACACTTTTGTTGGTATGTTGGCCCATTCCTCCATGCAGATCTCCTCTAGAGCAGTGATGTTTTTGGCTTTTCGCCTGGCAACACGGACTTTCAACTCCCTCCAAAGGTTTTCTATTGGGTTGAGATCTGGAGACTGGCTAGGCCACTCCAGGACCTTGAAATGCTTCTTACGAAGCCACTCCTCCGTTGCCCTGGCGGTGTGCTTTGGATCATTGTCATGTTGAAAGACCCAGCCACGTTTCATCTTCAATGCCCTTGCTGATGGAAGGAGGTTTGCACTCAAAATCTCACGATACATGTCCCCATTCATTCTTTCATGTACCCGGATCAGTCGTCCTGGCCCCTTTGCAGAGAAACAGCCCCAAAGCATGATGTTTCCACCACCATGCTTTACAGTAGGTATGGTGTTTGATGGATGCAACTCAGTATTCTTTTTCCTCCAAACACGACAAGTTGTGTTTCTACCAAACAGTTCCAGTTTGGTTTCATCAGACCATAGGACATTCTCCCAAAACTCCTCTGGATCATCCAAATGCTCTCTAGCAATCTTCAGACGGGCCCGGACATGTACTGGCTTAAGCAGTGGGACACGTCTGGCACTGCAGGATCTGAGTCCATGGTGGCGTAGTGTGTTACTTATGGTAGGCCTTGTTACATTGGTCCCAGCTCTCTGCAGTTCATTCACTAGGTCCCCCCGCGTGGTTCTGGGATTTTTGCTCACCGTTCTTGTGATCATTCTGACCCCACGGGGTGGGATTTTGCGTGGAGCCCCAGATCGAGGGAGATTATCAGTGGTCTTGTATGTCTTCCATTTTCTAATTATTGCTCCCACTGTTGATTTCTTCACTCCAAGCTGGTTGGCTATTGCAGATTCAGTCTTCCCAGCCTGGTGCAGGGCTACAATTTTGTTTCTGGTGTCCTTTGACAGCTCTTTGGTCTTCACCATAGTGTAGTTTGGAGTCAGACTGTTTGAGGGTGTGCAGAGGTGTCTTTTTATACTGATAACAAGTTTAAACAGGTGCCATTACTACAGGTAATGAGTGGAGGAAAGAGGAGACTCTTAAAGAAGAAGTTACAGGTCTGTGAGAGCCAGAAATCTTGATTGTTTCTGACCAAATACTTATTTTCCACCATAATATGCAAAGAAAATGATAAAAAAAAACAGACAATGTGATTTTCTGGATTTTTTTTCCTCATTTTGTCTCCCATAGTTGAGGTCTACCTATGATGTAAATTACAGACGCCTCTCATCTTTTTAAGTGGTGGAACTTGCACTATTGCTGACTGACTAAATACTTTTTTGCCCCACTGTATGTCCGGCCTTTGCTCCACTTGGGTTTCAAAATCCATATCCAAATAGGCCAAACAACTCCGTCTGGGTATCCTGGACGGGGCTTCTCCCGGACAGCTGGCGTAGCTTGCCAACCAGATTTCTCATGTGGGCGAATACCTGGTCTCCGCTTCCCTGGATGCCTCTTCTTGTGCGGCTCAGGCGTCCAGCAATGCTGTTGCCATCTGTCCGACCGTTTGGCTCAAGGCCTGGCAGGCGGACTTGTTTTCAAAGAAGTCCCTTACCAGCCTGCCTTTTCAGGGTTCACGTCTCTTTGGTGCTAAGCTGGACCAAATCATTAAGGACGCCAGCAGGGGCACAAGTTCCCTTCTTCCCCAGTCTAAACCTCGTCGCCCTCCTCCTCGGCGGCAATCTCGGTCCTTTTGGCCCTTTCGCCATTTTGCGGCGTCAGATTCCTTTTCCCAACAGCAGAGGCCGCAGGCACGTCAAGAGAAGAAGGTATCATTTACACCCACTCCTTCCTGGCGCCCTCGCTGCTCCCAGGGTAGATCCTCCAGGTCTAGGACTGGAAGATCCACCTGGAGCTCCTTGGCCCCGGTATTCAAGATCCTCCTCTGGGCGGAGACAACGGTTCCAGTGATAACCACGGTGCATATCCCCAGCGTGGACAATTGGGCCGCCGACTTCCTCAAAGCCTCGTGGCAGGGGAATGGTCTTTGCATCAGGAGGTCTTCCACCAGATTTGTCTTCGATGGGGGACTCCGGATGTGGACCTCACAGCGTCCCGAATGAACAGGAAGGACCCTCAGTTCGTCTCCAGGTCTCGCGACCCTGTCGCAGTGGGTGTCGACGCTCTGGCCATTCCTTGGTCGCAGTTCGTGCTCCCCTATCTGTTTCCACCCCTTCCCTTGCTTCCCAAGCTGTAGAAAAAGGTCAAGGTGGAAGGGGTGCTGGTAATTCTGATCGCCCCTGATTGGCCCAGGAGATCTAGGTTTGCAGAGATAGTCAATCTTCTCGCGGATGCCCCCTTGCGCCTTCCAGACAGACCCGATTTGCTGTCTCAGGGTCCGATCTGCCACCCGAATTCTCGGTCGCTCACTTTAACCGCGTGGCTGTTGAGACCGCAGTTCTAAGAGCGTCCGGCCTTTTGGATTGGGTGATTCACACTATGATCCAGGCTAGGAAGCCTTCGTCTTCCAGGATCTACTATCATACCTGGAAGTCTTACTTCCATTGGTGCGAGTCTAACCACGTTTCTCCTATGTCCTTTTCCCTTCCTTCCATTTTGGCTTTCCTTCAGGCAGGACTGGATTCAGGCCTTGCTCTTAGTTCCCTAAAGGGCCAGGTTTCTGCGCTTTCCATCCTTTTTCAGAAGACGCTATCATCTCGGCCACAGGTCAAGACTTTCCTTCAGGGAGTAGCCCCTGCTGTCCCTCCATACAGGGCCCCTGTGGATCCATGGGATTTGAACCTTGTGATGGAGGTTCTGAGGGGTTCCCCCTTTGAGCCTCTCAGGGAGGTTTCCCTGTCAGTTCTATCTTGGAAGGTGGCCTTTCTGGTGGCCATCACTTCTATCCGCCGCGTTTCCGAGTTGGCGGCCCTTTCTTGCCGACCTCCTTTCTTAGTTATCCACCAGGACAAGGTGGTCCTCAGGCCTCTGCCTTCCTTCCTAAGGTGGTTTCCACCTTCCACCTCAACGAGGACATCGTTCTACCTTCCTTTTGTCCAGCTCTGACTCGTTGAACATGCTGCACCTTGTCAGGGCGGTGAAGATCTACCTGGCTAGAATGGCCGTTTTCCGGAAGATGGATTCCCTTTTTGTCATTCCTGATGGCACGCGTAGAGGCCTGCCGGCTTCCAAGGCGACTTGCTCGCTTGATCAGAATGGCAATTTTGGAGGCTTACTGGGTCAAGAACAGAGTTCCCCCTCTTGGGATAAAGGCTCACTCTACCCGGGCAGTCGGCGCTTCCTGGGCGGTGCACCACAGGGCTTCCGCCCTACAGCTTTGCAAAGCGGCAACCTGGTCTTCCATCCACACGTTCGCCAAATTTTACAAGGTCCATACCTACGCTTCGGCGGATGCCAGCCTAGGCAGAAGGATTTTGCAGGCGGCAGTGGTGAGTCCTCTGACCTGATGGAAGTCTGTTTTTTCCCACCCCAGGGACTGCTTTGGGACGTCCCATGGTTCGTGTGTCTCCCAATGAGAGGCGATAGAGAAAACAGGATTTTTGGTTGCTTACCGTAAAATCTGTTTCTCGGAGCCTTCATTGGGGGACACAGCACCCACCCATGTTGTGCAGTTTTCTGTGGTTCTATGTTCTATGACTGTTCTCATATTTACAGTTCTCATCTTTGTAGTTATGTTATTTCAACCTTATTGTTTTTTCTCCTACTGCTTTCTCACTAACTGAAGTGCATAATGCCAGTCGGTGGGGTGTACACTACAGAGGAGGAGCTAACTTTTTTTGTGCATAGTGTCAGCCTTCTAGTGGCAGCAGCATATACCCATGGTTCCTGTGTCTCCCAATGAAGGCTCTGAGAAACAGATTTTACGGTAAGCAACCAAAAATCCTGTTTTTTATGCCCAGCATTCCTAATATCATTTTAAAAATATGTTGGTACAAAGTTTTAAAAAAGCATTGTGTATATATATAAAAAAAAATAATTTTTTCAGAAATTAAGACAGGACATTGGAAGTAGAAGGGGAAGCCTAGATGCCACTGGAGACATGGTAGTTAAGTTCATGGAGACAGCAGACAAAGCAGCAGCTGCAACCCTTCAGAACAAGCTGTCTGAAGTCACTGCGCGGTTTGAGAAAGTTTGTCAGCAGCAGATCCTCCAAGAGACTGCCCTCAAAGAAGTCCTACCTAAAGTGGAAAGATATGAGCAGATCTCAGAGTCACTACAAGAATTTAAAGATACAAAGTCACAATTCCTTGCATCAGGAAACCAGCCTGATAGAGACATTGCTCAGTTTTCCGAGCAAATTCAGGTTTGTCCCCTTTTTTTTTTTTCTTTTGTGTGTTTTAAAACCCAGTGTAAGACCACCTTCACATAGCAGTATTTTTCACCAGTGTTTGTTAGATAAACCATTAGGTGTTTTCCTACAGTGAAAAGCTACAACTCAAATTATACCCCTGTTCTAGACCCACTCCTAGCTTTTATCTTACTGACAGATGCTGATTGTTTCCATTTTGTTGTTGTTTTTTGATTAAATATTCCTATAATTTTTTCTTTAAATTTTTTTTATGTTAGGATTTGAATATAGAAATAAAACAACAGGAAGAGCAACTGGATACTCTTGAACATCTGGTTAAGGATCTGAGCACCTGCCCTTTGCTTGTTGATACTTCTGAGCACTTACAGAAAGTTCACACCCTGAAGAAGGCTTTTCAGGACCTGCAGAAGGCAGCAAGAGAGAGGTACTTATTTTATACACATGGTCAAAAATGTATGGTTTTCCATATATTGACTGTATTTAAGCAACTTTCATTCTGCTGCAGACAACGGGATGCAACATCCTGCCAGGAAGAGCTAGAAGAGTTCAAGAGACTGGTTGGCAGTATGAGGAAGTGGCTGAAAGATAGTGAAGACAGTGTGCCGTCCTGTGAGGGTTCTCATGGATCACTTGAGTTACAGATTTTACTGCAGCAAGTCCAGGTAAACCAGCTGAAACAAAATAATTTCCAGTTTATCTTATATGCCCCTGGCAGGAACCTATTCCAATATATATCCTAAAATTACCTCCTGATCAGTCTGGGTGCGGAGACCCTAGAAAGACCGAATTGCTTGGATTGCATTCATCTTTGAGGTTATATGTTTTCTATTCGCTCTATTCTCTTAGGAGAGTCAGAAAAAGCTTACAATGTTTGCAGCACTTATCTCACCACTTGCTGATCATTCACATCTTCTGATGAGTCCTGTTCTAGTGAAGCTATGCTACAATATCTGGTACCGTGCCAAGGCATTGTGGCTCTGAGATATTCCTAGCATTAAGAACTACTACCAATCAAAAAGTGATGGCATATACTAGTGATTTATATGCCAGCACTTAATGAGACAAGAAGATACACCATCAGTAAAATGTCTAGAAGCAATGATATAAGGGCCCATGGTCAATTTATTTAGACATTGACTGTATCTGCTCTTGTGAACCTAAACATAATGACCAGTGTCCTGCACAATTTGTGTGTATGTATGGTATGGTTAGCATCAAATAGCCATCATATGGCTCAGTTCAAAATCTACAAATGGAGGAATTATAAATTAATAAATTTTCATATTCTAACTCTGTACACTTGTAAACTGTAAATTGAGATTGATATTGCCCAATTTTGGGTTTCTCTTCACAGGACCTTTTAAAAGAATGGAAAATAAAGGGCCCTCAAGTTGAAGGCATTACACAAAAAGGATCTGAATTGGAGAGCAGAATTATGGAGATAACTGCATCAGAAAGCCAACTGCAAAGAGGTGAGTGTACATACTGGCTTTTTGCTCCTGATACTTATTGTGAACTTGCATATTTCCTTCAATCCCCCATTTACAGTGTCTTTTTGCAATGGGATGGGCTTGTATATGATGGCTAAGAGTGATATACTGCATAATGGAGCTGTAGATAGTTGCAGAGATGAGTGATATTTTTCAGGATGGGGCTGTGTAAAGATGGACTCAGAGGAGTGTTACCCTGTAAGATGGAGACACTATACAGAGGGGACAAAGTAGAGATATAATGCAGCATTGGCTGTATATAGTGGGGACAGAAAGTAGATAAGGAGGTTGGGCTGCATTCAGGGTGCTGAGAAGGCTATACTGCAAGATGTAGCTGTATGCACAGGGGCTAAGAGTCATTGAGAGACCAATGATGTGAAACTGCAAATGCCGCTCTGTTGATGCATATGACAGAGGATTATCTTCTGTCATATACATCAACAAAGCAGAATTTTCAGTGATTGTACCGGACCGAGACTAGAGAATGAAATAGTTGAATAACATGTTTAATGTTACGAACGCTATTCAACGATTTAATTCTCTATTCTCATTTTTCTCCGTGAACAGAAAGGATACTCTAAGGTGTAGATGTGTTCACCATTTAAATCTCATAAGAGATACTATTTATTTTGTGGCCATGAATTCATAAAGCATTGTACAAACAAATCATTGTCTGTGAATAAAAACAATATAATTGAATTTGTGAAGCAAAGTATTTTTTTTCATAATTACGAATATGTATTTATTGCAGTGCTATAACTGCTGAAATATTAATTGCCTTGTAATATGATCCGCCCTATATAGCACTTGAATTTCCACTCCTCCTTTTATCCAAATCGGTGTGCAAGCAAAAATTCTCAGGTTACATTATGCAATTTTTGAAAGTTAAATGAGATTTTTTCCGCTCTCCTCAACTATTTCAGCACGATCAATAAGTTGTTGTGAATACATCGTTCAGCAGCTAAACTCATTCAAATCACACAATTATTGTGAACGAGGAGGAGTTAATGTTAGAATCTGACAGATTGGCCAGTATAAATGCGGCCTTAGTTTAGCTGGATGATAACTTGGAGAGGTGGGGCTAGTGAGGGTGGTGGGGCCCGTAGCACTGAGGAGAAGCAAGTGCTGCTGGGAAATGTAGTTTTAACAAATGTGAATAAGGCAGCCGATTCAGCTATGTGAAGCTGGATGCACAGAGAGGCAGATAAACATGAAAAAATTACACAAAGGTGCAACATGCAAATTGCCTCTTCAGAGAAAAGAGGACTTAAACTCTATAGCGCTACCTGTTGGAAGTAGCGATCCTACAAGTCACAATCAACCCTTTAACGAGTTGTGCAATATAACTTAGGATAAAAGCCAAATCAGTAACTCAATTCGCAGGCACGGTGTTTCGGGCTGTTGGCCCTCGTCAGTGCGAAGCATGAGAACTAATTTGGCTAGGTGAGAGGCTCTGGACTGGGGTCTAAGGGGTAACATTTCTCCTTATGGAGAGTAACATACCATCTCTGGCTTGTCAAGGTAAGGAGGCTTATTCGCCGTGCAATGCTCCTCTGGGAAATATAATATGCAAATTGCCTCTTCTGAGAAAAAGAGGACTTAAACTCTATAGCGCCACCTGTTGGAAGTAGCGATCCTACAAGTCACAATCAACCCTTTAACGAGTCGTTCAATATGACTTGGGACAAAAGCCAAATCAGTATCTCAATTTGCAGACACGGTGTTTCGGGCTGTTGGACCTCGTCAGTGCGAAGCATGAGAACTAATTTGGCTAGGTGAGAGGCTCTGAACTGGGGTCTAAGGGGTAAGGTTTCTCCTTGTGGAGAGTGATATACCAGCTGGCAAAGGTGCAAGAAAGAAACTAAACATCTTTGCTCAGACTTTATATTTAACAATAAGTTTTCATTGAATGTGATTTGAGAAAAATAGTGTGATTGTGGGAATACCTCTTTTTATGCCGTAAAGCCTTATTTATTGACAGTCATTATTCAATTTATTTTAGTGTTTTCATCAATCTTCGTTTCCAAATTTCAGACTTGCTTCTTATAGCATGTATTTACCTTTTAGAGTTCAATAACATTTCCCACAATTGACATTTGCTACTTATTCACTGGATGCGAGTGTCTGATCACTTGGAGTCCTACCTTTTGGGACTTCCACTGGTCACTAAAATGAGGGTTCTGAGCCACATGTTTCTCCTCAATGCATGACCGCAGTGAGGAGAAGCTTGAACAGAATGAAAATTGAGCACCACTACTGGACAACCCTGGCTTAATCAATTCAGGTCCTTAATTAAAATAAAACCCGTGTACACTCACCTCTTCCAGTATCAGTATTTCTGGCGGTTACATGACGTTGTTGTATCATGTGCGGCCCCAGCCAATGATTAGCTGCTCTTTGGCAGCGGCCTTTACTATTCCATCAGAACGGACGTCCATCCTTATGAAATATTGATGAACTACAGTGAGAGGTGCCACTTATTGGTTACAGCGGATGCGTAAGCCGACAATGTCATGGAACAAAGGTGCCATTGCAGGAGGTGTTTGCACTGTTTGTATTTTAATTGGGGTCCTGAATGGATTAAGTTGGGGTTTCAAAGAAGTGGACAACCCTTTAAGTATTGATGTAGCTGATGAATACAGCAAAGTGTTGTATTTTCCTATCGCCACGACAGCACCCCTACGAGAGAGGGGATCCGCCCACCTTCCGGACAGGAACCTACAGAATTTAAAGGGGCGGTCCCCCTCATCACTCCAGTTTGGGTTCCTGTCCGGATGGCGGGAGCCTGCAGCAGCAGTCTTACCCGGGCCTCCATGCCTCCGCGCGGTATCTTTTAGGAACGGCGGAATCGGGGGCTCGGAAGCAGCGTCGGGGGTGTCCTGCGTGCAGACCCCCCCCTCGTCTGGCCATGAGGAGCGCGTCCCAGGAGTCGGGCAGTGCCGTCCTGGTCCGCGGTGGAGCGCGGTGTGCAGCGTCCACACCGGCGCTGGTGAACCCGGAAGTAGTTGGTACGCTTCCGGGGTAAGCCGGGGGAGGAGCGCTGCAGCGCTGTAAAAGAGCGACGCCTATGGTAGGAGGCGCGCAACCATGTCCTCAGTAGGGGACGCCGAGCACCCTCATGGAGAGGGAACGGAACAGCGCTGTAAGAGCGGTAGTGGCCGCTCAAGGAGAAGCAGCAGCAGCAGCGTGGTACGGGGGCAGCAGCGTGCGAGCGCCCCAGCGTCACATTTGGATCCTACTCCTCCAGAACCGGTATTCACAGAATCAGCCTTATGGTGAGTGTTAAATCAGACACCTGGTGCTGATATGGTCTGTTATGTGTGCTTTGTTTTAGGGGAAAAAGACCACTAAATCTAAGCACAAGCAATGTGCTCTATGCATGACTCCAATGCCTGACAGTTATACCAAAAGGCTGTGTGAGGCTTGCATCTCTCAGACCTTAGAAGAGGAAGCTCCCCTTCGGTCATCAGACCTTAGAGCGGTCATCAGGGAGGAAATTAGCTATTCCCTTAGAGGCAGCCGCCAGGAAAGGTCGGGCAGGGACATATCGCCAGGATCTAGTCTGTCCCTGCAAGAAGGGGAATGTTCCCGATCTTCATCTTCATCCTCCTCAGATGAAGAGGGAAGGCCTTGTTTCTCGGTGGACAACATGGACATGTTAGTTAAAGGAGTCCGAGCTACCATGGGTGTTGCAGAGAGCAAGGAACCAAGGTCCGCACAGGACATAATGTTTGCGGGCTTGTGCCAGAGGAGTCGTAAGGCATTCCCGGTGGTGGATACGGTTAAGACTCTTATAAAGAGAGAATGGGATAAACAGGATAAAGGTTTCCTTCCGTCATCAGCCAAAAGAAGGCATCCCTTTGAAGACAATGAGCTGGCAGAGTGGATGAAAGTCCCGAAAGTGGATGCAGCGGTGGCTTCTACGTCTAAAGCCGGTACTTTGCCGCTGGAGGACGTGGGCCTTCTGAAAGATCCGTTCGATAGGAAGGCGGACATGTTTTTGAGAAAAGTATGGGAATCAACTGCCGGGGCGTTCAAACCTGCTATCTCTAGCACGTGTACGGCTAGATCCGTCATGGTGTGGATATCCCAACTGGAAGAACAGCTGAAGTCCAAGGTGCCCAGAGACAAGATGCTGAACTCCCTTTCGCGAATACGTGAAGGGGTGGCGTATTTAGCGGACGCATCAGTGGATTCTTTAAAATTGGCGGCAAGATCAGCAGGTCTCTCAAACGCTGCTCGCCGAGCCCTATGGCTTAAGACCTGGAAAGGGGATGCCCAGGCGAAAGCTAAACTGTGTACAATACCGTGTAGGGGTGAGTACCTGTTTGGCCCGGTATTGGATGATATCCTAGCTATGGCTGAGGATAGGAAGAAAGGATTTCCTAAAGCTTTCAATCCTACCTTTAGGAATACCTTCAGGAGACGCTTCCAATACAGAAGACCCTACCACAACCGAGACTGGGAACCATCAGACCCGAAAAAGAAAGGTTCGGACTTTAATGCTTCATCATCTTCCTCAAGAAGAAGGAATTATCGTTAATAATGATCTTCCAGTAGGGGGCAGATTAAAATATGCTCAGTGGGCCAAAATAACTTCGAGCAATTGGGTTCTGGGTATAATTAATTCAGTGTTAAAATTAGAGTTCCGGGAAAGACCTTCTGAATTTTATATCTTGACTGCCCCTGATTCCTTAGACCAACAAAAGGCCCTTGAAAAAGAGGTCCAAATGTTAAGACGGAAGAAAGTCATAGTGGAGGTTCCACAACATCAGCAGGGGAAAGGGTTCTATTCCCCTTTATTTTTAATCTCCAAGCCAGATGGATCCTTTCGAACCATCATAAACTTACGGAGATTGAACAAACATCTAGAGTATCATGCCTTTAAGATGGAATCTATTAAAACGGCAACTAAACTTCTTTTTCCCAGATGTTATATGACAGTCCTGGATTTAAAAGATGCGTATTACCATCTGCCCATTCACCAGGATCATCAACAATTCCTCAGAATGGCGGTGCGCTTAAACGACCAGGTCAGACACTTTCAGTTTGCTGCAATGCCCTTTGGTCTATCTATGGCACCGAGGGTGTTTACTAAAGTCATGGCAGAAGTAATGGCCTATGTCAGGGAACAGGATACGTTAATTATACCCTACTTGGATGACTTCCTGGTAGTGGGGAATTCCTTTTGCCAGTGTAGTACTCGCCTAAATCATGTAATATCTTCCTTACAGGACTTGGGTTGGATAGTCAATATGGAAAAGTCAAGACTCGAACCATCAACAACTCAGACTTTCCTAGGTATTCTGCTGGATTCGGAAGTGCAACAATGTTTCCTTCCGGAAGAGAAAAAGCAGAGGATTGTGCACAAAGTCAGTACGGTAACAGAGAAGCCAGATCTGACTTTAAGAGACGCTATGTCCCTTCTGGGATCCCTAACGTCCTGCATACCAGCCGTCCAGTGGGCTCAATTCCACACTCGAGTGTTGCAGGCCCAAGTCTTGGATACAGAGAGGAGTCTTCAAGGGCAATTAGGCGGAAGACTCAGGCTGTCCACCGCCACTCTACACAGTCTGAGATGGTGGTTAAACAGAAGACATTTAGGAAAAGGAGTACGCTGGAGTGTAGTATCAGACAACACGGTCACAACCGATGCCAGTCCAATAGGTTGGGGAGCTCACATAGGAGATGTCTGGACTCAAGGGCAATGGTCTCTCTTAGAGGCTCAAGAGTCCTCAAACTGGAAGGAGCTCACGGCAGTAAAGAAGGCCTTACTCAGGTTGCTTCCATCTCTGCAGGATTCACATGTAAGAGTCCAGACAGACAACACAACAGTAGTGGCGTATCTCAACCATCAAGGGGGTACAAGGTCAAGATCCCTAATGAACACCGCCACAGACATACTCGAAATAGCCGAAGCCCACTTTCGCTCTCTATCAGCTGTCCACATTCGGGGAGAGCTCAACACAGAGGCAGATTACCTCAGCCGTCATTCTCTACGTCAGGGAGAATGGGTTCTAGATCGACGGGTGTTCAGACAGATAGTAGACCTGTGGGGATTGCCAGTTATCGATCTATTCGCAACGAGAGAGAACAGGCAGACCAGGAAGTTCGCTTCTCTTCGGGTGGCGGACAAGCCCTGCATAATAGACTCCCTTCAGATACACTGGGATTTCCCTCTGGCTTACGAGTTCCCCCCAATGTGTCTGATCCCGATAGTCCTCAGGAAGATCAGGGAGGAGAGGGCGCGAGTGATCCTTTATTGCCCCCTTTTGGCCCAGGAGGGCATGGTTCTCGTTACTCAGGGCAATGTCTGTATCCGACCCCTGGGTACTGCCGTCCAGCCCGGAGCTTCTTTCTCAGGGTCCGTTCAGTCACCCCAATGTGGAATCCCTGCATCTGACGGCGTGGAATTTGAGAGGGAGTTATTGAGGAGAAGAGGGTTTTCAGAGGCTCTCATATCTACCCTTTTAAATAGCCGGAAAGAAGTTACCACTAAAATTTATGCTAAAACTTGGAAAAAATTCCTTGCCTTCTACCAAAATCCCTTTTCTGGCAAGGTTCCAATTCCGGCTATTCTGGAGTTTTTACAGAAAGGCCGAGAATTGGGCTTGGCGGTAAATACCCTTAGAGTCCAAGTATCAGCTTTGGGAGCGTTATATAACAGTGATGTGGCGGGAAATAGATGGGTTTCCCGATTTATCAGGGCCACTGAACGTAGTAAACCAGTGTATATTCCTAGATTACCACCATGGGATTTAAATTTGGTTTTAGACGCCTTAACAGAACCCCCCTTTGAGCCATTAGATTCTGTCTCCATAAAAAATTTAACTTTAAAAACAGCCTTCCTAGTAGCCCTGACCTCTGCTAGGAGAGTGAGTGACTTACAAGCTTTGTCGATAGATCCTCCTTATTTAATGGTCTTTCAGGACAGGGTAGTATTAAAACCTGATCCAGCATACCTACTAAAAGTAGCTTCCAAATTTCATAGAAGTCAGAAAATAATTTTACTATCTTTCTGTGACAATCCGAATTCAGCTGACGAGCAGAAATATCACATGTTAGATGTCAGAAGAACTCTATTAGAGTACCTACACAAAACAGAACCATGGAGGCAGAGTAGGGCTCTGTTTGTTTCCTTTCAGAATCCAAGGAAAGGGGCGAGTGTAACTAAAGCGTCTATCGCCAGATGGATAAGAGATGCCATATACCTTGCTTATACTGCTAAAGGCCAGACACCACCAGATGGCATCAGGGCCCACTCCACTCGAGCCATGGCCTCATCCTGGGCGGAAAGAGCGGACGTCTCCATAGACGTAATATGTAAGGCGGCAACGTGGTCATCTCCTTCCACCTTTTATAGACACTATCGTCTTGATTTATCTTCAGAGGCCAATTTAGTTTTTGGCCGTACAGTACTTAGTGCTGTAGTCCCTCCCAGGTGATTGATCTTTGAAAATCTCTTGTAGGGGTGCTGTCGTGGCGATAGGAAAACCGGTTTTTACGTACCGGTAATAGGATTTTACGGAGCCACGACAGCACCCGCACATTCCCCCCCCGTAGTTATTCACTGGTTTCTGCACCCTTTTGGGAAAGTGTGCTTTTAAAAAATCACTCTTTAGAAGGTGATGGTATTTAGTAATGTTTAAGTATATATGTTTATGTACTAACTCAATGGCGGTGTCCCTTATACTCTGAAACACAAACTGTAGTGATGAGGGGGACCGCCCCTTTAAATTCTGTAGGTTCCTGTCCGGAAGGTGGGCGGATCCCCTCTCTCGTAGGGGTGCTGTCGTGGCTCCGTAAAATCCTATTACCGGTACGTAAAAACCGGTTTCGCCATCTCCATCAGTCCAGATAACCTTGAATAGAATGGCTGCCCCTATTGGACAAACAATCAGTAGATTTGGTTTCCAGTACCATCTCTATGCTGACGACACCCAATTATACACCTCTTCTCCTGTTGTCACGCCGACCTTTTTAGAAAACACCAGTGATTGTCTTACCGCTGTCTCTAACATCATGTCCTCCCTCTATCTGAAACTAAACCTGTCAAAAACTGAACTCCTCGTGTTCTCTCCCTCTACTAACCTACCTTTGCCTGACATTACCATCTCCGTGTGCGGTTCCACCATTACTCCAAAGCAACATGCCCGCTGCCTTGGGGTCATCCTTGATTCCGAGCTTTCATTCACCCCCCACATTCGATCACTGGCTCGCTCTTCTTACCTGCATCTCAAAAACATTTCTAGAATTCGCCCTTTTCTTACTTTCGACTCTGCAAAAACTCTTACTGTTTCACTTGTTCATTCTCGTCTGGACTATTGTAACTCTCTACTAATCGGCCTCCCTCTTACCAAACTTTCCCCACTCCAATCTGTCCTGAATGCTGCTGCCAGGATCATATTCCTCACCAACCGTTACACCGATGCCTCTACCTTGTGCCAGTCATTACACTGGCTACCCATCCACTCCAGAATCCAGTACAAAACTACTACCCTCATCCACAAAGCACTCCATGGCTCAGCACCACCCTACATCTCCTCTCTGGTCTGTCTACCACCCTACCCGTGCCCTCCGCTCCGCTAATGACCTCAGGTTAGCATCCTCAATAATCAGAACCTCCCACTCCCGTCTCCAGGACTTTACACGTGCTGCGCCGATTCTTTGGAATGCACTACCTAGGTTAATACGATTAATCCCCAATCCCCACAGTTTTAAGCGTACCCTAAAAACTCATTTGTTCAGACTGGCCTACCGCCTCAATGCATTAACCTAGCGATCCCTGTGTGGTCTATTTATAAATTAAAATTTTTTTTAAAAAAACAGGTTCCTCGCATCATGTTCTCATTCACTTTATGCAGTTAATAGCCCTCTGTGTCTGTACTGCTACATACTTAGGCAGTTAACTGGTTCATGCAGCTTTACATGAACACCCGAGCCTTACACTATGGCCGGTCCGAATAACTAAAGCAATTGTTACCATCCACCTCTCGTGTCTCCCCTTTTCCTCATAGTCTATAAGCTTCCGAGCAGGGCCCTCATTCCTCCTGGTATCTGTTTTGAACTGTATTTCTGTTATGCTGTAATGTCTATTGTCTGTACAAGTCCCCTCTATAATTTGTAAAGCGCTGCGGAATATGTTGGCGCTATATAAATAAAAATTATTATAATGGCACGACTCCTTGGTAGTGCCCTTCCATGCAAACTCCTTAGTGCATGAGTGTAGTGGCTTTAAGACCTTGCTTTCCACCTATGTGTTTGGTGTGATTAATACATTTCTTGAAATGTAGAGCCTGAGCAGACATTGGACCCATGCAAAATGTGCTAAATCCTATTCAAAAGCGGACCTGTCTATTAAAGGGATCTTGGAATAGTAATGCAGTATGTTCCACAATTGGTTGTGTTAAAAAAAAGTTTCTGCGTTGACATAATCTTATACATTTGCCCGTGCTATGTACTATTGTTTTCGGTGCCCAGTTCATGGACATTTCCCTGAGTTAACATATTTTCCTGCCTGATGTAACACAGGAGTGACTTGATTTATAAGGCTCTCCTGTCACATGACTGGTGACACAATAGACACATTCACTCCTGTGATAAAACAGGCAGGGAAGTCTTACCTCAGAAAGTAGCAGCTGTGATTCCATGCTGTAATATTTGTGCCACCATCATAAAGCTGGAGTAAATTTTTTTTTTTTTATGCTCCAGCAAAATGGCAGCGGCACATGCGCAGTAGCATCTATCACAGCGTCATTTGGCTGCAGCCAATTTATTTTTGCATCTGACAAAATGGCGCCGCTGGCAGCACATGCGCAGTAACATCCATCTGCAAGCAATGCTCATAATCTGTGCAAGCCCCTCCCACTTGCGGGCGGTGCTTTTGCAGATTGAGAGTATCGCTTGCCAATGGATCCTACTACGCATGTGCCGCTGACGGTGCCATTTTGTTGGAGGAAAAAAATAAATAAATTTGGCTCCAGCAAGATGACGACGGCGCTTGCGTACTAGCATCTATCTGCAAGTGATAGGTGCTACTGCACAGGCGCCAATGATGCCATTTTGCTGGAAGTAATTTTTTTTCAAAGCCAACACTATTATATGCAGTATTTAAAATAGGGGCATGTCACTGAGGGATCAGTGATCAGTCATAAGCCAAGAAGGATGAATATGTAAGCAGATCACCACATAAAGCCACCCACCGGCCGCCTCGGAGCACGAGAATCTCATTAACTGAAAACTGCAAATAAAGATTAAACAACAACCACAAGACAGATTTCATCATCACCCAAGAATCATTGTAATCAGTGTGATTGCGCCAACCTGTCTGTAGGTTAAGGTGCACAATCATGCTGACAGGTTCTCTTTAAGACATCACATCTAAATAAAATGGTCAGTTTAGGACTGACTTTTTTATTGTTTAAAGCGTTAGATATTTTAGGCTCCCCCTATGCTTCTATTCCATTATATACTAATTTTGTCCTTTGAGCAAGCATGAAATGCGTGATTGAATGTGAATTTCTATTTCCATCTCGGACTCCTGGTGTTTCTTTAGTAGCGACTTCATTTAGTTAAGAATAGAAGTTCATTATGGTGATGGAGTAATTATTGGTTAGACAAGTACAGAATGCTGAGTCTAATAGGAGGACAATTTTAACATGTAGCCATATATCACTTGAATAACTGTTCTACAGGGAGGGATCCAAGTTGTCATTGGTTTTAAGTGTTAAAGCTGATCTGTCAATACAATAACCATGCCCATCCAATGTCACCATTGTGTCACGTTCATTAAACACTATGCGCAACGCTTGTAAATTTGTTTCCCTCCATCAATGAAAAAATAAAAAAAAGATTATTACTGTAACACATAACAGAGGCCTACAGAGAATGAATGGAGTGGGAGTCGGGCGTCCAACCTTCTGCTCCATCTTATAATAATATAGTAATATAGTAATAATGGTAAAAATGACCCTTGTTGCCGATAGATTAGAGTACCAGCACTCGGATCTTCACTGATCATTAAATTATTGCCAATCTAAATTAAGGTTCCATTCACTCAACAAGCAAAAACTTGAAAACTATGGAGAGTTGAAGCAGGGTGTTCTGTATTATAATTCTTTTACAATGCTTAAGCGTTATGTGACTGCAAACCCCTTGATATATGGGATAATTAGGGCACAATATAGTAGCAGTAATACATAGCAAATAAACTAATAATCTTATGGTCTGTGCACATGTTGCAGTTTTATTGTGTATTTTTTTGCACAGTTTTGTCAAAAAGCCTGAAAGATTTTCTAGTGCCAGCAAAGTGAATGAGATTCTTGAAGTCTTCTGCACACGTTGCTTATTTTTTCTTTCAGATTTGCAGCAAATTTAAATATGTTTAATATCAATTCTTTTTAGCGTTTTTTGCTGCAGATTCCACCCATACTAATGAGTGGGGAAAATCTGCAACAAAAACGTGCCTATTTTACTCAACATTTTCCCTGCCAAGAGATGCAGATATGGTGCAGAAATTTCTGCTGCAAATACTTAACGTGTGCACATACCCTTAGGGTATTTCTCCATACAGGAGGCGTCTTGAAGCGGTCATCCTTAACAAAGGCTATTGTATGAATTATTAAATACATTTCAGTAAGCAGGATCAATACAGGTTACCTTTTTCATTTCTCATAATTACACATAACTTAATTTATGGATATCTATGGTTTGATTTCTTTGCTTGTGTGGATTGAATGGGTTGTTACAGACATCTGGGGAGAATGTCATGACAATAGCACCTTTAGAAATATATCTATCATATTTTTCGGACTATAAGATGCACCTATGTTTTAGAGTAGGAAATTTGAAAAAAAATTTAAAGCAAAAAATGTGGTCAATTCTGTACTAATATCCCCTGTCCTGGTATATATGGTCCCCTCATCCCCATCCTAGTATGCATGGCCTTCTCATCCCTACCCTGGTATGCCTGGCCCCCTCATCCCTATCTTGGTATGCATGGCCCCCTCATCCCTATCCTCGTAATCATAGCCCCCTCATCCCTGTCCTGGTATGCATGGCCCCCTCATCCCTATCCTGGTATGCATGCCGTAATCATCCCTATCCTGGTATGCATGACCCCCTCATCCCTATCCTGGTATGCATGGCCTCCTCATCCCTGTTCTGGTATGCATGGCCTCCTCATCCCTATCCTGTTATGCATGCTGCCCTCATCCCTGTCCTGGTATGCATAGTCTCCTCAAACCTATCCTGGTATGCATGGCCCCCTCATCCCTATCCTGGTATGTATAGCTCCCTCAACCCTATCTTGGTATGCATAGCCCCCTTAACCCTATCCTTGTATGCATGGCCTCCCCATCCTTAACCTGGTAGGCATGTCCTCCTTATTCCTATCCTGGTAGGCATGTCCTCCTTATCCCTATCTTGGTAGGCATGTCCCCCTCATCCCTATCCTGTTAGGCATGTCCCCCTCATCCATATCCTGGTAGACATGGTCACCCCCATCCCCATCTTGGTATGCATGGCCCCCCCATCAGAAAAACATAAAAAAACCCATAAATTATTGCCTTCCTGCGCTCCCTTGTATCATCCTGCTCCGATGCCTATGTATGCTTGTAAGCAGCGCATGGCAGTGACGTCATGCGCTACTTACAAGCTGAGGACAGCTGCCAGAATACTCACTGCTTCCCATGCCGGGACTATGTGCATGAAGAGCAGTGAATATTCATTGCTCTTTAATAGCGGGCACAGTGGCAGCCCCCGTCTTTCTGCAGCTGCTGGGCGTTCACGTGTGCCCGCTACTAAAGGGTATGAATATCCACTGCATTCCACACCTATGGGAGTGGAGAGCAGTGAATATTCCTTAGCTTAAGTTGCGTGCACATGCGAACGCCTGACAGCTGCAGGAAGCCGGCTGCTGCAGCTAACAGCGTGTCCGCTATTAAAGAGAAATTAATATTCACTGCTCTCCACTCCCATGGGTGTGGAATGCAGTGAATGTTCATTTCTCTTTAGCAGGGGGCGCAGGAGTTAGCTGCAACCGCCTGCTCCTGAATCCTGTGACCCGCTTACCCTCCGCTGGTGCTCCCCCACTTTCCCATCCACAGCCAGATCAGGTACATCCCGACTATTACCCCCCCATCCATTTTCTTACACATTTTTGGAGGGAAAAAGTGCATCTTATAGTCTGAAAAATATGGTACTTTGAAAATTGGTGACGTGTTTAATACCTGTTTTACCCAGTGTATATACCAGGATGAGGGACATATATACCTGGGAGACATATGTACCTGGAAAGGGCCCAGGTGGGGACATGACTACAGAACGGGAGAGGGGAGCCACACATATGTTCTAATAGGATTTAGAATGCTACAAGGGCCCATAGATCTGACCAACATGCAAGGGGGGTGGGGATAGGAGTCAGGTCCAAATTTTGCATCAGGTCCCATTGGACTCTGGTGCCCTACTGCAATAAGCAGGGTGGATAAAAATCAATGTTTTTTAAAAAAAAAAAATCGGATTTTTTTTATTTAAATCGGATTTTTTTGATTTAAATCGTATTTTTTTCAATAAACTGCTTTTTGAGGAAAATATTTTACCATCCAAAGGTTCTTCCATCATGAGATAAAGCTGAGTTGTTTAACTCGGTAGAATAAAGGCTGTATATGTGTAACATTCACAATGCCAGGCTCTTCCAGAGGTTTCTGTAGGATTAGTGGGCAGTTTCTCTCCTATATTATCAGATGCTCGCTTTACTTACGCAGTTCTCAAAACTGAATTTGGTCCCAGCCTCTTCTTCACGGCAAAAATGTTACAACATGAACAGAGTTGAGAAAAATACCTTAATCCTATTGTTCTACAAACCTATGAATACAGAATCAACCCCTTCAGTGCCAAGTCCAAGAAGTTAGACAATATGTTTCTGATTGTTTGGAGTGGAATAGATCTGCACAACACAAGAAGAATGTGAATCTTAGTGTGAGGAGGAGGAAGGGCAAGCAGACAAGAAAATGAAAGTGAAACTTTGAGCACAATACTGCAGCATAGCCACAGACAGACAAGTCTGGATCTGTTTGTGTGTACGATCTGAGGTTTATTACATTCTTTCCTTATAATGGCAGCAGGCCGTAAAAGAGACCCAGTTTGGGAATATTTTAATGAAGCTCCTTCGCCTATCGGTAAGGCAGGCATGCGTGCAAAATGCAAACGATGCAACAAAGAGATGCAAGGCCTGGTGGCGCGAATGAGGCAACATCATGAGAAGTGCGGTGATGAAGATGAGTCATCACCGCACTTCTCATGATGTTGCCTCATTTGCGCCACCAGGCCTTGCATCTCTTTGTTGCATCGTTTGCATTTTGCACGCATGCCTGCCTTTCTGATAGGCGAAGGAGCTTCATTCATTAAAATATTCCCAAACCGGGTCTCTTTTACGGCCTGCTGCCATTATAAGGAAAGAATGTAATAAACCTCAGATCGTACACACAAACAGATCCAGACTTGTCTGTCTGTGGCTATGCTGCAGTATTGTGCTCAAAGTTTCACTTTCATTTTCTTGTCTGCTTGCCCTTCCTCCTCCTCACACTTAGATTCACATTCTTCTTGTGTTGTGCAGATCTATTCCACTCCAAACAATCAGAAACATATTGTCTAACTTCCTGGACTTGGCACTGAAGGGGTTGATTCTGTATTCATAGGTTTGTAGAACAATAGGATTAAGGTCTTTTTCTCAACTCTGTTCATGTTGTAACATTTTTGCCGTGAAGAAGAGGCTGGGACCTCTGTGGAGTCAAATTCAGTTAGGTAGAAACTTTGATTTAAATCACTGATTTAAATCAAACCTTACTGACTAGTGATTTAAATCGTGATTTAAATCAGTTAGATTTAAATCAAATCCACCCTGGCAATAAGTAGTAAAAATCTGTTCTGTTCATAGAAAGATGAATGTCTATTCTCCGTGGTAAAGCTATGTAGCAGAGGTGGGCAATTAATTTTCCCGAGGAGCCACGTGAGAGACCTTGACTGTTGTGGAGGGCCGAACCAAAATTAATTCTGCTCAATATTAATATTAGCATAATTATTTATACTAATATTTTTTGTATCACTTAATATTGAGCAGAAATATGCTGACATCCCCCTATATACCGTATGAGCCCCCACATAGCCTATTATATACAAATGAACCCCCTATAAAGTATGAGTCCCCACTTAGCCTATATAAGTGTGAGCTTCCACATAGCCTCCTGCATTTAACATGAGCCCCCATATAGCCTCCTACATTCTGCGTGAGTCCCCACATAGCCTCTAATATACAGCATGCGCCTCACATAGCCTCTGATACACAGCGTGTGCCCAACCTAGCCTTTGATATACAGTATAAGTGCCCCCACACAGCCTCCTATATACATACATGCTGAAAAAAACCATACTTGATTCCCTCGGTGCCCTGCTCCAGCTCTGCATCCTGAGTGGGCAGTGGGTGGGGGAGGGCATGGTGCAGCCCGTGGCCCACTGTTTCAGTCCCTTTGCAGTTTCGGTCCTTGGGTTAGATTGGAACAGCCAGAGGGCTGGAAGTTTGCCTGGGTCTTCTATATAGACGCATCTTTATCTGCAGCCCCAGTGGTTCAATGGACTTTGCCGATTACTATGAGATATTCCAAAAGTGCTGTCATGTTTTGTAATTCTGTACATTGGAATACATTGATAGGTTACTTATACCAAGCAGTCCGTCTATAAATCATAATGTTGTAAGACAAACATTATTCATGCCAAGTGATCTTTTAGTTATAAGATGCACTTGTATCTGATTTATTTTGTTAAATCAGATTTTTTTTTATTGAAAACATTTGTTTTTGCTTGTTACAATTACCCCCCTCATAAAAACCAATGAAGAAAAGTTGCAGAATAGACAGAATCACTGACTGATATTGTCATTTTGACATTTAAAATAATATTTAGCAACATTTTCCCACATTTAAGATAATCTTAAAAAGCCAATTACATTACTTACACCTCCTTCCTTATATCTCCCAATTCCCCAAAAGAGAGACCACCCATGACATTTAACCCACTTTTCTTCAGTTACAAAGTATATAAATATAACAGGGCAACTTTGTATATGGTCCATGGAATTATGTATTTATAGGCTTGTATGTTATGTTTAAACCCATCACTCCCTCAGACAGACCCTCATAGCTTAAAAAAAATCTGTAAGCAGGATTTTTCTAAGTAAACTACAGACACTGTCAGGTTAGTGCTGTTATACTGATTAAAATGATACCTGGGGTGAGGAAATCCATCCTGTGTAATCAGTGTTAGATGTTGTCAGTTGAGGATACGTTCGTGCTCCGTTCCAGGACTGTAGGCAGAGTCTTATCTTGGTGCTCTGGCCCAGAGAAACCAAGGAAAGACCTGCCCACTGGCCCCCCGAAGCACAAACCTGTTCCGCATCATAGAGACAGACTGTTTGTGCTTCGGGCGGCCTGTGGCAGATCATTCCTTGGTTTCTCTGGCTTAGAGCAGGAAGATAAGACTCTGCCTACAGTCCCACCCCGGAGCACGGGCATCTCATTAACTGAAAACGTCTAACACTGATTACACAAGAATCGCAAGACAAATTTCTTCACCCCAGGTATAATTTTAATCAGTATAACAGTGGCAACCCGACAATGCCTGTAGTTTATTTAGCAAAATCCTGCTGACAGGTTTGCTTTAAGATCTTCTTACTTAAAGGGGTTGTCTGGCTTTGGAGTACAAGTCTGCAGTCACTTAATGCATGTGCTGTGAGGATTTGCTGGCATCGGGCGCATGACCGCAAGAATGCAATTTGCATACATGTCGTCACTTGATGAATAGATATTCACGGCCTCGCTTAATACAAGTTTATTGAGCGACATTGCATATATCTAGTCAGAATGTGGTTGGAAGAATGCAAATCGCATACTTGTGGTCACATGACGGCCCGCTCCTGGCGCAGGACAGGGGAATGCTCACAGTGCGCATGGATTGAGGCGTACATCTCTAATCAGACACTCCAGATCACGCAGAGGTGTGTACATCTTTGTGAATCAAAAGCATCTGACGCCACTACACACCCTCATCTTCTAGACTGGCATGGAAAACGCCGGTCTTGATGAATTGGAGTCATTGTCTTGAAAGCTTTGTACCAAGATTATAAATTATCTTCTATCTATAGCTTGCAAGATAATTTACTGATTACTGGGGGGTTAGACTGCTGGAACCCCTACCGTTGTGGAGAACTGAGCTCTGCCTCTGTCGGTTGGGCATATGTACTTCTGCTCCATTCATTCTCTATTGGAATGCTGAGAGTTGTTTTCCTGACTCCCCCATAAAAATGCATGCTTGGTTAAGCAGAACATGCCTGTGTTTTTAATGGGAAGAGAAGCCTCTTCCAGCCACCTAGTAGTTATTTCCTCTGAAGGGAAAATGTAAAAATCTTATGTTGCTGCCCCCATTACATATTATATCACCTGCCCTAATTGGCCAGATCAGTCAGTCGTGGTGGATATGGTCAGCATTACTTTATCCATCATAACCCAAATCATTCTTCGCCATGCAGAGAGCA